>NC_134513.1:19387118-19695343 GCF_027942865.1 Odontesthes bonariensis | reverse complement strand
ATGGAAGTATGTAGTATGTAGTATGCGGTTTCAAACACAGCCAGGGAAAGCCATTACGATACAATTGGTGCTTTTGTTTTGAAAACAGGAAGTGAACCTACCCTCGTTGTAGCTAGCTTGAAACTGGCGTTTTGACAGGAAATGACGATCAGCGACGTCAAGTTACGTTGCATCTTGGGTAGTTTGAGTATGAGTAGTAACCTCATGATGCATACCCAACATTTCGGCGAATCTAGTATGCATTCAGGAAAAAAGTCGTAGTAGGAGTAGTAGGAGAAGTATGCAGTTTCGAACACAGCCCTTGTATTCATCACTTAATTGAGAGAACCACCAGAAAACATTCTAATTAGCCTGAAACACGTGTCCCAAGTTCAAGGATCAGTAGCGTGGCATACCTATGATACGCATTTCACAACAGCAGCCAAGTTGAATTAAGTGATTTTTTTCCAAAGCGCTGCCATTTACAACGTCATCAGTGCATTTATTTACCACATACACCTGTAGATGATTCAATACATCAGGCTACTTCTGTTAATTTAGCCAAAAAAATAGTGCTTCCATGCCAGAAGTACGTCTACTATTATAGCAGCACATCATTTTACAAGCATATAAAATGAACCATAATGATGACTTCACCTTACAGGAAGTGAAACCTAAAACCTAGAAGTTTCTTAAGGCTTAAATCTGCAACAAAAAATGCAAGTTTTGTCATTTATATGAAACTGTCACTTTGGCATCTGTGAAACTATATCTGCTTCATTTGGGGGCTTCTTCTCCTTCTGATATAACCCGCAAGAATCCACCATGAGTGAAGGCAACCAAGGAGGAGTCTTCACTTCTTCAGTTGCCATGGTTACTATCCCACCGTGGGCGTGTGGGTGTTTGTATCTGCATGATCTCTTGAAGGGCAGAGCCAAAGCACAACACAGAGGGAGGGGGAGGGACCTGTAAGGCTATAGACGGATCTAATTGGTTTATAATGAGTGGCAGCATGAACATGTTTGTACCACAAATGAAAATTTCCCTCTGAGGCCCCACGAGGATCTCGAGTAAATCTGATGAGCCAGATATTGTAAAAAAAAAAAAGCTCCAGCTCTGAGACAACACTGCGACGTGCTACAAATACCACGGCCATAAATCTCTCTTTGTCCGTGATACTTCCAATATGAATGTTACTCGTGTCATCCAAGGACTTTTGCTGCACAACGACGGCTAAGCCTTCGTGTCATCAATCACTTTGGGGGAGAACATTTCCACGTGGTCATCATCTCTGTAGGAAACTAAAAAATCTGCATCTACAAATGTGTTTCGCAGAGGTGTGTGTGGCTTGCTACACAGTGCACATGTATGTGGTACGTCTACAGTTAACAAAGACAGCAACAGGCAAATAACTCATCATCATTTATTACTAAATAATTACACAAACCCATTTAGTTGGCCAGATGTCTCTCCACCCCCCCTTCAACCTATTTCAGTGTGTGTGTGCGTGTGTGTGTTGATGATAATCAGTTCCCTGTGGCGAGCTTCCGTCAGGTGACTCCTGTAGTCTACAAACAGCCCTAAATACAGCTACGCTCACTTTCTCCTGTGAGAGGCAGAGAGAGATGAACTAATTAGCAGCTTCATCATCTCTGCTCTCTCTGGTGTGTGTTCACGCCTGTCTCTGGACATTGGAGCTCTGTAGAGAAGAGACAGCAGTGCCACACTCAGGGAAAAAAAGCAAGCCTAAAAAGTGCTGACATTAACGGAACAACATGTTTTGCTCTCTTACATCTGAACATGGATGACATTTTGGCGCCCGTTTGCCCCTCAGTATGGAATCTCTGAGTCTGAGGAACGCATATATAATCCTGGACTGCTGCTTTAATAATAAGAATGTACTAACATTTCGTTTTTTACTCAGCTTGGGGTTGTTTAAGCTTCGTAAATGAAACAAAGTTGTCCATCTGAACAGACAAAATATGTTGTGGGTTCATACTTTCCAACTGAACCCATGACAGAGTTCTCTAAAGTACCACCACTGCAGACAGCTGGAAGGAAATACCACTCATCAGCGCAAATATCCCTTCCAAGTGTCTCCTATAACAAACCACAAAGTCCTCAAAAGGAAGAAGGAAGGGGTGAGAAGGGCCATTTCAACTATGAACCATCAGCTGTGGCTTTGGGTTGTGTCTGAGACCAACACATGATCATTTTTCTATTTTATTTTATTTTTTACTTCTTATTAAACTTACACTTTGTTGTTTCTGCTTGGGCTCAAACCCACACCGTAGAACCTAAGAGCAGCTGGCAGGTTAATAACACCCCTGAGAATTCACATCATATTCCTCCGTCACATTTGGGCTCCATAAACTCTGGACTTTTTTTAAGTTCTCTGAAGTTTTCAACAGTTAACATTTTGAACGGTTGCAATATTTCACCGATGTTTGTTTTATGCAATGGCAGCGGCTGACATTGTACTGATGGTGCATTCAATGACAAATGGGTAATGTCAACAGAATAAAAAAAAACACCAATTAAAAGTCTAATTCTTCTGGGGTGTTAAATATTTACCACTGTGCTGGTACACTGGAAAAAATCTAAATCTTACCAAGTATATTTTTCTCATTGAGTATCTCATTACACTCGATATAAGACACAACTGCCTAACAAGTACCATTTCAGCCAGATATAGGGACTTGTTTTAATACAATACATCTTGAATATCTTGTTAAGTGAAAAAGTCTTCAAAACCATCTTGTTTTGAGTCATATTTCACATGAAACAAGCTTTTTATTTCATGTGAAGAGGTTTTTAAGCTGATTTCAAGATCACTTTTAACTCAAAAGTCCTAAATATCACATTTTATTTCAAGAAATCTTGACGAGCCGATTTTCACTAGTTCCATTGGCAGATTTTGTGCTTATTTCAAGCAAAAACGTCTTGTATTTGTTGTTTTTTTACTTATTTTGGAGGGGCATTTTTTCCAGTGTAGAGCATTATTAGCTCCCTTATTTCTAAGGGTGGGGCTTAAAATCTATTTCCGAGATGCATCACAATGCGAACATGGACAATTCTGAAACGAATTACAACTGTCAAAACTGAATCGAATAGTGAAATATCTGAAGATTCCCGTATGGGACCCAAAACTAAATGCCAGGGTTGTGTTTTTTTCTGAGTGAATGAGTTGGTAGTGACGTCAGACACCCGAGTAAAGGTTCTCAGCCACAGAAAAAAAGGGATTTTTGCATTAAATGTCCTCATCCATGGACGACATTTTAAACAACATGCAGTTGCTCCTAAATCCACTAGAAGCTGCTTATCTTTGAATGGAACTATAGCTTTTCCTTCTTCCATGACATGTTCTGTAACCCGACTGAGTGTGGAGCAAACAGACGTTGTATGTCAAGTCTCTCATTGCTATGTCTGATTTCATAAGTCCCAAATCACCTCTGGTACAGTGTCGATGTAATCAGCCTGAACCCTGCACAAAGTTACTGAAGCAATAGATAATGTGGTTATGGTGTGTTCCTCTACCAGTGCTCTAACATTGTCACTGTGTTCATGTCAATGTGATCTCAACAACATAGAAACATGATCTACATTTAAAAGACATGACACAAAAACTCATTAAAGCAATACAATGTAACCTCTCAAAAAGTCCATTATGGAGCTCCCCCTACAGGCTTGGAGGTAATGTACGGTTACTCTGTCGTAAATACAACACCCTTTCGCTTTCACGTTTCACGTTTGTTGACGAACCGGCGAGGAGTCAGAAGGTGCAAGCTATGTCGACCGCGAGGTAAGAGTAATCAAATGTACCTGGGAGCGTGAGAGGGGTCTATTTGTTTTTGCGGTAGGTGTGCCAGAAAGCAAGTCGAAGTACTTCCGCTCAGCTCCCGGGCCGCTCCAGCAAAGTTACATAGCGCAGTTATTCCAACTCAGACCCCCGAAGGGCATAGGAGACAGGCCAATCGTAATATTAAAACTCATTCTAGCCGCACAATTTTTTTCAAGCTGTTATTTTAAGGTAGAAATGTTACATAGTATTGCTTTAATCCATCCATTTTCTATACCTGCTTAATCCAATTCAGGGTCGGGGCCTGTCCCAGCTGCCATCGAGCAAGAGGCGGGATACACCCTGGACACATCACTGCAGTGATGCCCCAGCCTCACAAATGCAACACAAAGACAACTTAAGCAACTAACACTAATCATAATGGAACAAGACTAACAAGTCAATTTCTCTGCTACTGCAAATTTGGAACTTCCCTGGACGCCGCCCTGGATGATGTTATGTAATCAGTGTTCTCCATCAGACCCGATCATGTCATGAACATGGGGTTTGGTGCCATGTTTTTAGTTTTGTGTTTTATCATGTTTTAGTTTCTCATGCCTTCAGTTTTCTTGCTCATGTTTTGGTTAAGTTTTGCCATTGCTTTTCCCTCACTTCCCATGTCAGGTTTAGTTTCACTCACGTCACCTGCACTCTTTCTCATCAGCACTCATTCACTCATCAGTCTCCACAGTACTTAGGTTCCCTGTTTTCTCTGTCATGATGAGATCCTTGCGCCTTGCACATTCACTCTTCATGCCACGCCACGCCACGCTAAGCTATGCTAAGCTAAGTCCTTTTTTCTTTTTGTCCAAGTCATGATCATGTTTTGTTTTCAGTTTCGTTCTTGTCATCCGGCTCAGCCGCGCCTTATGTTAACCTTGTTCTGTTTTTGATTAATAAATCGAGTCTTGTTTTTGAAGTCCGCATCCGTGTCCTTACGCCTCGCAAACCATCGCATCTACGAAACATAACAGATCAATACGATGCATTAAATGTTAATCAGCAAGTAAATATTAATCAGACATTTTTCTCCACGTGAAGCTAATTTATTAGTTTTATTCAGCGTATTTTTATGGGATGTTTTTAATGTAGTTTTTCCCATAATAAAAAATGCTCGGTGTAGTTACTGAATGAGTGAAATGTGAAATATTGCGCACATTCTAATACATGTCAGTACAATTGAAATGATGTTTACCCCCCTCGAAATTAGTTTTGTGGTTGTTATAAAAAAAAATTAAAAAAAGCATACCCAACGTGTAACAAAGTAACATTTGTTACAAAAAAGGGGAAGATGGGTGACAACACGTTGAAGTGTCTTTGAGGATGACATTGAACCCCACATTGCCTCCGATGCATTCATCAGTGTGTGAATGTGTGTGATAGAGAAATAGAGAAAAAAAGCACTATGTAACATGTAAGACTGTGTAGACTAAGACCTGATGTATGTGTGTGTGTGTGTGTGTGTGTGTGTGTGTGTGTGTGTGTGTGTGTGTGAATATAAAAGGCCTTTAAGAGGAAAGCTAGACTTGAAAAGACTCGACTCTATTTACCATTCATTTGGCAACATTCCCTAGTATGAAAATAAGACTGAGCCATCTTTGTGGTTTGGCAGTTAAAAGTGGGCTTAAAAGTTTTAGCAAAAATATTTGAGTTGTGTGCGTGTCTCCGCGAACACTGAGCTGCCTGTCTTCCAGCTACAAGCAGAACATGTTCAGGGTCAAGCCGGAAATTCTCAGTTCTGACACCAATAATTCAACGATTAGTCGTACCACACATGAGGTAAATCAGGTGCAACTACAACAGGAATCAGGCCAAAAATTCCTGTCATCGAGTAAATGATGAGATCTCTGATGTATCATCAAACAATTTAAAAAAAGAAGCCTTGATCACTGAACAACACCACTGACACAGAGGAACGCTTCAGTTCCTGCTTAGACGTCACCATCTCACCTGACCTTATACGAAAAACAACCACAGGGACTGAAGGGCAGTTAAGAAGTGACTTCTAACACCCCTCAAACACACACACACACACACACACACACACAGATAGGGAATGATTGATCTTGTTGCGCCACCAACAGAACAAAAGATGCTAAAATCCAACTTGGGCAAGCTTTCACCTGGCTCTCTCTCACACACACACACACACACACACGTTGTTTCCCATAAGCTGGTGTTCCCATTGAAAACAGATTAAGCATGCCTTTGTCTTTGTTCTCGTCCTTGTGTCTTCTCCAAAGCGAGTCACGACTCACAGCAGCCAGTCAGGAGAGAGGAGGACGGAGTTTCCTGGCTGCATCTGTCTGTGCCGTCTCGGGTTATGATTTCAGTGCAAGTGAGAGGACGTGGCAGACAAAACTGGCACATTAGTATAACCTACCACCAGTTGTGGTTTTAATTGTAGTTATATAAGCAAAATGTTGTCTGGGAGAAGGGTACTTGTATTAAATTTGGGAAAGAGTACTCAAGCCAAACAAATATAGTGTCTATTCTATGATTATAATTATTTCTTACATTGAAAATCGGTATCGGAAAAACCGGTTTTGGCAGGTCAGACCTCCTTAAAAACCGGAAATCGGTATCGGCCAAGAATTTTGCAATCGGTGCATCTCTAGTAGAAAGACTGTAAAACGCGGCCGTTGTGGCACATGTGAACACACCACTGGTTTTGGTATCTGTATCTAAACTCAGAGAAAATGCTTCTTTGTTATCTTGAAAGTGAATTAATGTTGGCCAGAAGACATCTGTTTTCACAAAGGCAGAAATAACTGACTGTAAAGACCAGAATGCAGTGCAGCACTTTTTCTTATCACTGTTGAAATAATCTAAAAAAAAATGACATATTTTGCTTTCTCTGGTGCGTTCCATGATTATGATGGGAGATCTTTAGACTGATTGCTAACAAAGAGTTCAAAAGACGTGAAGCTCAACATTATAGATGGAAGGGAAGAAAAAAAAGTAGTCTATCATATCGACAGCATTCTCCTCCTAAAGGCTTATTTAAAGTTCAGTATTGTGCAGTATCCTGTGCATTTAGAAAGCAACTCACAGCCTGATACACAGTGACTTTGGGCAGAAACACCAGAAAATAGATGTCTAGCAGAAATCTTTGCCTCTGGACTTTTCACAGGACTGAAGTGTGTGTTGTTTCCAAGTAAAGAGACACCAAAATGATTACAATGCGGGCTATGCAGGGCTTTTTCTCTGTCACACACCAATGGATGCGTCGCGAGCAATGTGGCTTCAGTGGGAAACCAAGGAACGACCCACCAACCTCCGACTAGCAGACGGCATCTCTTCCTCCTGAGCCACCAAAATATTGATGGCTGATTAATTTGACTTCCAATGCAAAGTTTGTGGGCCCAAAATTCAAAGACGTTTTTCTGCAAACTTCACCGTGTCCTTCAGTGCGTTATAAGAGTCCGCACGACTCACGCACATCAAAGACTGTAAATAAAAGAGGACTTCTGGGGAAAATTTAGTGATGACCTTTTCAATCAGTCTGTGGAAAAAAACACACAGAAAACTCCTCTACACTTTTAGAGAAATTTCACTAAAGAAATCAACAATCTTACCATCCCATGCTATAAAACAACGAACATACAAAATATCAAAAGATCTTATTAGAAGCAACTGTCTTACCTGGTGTGGAAGTGAGACAGAGCCGTTGAGTAGATGAGATGGTCATGAAAAGAAATCACAAAAGGAGAATCTGTTAGCTCGTGTTTAGCAGTAATTTTTAACAGAACAGTGTCAGACACTAAACAGGTATAGAATACAATACAGTGGGATGTCTGGTGCTCTGATGTAGGCCACCAGATCCAAACATTAGCATTCGAACTTCCTCACAAGGCCAACATATAAATACCTCTGACTATGAGATGTTGAGGAGATAAATATGCGTGAAAAGAACATATTTGTGCTGATTCAGTAAAAGCAGGGTTCATTAATACTGCATCAGAGTGATCATGTCAAGACATAGGCTGTGTTCCAAACCGCATACTTCTCCTCCTAACTTTTTGAGTTAGTATGCGAGAAGTTCCCGGATGCATACTAGATTCGCCGAAATGTTGGGTATGCATCATGAGGTTACTACTCAAACTATCCATGATGCAACGTAATGCGACGTCGCCGATCGTCATTTCCTGTCAAAACGGCAGTTTCAAGCTAGCTACAACGAGGGTAGGTTCACTTCGTGTTTTTAAAAAAAAAATCACCAATTGTATCGTAATGGCTTTCCCTATGATAAAAGGCAACAAGTATTTTGTTTGTGAAAATAACCGGAAGTGCGTTACTCACTGCGGCTAGCTTTAGTAGCGCCGAATTTGTCGGAACAAAATTGTAAATAGCCGGTATTTTGTCAGGTTTTCAACACGTTGGGGATCTAAACGACTACTTTCTCGCCTGAAAAGGTTTCAAATGTTGCTAAAGTTTACAGAGTTTAGAGCTCAAGTGAAATCGGCTTCAGGCCGGCTGATTTCGGCTCGGGCAGGAGTGAAATGCATTGTGGGTAAACGCTCTGCATACTGTCTGATGGATGAGTATGCAGTATGCAGTATGGAAGTATGCCATATGTAGTATGTAGTAAGCGGTTTCGAACACAGCCATACACTCATAAATATAAGCAGCAGTTAAAGTTCACCAATCAAACAATAAAACCAAAAATCACAGTGAAACTAGTATGTATCTATTTCTTTGTTGGCAGTTTCTTTCTGAAGAAAAAAACATACTTGGAGGAAAAAACACAACTAAATCTGAGATTTGTCAGGAAGTCGTGATTCTTTACAAAGAAGGCCTTTGCAAAAGCAAAGCAAAAAAACATGTCCCTTGAATGCAGCATCACCCAGCCAAGTGGAGCTGTATAAAGCAGAGAGTTTATGCATAAACCTGTGTGGAAGTGGAAACACAGGAATGGCATTACAGATAGGGCTGAGTAATTTTGCGATATATATCGATATTTCATTTCCCGATAAAGTATTGAGTTTTTATTTCATTTGTTTAATTTAATTAAATTTTTTAAAGCAAATTTTATTGAAAAGTCTGACGTTACAATTAGTGAAAACCAAGAACATTAAGGTAATACAATACAATGCCAGGGGGTCACATTATACAAAACAGTGATGAATTAGTTCATAAAAATGTTATATAAAGTGCACAGCTCTCACGTTTGTGACGTGTTCGTTTGTTTCTGTTTGTCTGGCTGTGTTGTCCTTCCGGTTCAAAAGGTTGGACCACCAGTCCAATCAGCGACGATTCATATCAAATCACACGGTCAGTTTTTTTTCCCCAGAAAATTATGTAAGTGCATCGAATCGTATCAAATTGAATCGAATCGAATTGAATCGTTGGCTGAATATCGTGTGTCGTATCGTGAGATTAGTGTATCGCTACAGCCCTAATTACAGATGACTGTAGTTATGGAAGGTGAGGACCTACATGCAGCTCACAGGAGGAAGCAGGAGGATGATCCTACTCTTGCAACCAAAAGTGCAGCCGTGGCAGGAAGTCAATAAATCAGAAAATTCAGACAGCAAAAGAGATCAAGAACTCTAGCGATAACATAGTGCGGACAGATATTGACGAGGGTATTCAACTAATGAAAAACAGGAGCCATTAACACAGGACTAAAGGAAAGGGGGAAAGAAGGGGAAAGAAACAAAAATAAAGGAGCAGACTCCTTCAAAATAAAACAGGAAGTGACAAAAACTTTGAATGTAGAAGAAAGAAACAGGGTTAAACCTAAGTGACCACTAAACAGGAGATTAAAAAAACAAGCAATGATGACCATAAAACCCAGCAGAACCTAAGTAAACCTGAATGTAAAACAGACAGACTAAATAGAACAAATTGTGGCACTTCAGCATTTATTTTCTGTGTCTGTGTACAAATGAGACACTGTCCAATTTTTCAACGAATGGCAAGTGAATCAGTTTTAGCCAAGAACAGCAACTTTGCTGATTTAGATGCAATGTGTTTGGCCGTTTTTCTGCTCCCTCCCATCTGTAAAATTTATCTCACGGGACTTCTGGGCTTCACAATGCTGAAAGTGTTCAAGCGTGGATTAGTCCAGCCATGAAAAATAAGACATTTTGGAAAAAATCGACTTATTACCATTCTTGTCTTAGATGAGAAATCCCCCCATCCAGAACAATATGTCAGATTAATAACATGTCTAAGCCAGCTGACACCACCTGTTTCCACTCTGTGTGCTAAGCTACAACATGTAGCTATAAATTCATCATTATACCATGAAACTAGTATAATCTATTGCTCCATAACAAGCAAATATCTACATTTCCAAAAACATTTAACCACTCATATTGTATGCATTCCCAACTGTTTCCTTGTTTTGGCTTCGTTAAAGTGTGCTGCTGCTGCTGCTTCTCTGATAAAGGGACTCGTTCCGCAAACCGGCTGTAATTGGTTTTTATTTCTACCTCCTGACATTTTCTGTAGCTGCACTGATGCACAAATACACTTGTAGGACTGCAGCTAATGGGGATGGTTCCAGCCACATGACAAACACATGTAGAACAAAGGTCTTCAGTGCTCTCACCGAGTCTCAGAGGACTGCGTCAGCCCCTGGCTCAGTGCACACTTCAGAGAGGAGGTCCAATTGGGCCAAGATTGTCTTCTTACACAGTCAAATTTAGTCTTATACAGTCAAAACACACACACATACACACACACTACAATAAAGCAATAGCTCCTGCACATACCAAGTCTCCCAAACTAATTGTGCAGTATGCTGCCCATGCACACGGCAACTGATTCGATTAAGGCAGAGAGAAGAGTAGAGCATATGCTTCAGGGCGAAAGTACAGCTAGGAAGGGAGTTATTCATAGGCTCTCCATGGATGATGCCTCCCTCTCTATAACACTTGACAAAGTAAAACTACTTCTTTCATCAACTAATCTCTTGAAACATATTTCCTGTCACATTACCTTTTTCAAAATGTACTCCTTGTCCCTTTGAGTACATTCTCAGACTCCTCGTATACTCCTCTCATCTTCTATGTTCTATTTCTTCAAAACTTTCCCTCCTCTTTAGTCGTCCAAAGATATGCCCCATTTAATCTCCCGTCCTCCAAAAAAGTGACCCTCCTCTTCTTTTCTCTCAGCCTGTTCTTTTTTTTTTTTTTTTTTTTACTAATAGAGCTCATAGATTACTTTCAAGGGGGATAAACTCAATAGCATGAATCTAAGCTCTCAAATGTCCGTTTGTTATTTAATGCGTGCAAATGAAGTAATTCATCTTTTAAGAAGCTCCCTTTGCAGCAGAGTCAGCAGGAAGTGGCGCTGTGGATGTAATGACTCTGACACCAGCGAGCCACGTTCACATCCACGGACCCTCGCTGAGGTTTAGGCAACGAGAACAAGTGTGTGACCCCGGTGGTTCTGATTCATATAAACACTTTGTGTTTCAGTTCACTGCACTTTAGATTTGTCTTTGAACATCTTTGAAGGTGGATGCAAGACTCATACCAAAGTATCCCATCAGTCACATCTGCTGGCCAACCTTAACTGGGAGCACTAGAAAAAACAGAAATCAGCGCAAACATGGTCTTCTTCCTCTGCTTTGCTCTTCTTCTCATCCTTACAACACCCATTCAAGCTCTTTCTGGAGAAAAGCAGCAACTTTCCATTTGTTTGTGAGGGCATACATATTTGTGTTTCACAACTACTGTGATATATTTGGCAAATATTAGAATATAATTGCAGTAATCTATCTATCTATCTATCTATCTATCTATCTATCAAGGAGGCATCGTCTCCCCTGTATATGTTCAATTTTTATCTGAATGACCTTTCTAAGCAGTTAAATCTGTGTAAAACTGGCTGTATGGTTGGAGACACAGTTGTAAACCACTTGATGTATGCTGATGACTTAGTGGTTTTTAGTCCAAGTTCAGCTGGTCTTCAAAAGTTGCTTAAAGGGATAGTTCGCCTCTTTTGACACGAAGCTGTATGACATCCCATATTAGCAATATCATTTATGAACATTGACTTACCCCCCGCTGTGTCCTGTGAGCCGAGTTCCAGCCTCGTTTTGGCGTTGACGAAGGTAGTCCGGCTAGTTGGCTGGGGTCCCGAAAATAAAGCGTCTTGCTTCTCAAAACAATATGCGTTCAAAAGAGTAATACATTTGCATCACAAAATTGTTAGCCAGGAAAGTCAGACCTCACATCGCTTGGCGCTATTTTTGCCTCCCTTCATATCAATGCGTTCAGCCACCTAGCGATAGCCGCACCTGTTACGGTGTTTACTGCTCGGAAGCAGGGGACTGCTCGGTCTGCACTTCGGTCTGCACAGTTTACACAGCCCGTAGTGATACAAAGGGAGAGAGAAATAGCGCCAAGCGATGTGAGGTCTGACTTTTTCTGGATGAACGATTTTGTGATGCAAATGTGTTACTCTTTTGAACGCATATTGTTTTGAGAAGCAAAACGCTTTATTTTCCCGACCCCAGCCAACTAGCCGGACTACCTTCGTCAACGCCAAAACGAGGCTGGAACTCGGCTCACAGGACGCAGCAGGGGGTAAGTCAATGTTCATAAATGATATTGCTAATATGGGATGTCATACAGCTTCATGTCAAAAGAGGCGAACTATCCCTTTAATGTGTGTTCGGTATATGGTGAACTTCATGATGTTAAATTCAACCCATCAAAAAGTGTCATTCTGTCGCACTAAAGAAGACAAATATAGGGTTTCCCCTCATTTTAAGCTGTCTGGGATCTTATTGAACATCTCAAATGAAGTAAAATATCTCGGCCATGTGCTGACAGACCGACTATCAGATGATGAGAACATTTACCGTCAGGTTGGAATGTTATATGCTCAATCTAATGTTCTAGTTCGGAAATTTGGATATTGCTCTGATGAAGTTAAACTGAACTTGTTTAGATCATATTGTACCTCACTGTATACGGCACACTTATGGTGCAATTATAATAAAGCCAGCCTTCTGAGATTGAAGGTGGCTTATAATGATGCATTAAGACTTTTGTTAAAGAAGCCCAGATGGAGCAGTGCCAGTGAACTGGCACTTTTTATTTTTTTAATAAAAAATATATCTATCTATCTACTTTAGACTGAGTTAACATATTTGAATTTGCCTGTCACGATTTAAGAACACAACGATGAGCGCAGATCTTCTTCTGTTCGGTACATGTCACAAAAAGAATCAGCGGCAGGTTAATGAGCACATCTATTTTGTGCCAGTGAGACAGAACCAATGTGTGAAACGGGGCTACTGACAATCACCGCAAGTCATCACCTTCCCCAGTTCACATATTACCAGGTTTCCTTCACTCAGGGACAGGTGGTTGTCATGGTTTTCATCTCTGTCAAGGCTTGCTCTCGCTCGTCGTTATATTCTAGATTTATGTTTTTTGGACAGCCCGCCACAGCGGCACTTTTGCTTTGGAAAAAAAGGTTTATTATTTTCCTCAACAGCCTGTCTTCTTTCTGTGAGCCTGCATTTAGGTCCTCGACTAATACACATTGTGACAGTTTAATTTCCTTCAGTAGATATGGACTTTTCATCACTGAAAACTCATTTTGCTTCAAATTGACTCAAATAATCAAATGTCACCGGTGTTCCCAATCAATTATCTCTCACCTGTTTGATTAATCACTTAACCTGAGCTTCTCAGTGTAACTGGTAAACTAAAGTTTGGGTGCTTGGGGGAAAATAGTAATTAACTCTGTGTTGTGGTTTTAACCTACGGCAAAAAAAGGGACATCAATTTGTCAAATTCAAATAGGATGAAGGTGTCACTCTGCACATGGCTTTATTGCACACCCCAAATATCCCAAGTAGAGTTTGTAAGTACAGAAAACCCGACTATAAAGTTGCATGCCTTTGAGTTACGATGGATTTCTTATGCTTTCCAGACTCTATAAACTCTGTTCTCGAATATTCTTCACTCTCACTTCCCCATTTTTTGAAGCATCTTCACCAATCAGACTCTTTTCTGCTCCTTCAAAGCAGCTCCTCTCACCACCTTTGTGCTCTCCCGTTCTATATTCCTACTATGCCTCTGCCCACTCAGAGATTTACCATCTTACATAAGGTCATCGGTCCAGGTGTTTCATTCATACAGTGTAAACAATGTTTAGATTTTCTCTCTGCTTCTCATACTTCCAATGTTTAGCTGCCTACTTGCAGAATTGCCATCTTATGTAAACTCATCAGCGCTGGGGATCCTGCTCACAATATTTAGACACCCACGCTAAAGTCCAGCCTGAAAAGAAGATGTAGTAATAGCAATCTCACACAAAGGAACAGGGAGGAGGAGGATACATGTAAAGGGACAGATTACAATGGAGAGGCAGGGGATTCACTGTGAGATGACAGAGGGAGATAGACAGAGAGGCCGCGGACACTAAGCTGACAGAAAAGAACATTATCTGGCTGTTCTACAGGCACATTTCCGCGGCTGAGCCCAGAAGCTCTTCTTCTCACTCCAACTCCCTCTCCTCTCTTTCTATTATTCCTCCTCTCTGGTAACAGATTCTCTGCTTTTATTCTGCTTTTTTTTTTTTTACTCCTTGTTCTCTTGCCCTTCAGATGTAAGATGTCTCTATATTTCAGAACTGTGATTTTACCCACATACGTTTAGAGGTATTTCCACATATTGGATGATGAAAACCTGCAAACTTTGAACAGTTTTGGTTCTTTAAGCATCAAAAAAAAAAAATATTTCCCCATTTTGGGATTAATGGAAAAAACATTCGATTCAACTAATTTTGGTGTATTGAACGCCTTCCCTCAGTAATAACTATTGCTCATTGTCATTCCTTCAACACTGTGTTTGGGACAAAAGGGCTGATTTTATCCTTTCAGGCCAAAATCAATGCTGAAAACACTCGATAATAGATTTCATATTGTAAAGAAGTCACAATTAGTGTCCCAGTATGGTTAAATATGACTGTTGGTATACCAACATTTCACTTATATTGCCACATTTTACTGAACTGACCCTCCTCCTAGATGACGGTTAAATCAGCACTGACTTGTTGTCACTTGTGGCTAAAAATCAGATGTCTCTTCATCATCAATCATGAAAATCATTCATTTTGGTTTCAGTGTCAGACATCGAGACAAATGAGACATTCATCACTACTTCATGGCTTGTATAACATCAGATCACAATAGAGAGAACTCATTGTTGCCTGTACAGATGCGCTGAAGACACAAATGTGTCAAATGAACCGGGTCACTCTGATAATTTACAGATATCGAAAAGGAGGAGACAAATGTCAATATTTGTCTTTCGAGTCTCAGAGAGGAAAGGTCAGAATCAGCAGATACACTGAGAGTATCTGTGTTTGGAGGTTATACTGATTACCATCACAATGCTGAAACTAAATGTCATAGGCTGTGTTCGAAACCGCATACTACATATTATATACTTGCAAACTGCATACTTCCATTCTGCATACGGCATACTCATCGATCAGTCAGTATGCAGAGCGTTTACCCACAATGCATCTCGCTCCTGCCCGAGCCGAAATCAGCCGGCCTGAAGCTGATTTCGCTTAAGCTCTAAACTCTGTAAACTTTAGCAACATTTGAAAAATTTTCAGGCGAGAAAGTAGTCGTTTAGATCCCCAACGTGTTGAAAACCTGCCAAAATACCGGCTATTTACAATTTTGTTCCCACGAATTCGGCGCTACTAAAACTAGCCGCAGTGAGCAACGCACTTCCAGTTATTTTCACAAACTAAAATACCCGTTGCCTTTTATCATAGGGAAAGCCATTACGATACAATTGGTGCTTTTGTTTTGAAAACAGGAAGTGAACCTACCCTCGTTGTAGCTAGCTTAAAACTGCCGTTCTGACAGGAAATGACGATCGGCGATGTCACGTTACGTTGCATCCTGGGTAGTTTGGGTATGAGTAGTAACCTCATGATGCATACCCAACATTTCGGCGAATCTAGTATGCATCTGGGAACTTCTCGCATACTAAAACTCACATGCTAACTCAAAAGGTTTGTATGAGTAGTATGAGTAGTAGGAGAAGTATGCGGTTTCGAACACAGCCATAGATGTCACTTTACAGTCGTCAGCACTGGCTGCCAACCAAATTTCTCCCGGTGGTAATTTTATGTACAGTCACGTATTTTTCATGAATCTTGAACACACCCTTTCCAGTGCAAAACACCTTCTCTCAAACCCCATCCCACACACACACACACACACACACACACACAAACACACACACACACAAACCCTACACTTAGTCAAGATTAACAGGACTACAGCAGTGGATTTCTACAGTTTGTTATACAAAGTCTAACAGTCACTGAATATGCCGGGCGTGTGTGCGTGCGTTTGTGTCCGTGTATTTCCGTGTGTCTCCGTAAATTGAATTCAAACAACAGACCCCAACCATTGCATTCAGGATTCCTTCCAAGCGTGGGCTGAACCAAGGACCGTCTTTACAAAAACATAGCACTTTCATCCTGTCTCTGCTGGATCTGCTGGATCTGTTACTACGGTTTGTCCCCCCTGCACACATTTAACAGCAACAATGCATGCTTCTTAGTCCTGTAAGTACACACATGGGGGCGCAGAGTTGTGCACCATCGAATATTAGAACACTCGGAACCAGCACACAGCACATTTCATCGACCACAGCTCTGTCTCTCCAGATGGAATTCAAAGCTATTGGCATGTTTGATGCTCATTACCAGCCACTATTTGGTTACACTGAATCAGGGAATGTCATGTATAGAGTTGAATCCAGTTTGTTTGGATTGGAGCCTTTCCACCCCATAAGTCATGAGGAGGATCTCTGTGGTCTGTTAGAGCAGCACCAACAGAGCAGAGGCGTTTGCTCCTTATATGAATGCAGTGTTTATTCAGCCTAATAATGCTAATAAGTACACTTTTCCAGCTGTTTGGAGCTCTCAATCACAGACAGAGCAGATATATTACAGCTGCCCTGGAACCAACTTGTTCAAAGTTTGCCTTGTCGTGATGTCCTGTGAGGAACAGAAATGCCCCACTTTCATTTTCATGGACAATATTTCTCTGACACAGCTGCTTTATTACACAGAGGAGGAAAGGATAACAAGGGACAAAGGTCCCCGATGATGCAGCTGCATGCCATTAGAAACACCCCGAAATGTTCATTTACTTTGCCTTAAAGAGGCTATATCATGGAAAAGAACAAGAGCATATCTTAATGTGCTCGTTTGAGGTCACACCCAATCGAGAAAATGAGTTGTGTCGCTTTGGGTCAGTACATGTGAAGATGTGTCGCTCAGTGAACTGTACAGAGTTTGCGGGGGAAAAGAAGGTCACCACTCCCAGCTCAGAGAAATGTTTTCCAGCCTCCACATCTTTTTTATCTCCTCCCAACTTCAAGTTCATATCATGCTGCATTTGCTGAACCTTGGAATTGGGAGGTTCAAACCTTTGCTTTTGCCTTTTGTTTTGCTATTTACAACAAACTCAACAAAATTAAGCAAGTATCTAAGACGTGTTATATCCAGAATAATAAATCCAACCGCTAATTGTCTTTTATTTGTATGTTTATTTATTTTCCCGGTCCAAGTCTGATTTGCAATTTGTAATTGAAATCACACTTTACACAAAAGTAGGCCACATTACCAATAGCTCTTAATGTTATCCTCTAAAAATGTAAACAGGACACAGGGGGGAGGTTCAGGTGGAATTACTATATAAGTTTTGAAGTTAGCATAATGCTACCTTCCAGCCCCTACAACAAATCAGCCTTCCTGTCTGCAGTGGGGTATTTCAACAACCTAGTCAGTTCCACACAAGATTCAGGACAAGATTGTTCTTAAGAAAGAGTCGAGTGTGCTACCAGCTGTCTGCGGCAGAGAAGTACAGTTAAGAGTTCAAGATATTATGTTGGCACATAGTCATTAGCTGTAGTTGTGGCTAATTTAATGCATTAAAGTGACGTACCAAGCAGCTTATATGACAAATGAGAGACAATTGTGTAAAATAATACAGGGTGGTGTGGTGGTTAGCACTGTTGCCTCACAGCAGGAAGGTTCCTGGTACAAATCCCAACTGGGGTCTTTCAGTGTGCAGTTTGCATGTTCCTCTCACTGCCCCAAACCCATGCATATCAGGTTAATTGGTGACTCTAAATTAACCCTAGAAGTAGATGGTTGTTTGTCTCTATGTGGCCCCGTGATGGGATAAGCTCACGCTTACAATAGTAAACAGAAATCATAAGAAAGAAACACAGAACTAATCATAGGAAGGGACAAATGTTATTTTTTCCATTTCATAATATAATTTATTCTAATACAGTTATATACCAATCAAATCAAATTCATTAAATTCCAATTTTTTTCTAATTCATACAAAGCTAATTACAAGCATATTGCCCAGCTAAGGAAACCAAGAGAGTGCATCGCAACTTCTCTTCAATTCAACCCAGGAAGGCAAAATGACCGTGGTTAACCACCAAAGTTTTCTGATCGTGACTTCAAATTGTTCAGTGCGTGGGTGTGAGGCGTGGAAGGACACGAATGCGGACTTCAAAAACAAGACTTGATTTATTTTCAAAAAGAGAACAAGGTTAAACGTGGCTGAGCCGGAAGACAAAAACTAAACTATGAAAACAAAACATGGCCAAGACTAAACAAAACAAAGAACATGGCTTGGCAATTCATGAAAACACTTAACTTGGTTTAGTTTGGTTTGGTTTGGCATCAAGGATGAATGGTGAAGGTGCAAGGATCTCACAATGACTGTGAGAAAACAGGGAGCCTAAATACTGTGGGGACTGATGAGTGAATGAGTGTAGCTGGATAGAACTTACAGGTGAAGTGAATGAACTACTGACCTGAACATGGGGACTGAGGAAAGAGAAACTGTGGGGAAAACAATGGCAAAACTAAATACAAGACCAGAACTAAGAAAACTAAGGCATGAAATAAACTAAAACATGCTAAAACACAAAACTAAGACTCCAAACATGGGGGAAAACCCCATGGACATGACACAAATAGCATTTATGTGTTCTGAAATTCTATTTGTAGAGGTCTGGAGGTTGGATAAATGTACACTTTGAAAGCATCATGATCGATCCGATGGGACTGCTTCAAAAGCCTTTTCTTCTTTGGTAGAGAGACACAGGAGAGGTATTTCTCAGTTTTTACAGCCATCACGAGACATAGAGTGTGTTCGCTGATACTGCCCACAAACAAATGGCTGCCACGCTTCTCTATATACAGAGATGACTACAGACATACCAGCTAACAAAAAGATCATGATGAACAATAGTCTGAGCTGACCATTGATCTGCTTGGTTAGTGAGTGCTAATGGCAGGTGGAAAACACAGACCAACACACACACTGTGCAGCGCTGAGCTGTCATTAACTTTCGCTCCTTTTTGTCTTCCTATCGGTATAACCCTCACTAAAATATAACCCCTAAACCAGAAAAGTTGGGTTCTCTCCGGGTTCTCTCCGGGTACTCCGGCTTCCTCCCACCGTCCAAAGGTAACATCACACTGTAGTTGACATATGAACTTATTTGGAACATTTTTATTGAGGTAATAAATCCAGTCAGAATCTGGTCTATAGAATGAATACATGCTCAATTCGCCTACACACCGGCCTCACTTTATTGATCCAGATCTTTTCTAAACATTCTATGCTTTTCTGTACAGCTAATGGTTATGGTGAGCTTTCAAATGATATATCCTGAATTTCCTAAAAGCATTTTTTTTCCACCTATTCTGAGTGGTAATCAACCTGATAGTGGCACCTAAATATTTTAACGGCACACCCCTCTGAGCTTTTGAGCTTTGTGGTTTGCGTGTGTCTCTGGGTGTAGGTGCTCATGGTTATTATGTCAGATTGGCACTGACTGCTCACTGACCCAGGTAAACCTGCGTTACTATGGGAACCAAAGTAGAGCCTTATCTATATTCTACAAAACACTTAATAGTTTCTCTCTCATCCCTCCATTCATATAAGCACTCGCACAGCACTTCTTATTATTTATAAGCACTCTATATACAGTATACAGCACTTGTAGCTCTCTTCAGTCACATTTGAGCATATCAGGTGCAGTGTCTTGCTCAACCACACTCAAACAACAGGAGAAGCTGGGCATCAAACACGCCTTCCAGTTGGAGGATGACCGATCTATCCCTGAGCCACAGCTGCCCCGGTCCCTAGAGTTTGTGACTACTTTTTTTTTAGTGTCAAGACTCCAGTTTTGGGATAAAAGCTGCAATTGGATAGAAGTAGTTTAAACAGTATGGGGTGAGGCTCTGCGTTTATTTCTTATGGTTAAAGTTAGTTTTAGAATCTAAAAAAATGCATTGTCACATTCAGACTTGGGTGCACCATGTTACAAAGTACATTACAGTGCTCAAGTAATTCCTATCATTTAGCATTTGGGAATGAGAAAGACAAAAATAACACAGTGTCATTTTTTCCTGGTGAAGAGCTCTACTTGCAATTTGTATATGCCCTGCGAGGTAAGTATACTGTACAAGGCAGCGAGGAGTAACAGTGAACTTTAAATGAAGCTGAAGCAGTGACTCCGAGGAAAATGAACAAGATCACTGTTGATGGATGAGATGCCAGATTCAAATATGAAAGCACAGCAGGCCACTTCCCTTCACACGATATAAAAAAAACAATCAACTGCAAAGAGTCATTTATTTTTGAGAACACTCCAATGAGGCACATTTTTCCTAACAATGCTGTGATGACTTGATTTTTAATTCCAACAATCTTGTAATGTAAAAAAAGTAGGGCTGGGCGAGTTAACTTGTTATTATCATGTTAACTTGTTAATTATTTAACGCAGGTTTTATTATTGTAAAAGTCTGTTGCTCACAGGCTTTTATTTTGTAAAAGTCTGTTGCTGTCTGCTGCGGAACCGGAAAAGAAAGTAATTGGCGGATTCACAAATTTACAGCAAACACCACGAAGCATGGAATAATAAAATAAAAATAAACAAGCAGGTAACATCACCGCGACAGGTGCTCCTCATCTCTGTATGAAGCTCACAGAGCTAACCGGCGCTACTTCCTGTTTTACTTGTTTCAATATAAAAGCACGCATTTCAATATGAATTTAAATAAAACTCCTGCTTTTACAGCCAAGTTGAATTGACTTATCACCATAGTTGTTCCAGTCTAAAATATCACTTCACAGCAAAACACACAACTGATAGCAGCAAGTCATTCAAGGAAACAGACAGTGGAGCGAGGCTTCTACATAAAAACTACATAAAAATGCTGATGTTAAAAGTGTGTTTGCACAACTAATGTTATGGCACTTTCATTCATATGGCAGCACATTTAAAATAGAACTAGATGCTAAAAGCTTTACACTACTTTTGAATTAATTTTTGGATTTTGCGATTAATCATGATTAATCAGGGAAATCATGTGATTAATTACATTAAACATTTTAATCATTGCCCAGCCCTAAAAAAAAGAAATAATGCTATCTATACCAGACAGATACCAAACAATGTTTGTGTGCTTATGTACAGACAGTTCAACTGGACACGAGAGGAAAAAGTTTGCTTTTTGGAAACCTGATCTGCATGCACAGTATGCTCTACACCTGTATCTCTCTCTCACACATGCGTATATATATTCTGGTTTATATGCCTGTAGGGATTCTCCATTGACACAATGCATTCCCTAGCCCCTTATGCTAACCTTTCTCATTACAATTGAATGTCTAACCCCAACACTTGGCCCAAGCCTGACCATAACCTAATGGAACCCTGACCCTAAAACGAATTCTTAACCTTCAAAAATAGTTTTGTTTTGGTGGAAACAAAATTGCTGTCCCCACATTTCGAGAAAGTCCTCAAAAGTTGGTGCGCATTCAGACTGCCGTCCCCATCATGTATGAAACGTAAGTACACACACAAACACACAGATCTACAGCTTTTGGTTTTTCTCAAGCCTGTTTGTACTGCCATCTCCTGCTTTTAATTTTCAGAATCATAATCCAAACATAAGCCTCCAATTGACTCCAGTGGGCTCGCCTCGAAAATCCTACTCATGTTATCCATTTGCTTTTTTTCACAAATACACACAACAAGCACGCACACACACACACACACGCGCGCGCATGCAGGATGACAAACAAAGAAGAGGGGATTGGTGGGCTTGAGCTCAGCTACTCAAACCCAGACTGAGAATATCAGCGTGGTAAGAGAGGCCTGGCAGAGGCCAGCGTACTGAGACTTTTATGAGCTGAACAGTTCACATCCACTCTGTCACTGTAATCCTGCGCAGCCTCACCAGATTACCTATTCATCTTCCCAGTAGCATGCTGGGACACAGCCTGATGAGGAGGGCAGAGAGGAAGTGCCACCAACTTATCATCTCTTATAAAGTTATAGCTTTCTCAAAACAGCTTTCTATGTTTGTTTTGTGGGGCAACATGTTAAACGATGTCCGAATAATTATTGTCATGACAATTATTTGGACATTTTTCATCCCAAAGATGCAGCAAGTCCTACAACTGAATCATCTATATTGTTGTGGAGCAGCTGGCTGGGCTCGAAATCTGTTTTCTTTTTGTTCCTCTGACGTGTTTTGCCTTTAGGCTCAGGTGGAGTTGCTGGGCTGGCTGTCCCGTTGGGATAAGCCTTTGGGCGGAGCCGTCCTCCCCTTAACTGCCTTGCAGGTGAGGCACTTGTTGGAGGGGGCTGAGCAACCCTTCTTTGTCTGGACAGATTATAGGAACCACACGATCACGTTGAAACTCTTAAACAGACAAGATTGTTTTTGTTTTTTTGGGGAATTTTAATTTCATTATCACTCGCTGGCCAGGTACCCATCAAGCCTGATTCTCTTTCCTGACAGTTCTCCTCTGAAACCAGTACCGCCACTCCCAAAACCCTTTTGCCCACCTCTTGTATATTAGCAGGGGTTACTTAGGAGACTGAGGGACAGGTAAAACAGGCTCTATGTGCCCACGTCCATGCGCTCACAGGTAACACACTGGGCCCATACTGCCCGATTCGCGTGCCACCCTGGGAAAAATTGCACAATCACTAGGGCTGAGCAATTTTATCAATACTGCAATATATCAATATTTTGTTTCCCGATAAAGTATCGATTTTTCAGTATAGATTTTTTTTCTTTCTTGTTTTTCTTTAATTAAATTATTATTTTTTTTATGGGAAACTTTTTTGAAAAGTCAGACGTTACAATTAGTGAAAACACAGCACATTAAGGTATTACAATACAATGCCAGGGGGTCACATTAAACAAAACAGTGATAAATTAGTTCATAAAAATGTTGATAAAGTGCACAGCTCTCACGTTTGTGACATGTTCGTTTGTTTCCGTTTGTCTGGCTGTGTTGTTCTTCTGGTTCAAAGGTCGGACCCCAAGAAAATTATGTAAGTGTACCGAATCGTATCGTACTGAATCGTATCGTATCGTATCAAAACGTATCGTATCGTATCGTTGAATATCGTCCATCGCATCGTGAGATAAGTGTATCGCAACAGCCCAATACAAAAGCACCAAAAAAACCTGTCGGACGGAGGTTGCGGGGTCCCGCAGTACAGCAACGGTCAAAAGTCACATTCTCACCTCGCTACATTGGCTGTTTCATATAGAAATGCACCTCTATTTAATGCAAGTTTTTTAGTTTCTTCGCAAGCCTAATGCTGCAGGCCACCAGCACAAACAGACTGCTGGCTCCAAACACCAATGATGCAGCTATTGTGTAAGTGCAGGATTGAGGCAGTCAGTTGGTATAATCAGTCCATTTTCCTCCCAGCAGTATGACATCAGGGTTCAGGAGAGAAGCTCGTGCTGTCACACTGTCTGCTACAGACCATCGCAGGGCCACACACGCACACACACACACGACTGTTACAGCATCACTTAATGACACCCCATCATCCACTCCCATCATCAACAGAATCCACATGTTGTTATTATCGTTTGGATAATAGCGGCTTTGCTATTAAGCAACATGTGGGACTGGCTGCATGTGCATGTGTGTGTGTGTGTGTGTGTGTGTGTGTGTGAGTGTGAGTGTGTGTCCGTGCCAAATCAGGTTAGGTAGGTAGCTAGTGCTCAATCATCAGAATTATCATCAATTATCTGCCCACAGGCATGTGCAAGTGTCTGCATGTTACATTTCAGATTTTCTTTGAACCAGGATACCGTGGGAGAAACCAGCACTTCATCTGACCTGCTTTGCCAAACATGTTTCACAGCAGTCATTCCTGCTCAGATTACAGTATAACTGTTGGCTTCGTTGGGATTGGTATCTTCTTGGGAGTTTTCGTCGGATTTTGTATTCCAGTTCATTCTTTGCCCTTTAATCTCTTGGTTTCGGATCGTTAACTTTATTAATCTGTTTATCATTCATTCGTAGTTTTTTGTTCTGTGTTCTGGTTTAGTTTTTTTTTTCTGGTTTAGTCCCTGTTCTGTTTTGGTTCAGGTCTTCTTTGAGGTCTGGAATTCTGTTTGACCCGTTTAGGTTTTCAGTCCTCTGTGATAGATTCTTTGAGTGTTTTTTTTCTGATTGAGATTAGTTTAGTTTCTACTTGTCTTTGGTTAATTTAGTTTTCTGCCAATTTCTCTAAATATCTATATGTCATTTGGTCTTGTCCTGTTACTTCGTCTCTGTGCACACCTATTTCCTGTTTATCAGTAATTTGCCATTTTGCTGTTGTTTTTAAGGGTTCTTCTGTCCTGCTACTTCTTTGTACTAAGCTTTTTTGTCGTTTGGAATTTCTGAATTTCCAGTTTTAAGGCGTCCTTAGTTTCTTTAATAAAGTTTTTTTTTGAGGGTTTTTTAAAAACTTTTTAATAAAGAATCAGCTCTGAATGGGTTAAACTTGTATAAGGCACCTGTGTTATTTGGATCAAAATCACAAACAGAAAGTTTTTGTTTTTTTTTACCTTTTCCTTGTATCTCAACAATTAAAAACAATTAATAATTAACATTTAACAGCCTCTGCTGCTCAGCTTACCTGCACGCTGTGAGCAATAATCATGCAAAACCTAAGTTTGAAGCAGTATAACCTTAAATACTTGCAAATGACGGAAGCTAAATTTATTGAGATTTTGATACAATTTGATTTAAACTTTGAGTTTAAAAGTTTTCAGATATGAATAATTCCTGTGATACATCCCAAACCAAACATGTGGACACTGTGCAGAAAGGCAGGTTGAGGGTGGTTGGAAAAGAAAGCACAGGACTCGACATCAGTTTTTTGGTCGTTGGATAGGTTGTAGTTTGATTTAAAAACTAATCAGGCCTAATGTTCGTTTCAACCATCTCCACCCAGAATGGTTTCTGTATCAGGACCAAAATCTGCTATTGAAACTGAACCTGCTTTGACTTTTCAAGGGCCGCCGAGCATGAAGCCTAAGGAAGCCCTGCTTCTATTATTTTGGATGCATCACATTCCTTAGAGTTGCAGAAGAGTTTTTGTCATATTCTGTTGTCGTGTGACCTTTTCTCCTTTAACTGGTGGCCAAAAATTTCTTCTAAAGTGTTTGGCTATATGTGACAACCCCAATCTCCTCACCTGCCTGTCTGCCGGCTCACAAAGACAGACAAGCTCCAAGGCACGTTCCCTCAGTGCTGTCTTAGACAGGCTTACTGGGACTAAACGCCTGAATACGCTCTGCTTTCAGGGCTCACATCAAATGCATTAAAATAATCATCCTCTGACATGAGAGTCTATTTCAAAGTTTTGAACTGTAATGTTCTTTTTGGAATGGTTTTCGAACTTTAAACACACAATGCCCTTCGACACGAATTTCAAATTGACTCTTTTCTACAAGATGGTTTCAGTTTTTCTAGGAGACATTAATGTGGGTACCATTCAGGCAAACCCATTTCAATATTTGTGTTCATATTCATTCAGGAAAACAAAATGCGTACCTCAAACAATATCACACGGCAATACAACCCCGAAAACAAACACAAACGTGTGTGAAAATGTACAAGAACCTGCAGTCTACATACAGGGAACTGCTAATATCCAAAAAGTAGTTGTCTTAGTTCATCTGAGTTATTCGAGTTTGGCTTTAAATGCAGACACAGTTGTGGCATACCTCAGGTCAGCAGGCAGTGAGTTCCCGGGAGCTGGACTGCAGCAGCCTCAGCAATTTTGGATTTAATTTTGGGCTGAACCAGAAAACCTCCATCTGATGACCTGATGTCCAATTAGATTATTCACAGTGAGCAAGTCTGAGAGTCATTACGCGCTTTATGATCTATTAGGATCGTAAAGGTCATTGTGTATGGAACAGGCAGCAAGGGGAGGCACTCCCACATCTTTAAAACTTCCTTCTTTCGCCCTAGGTACTTTTTACATTTACATTTACATTACATTCCGGTCATTTTGCAGACGCTTTTATCCAAAGCGACTTACAATAAGCGTGTTCAACATCGGCAGGCAAAAGAACTTCAGGTCACAAGAAATCATAAGTGCATTTCCTTACAAAACCAAACAGCTAAGAGCATAACTCGTGCTAGAGTATGTGCGGTAAGTTAGGTACCTAGACAAATGGGAAGACAATTTAGAAAACAGCTTCTCGTGTTTTTCTTTCTTGACGCTGCTGTCATTTGGAAATGCTAAATCTATTATTACTGCCTTTTTCTGTTGTGTGACCAGCTGGCTAACCAACTTAGACATTCCAGTCTGGATCTAAAAGTCCCAAAGGATCTTAACTCTGTCATTCTTCAACACCTTTGGAAGTATCTCCCACTTTGGGACATCCAACTCATAAACAGTACAGATGTTTCTGTTATGGCATCCCATGTATGACGTACCTTATCTTACACTCTGCTAGTGCTGGACTTTCTCATCAAACAATCCACCGCCTCACTACTTAAACTGTGCATATGCTCTGTTTTCTGCAGATTCATAAAGCCATGCATACATGTTTTTCCCATTGTTAGATCTCAGTGATTGTGAATTTATACAGACGTGCACAAGCCTGGTTTTCACTCCCATCTTCTGCAATGAATGAATGCATAAAACTGTTTTCAGCTACAGCTACAGCTACAGGCTTATTTTATCAAATGGGACATCCTGGAATCAAAAACAGAACAAAAACCGATCAATAAAAAAGTAACTCAAAGTGCTTGAGGAAAATGTGTACTCAGTAGGTGAAAAATATGTGAGGTGCAGTCGCTCTTCCTTTAGAAATACCAGTCAGTCAGTGTAGAGTAGTGTTTTAGTGTTGGTGAAGGTGTATGCAGAGTATTTGTGTTAACTCACCCTTTATAAAGCCCTCATACGTCTCGTAATATCATTGGCTTTTGGCTTTTTCTCCTTTATCTACTGTGTAATGGTCTTGTACCATCATATTGGATTCCAGTTTTCACCAATCAGAAATGGTACAATGCTACAATGTATTCCAATTTCACTGAACAATCTTATGCAGACTGGAGTTAATCTCAGGGATCAGAGTGTTTTTACAAAGTAACATCTCTGAGGTGCCGGTGCCAGACTTTCAACAGTGTCACAGATGGAGCCAACATATTTTCATGCATTTGTTCTATTCCTGGGTAAATGTGGGTTTCGTCTTTCAGAACTTAATTGGAGAACAAATAGACGAGATCGCAGGCTGTTCTAAGCTCTTCTAAGTTTCAATAATGCGTTCCGGCGCTGACACATCAATATGACCTCACTTCTGCGCACGCCATCTAACCTTCTGTAACATCGGTCACTCTGGACAGAAAAGTGCATCGCAGCGCTGAGGTTCAGGCTGCTTAACCATGCAAACAGATCCCTCTGTTGAGTCCTGAGCCTGACCAGTTGCCATGCCAACATCTCTAATAACCAGCGAGCTCACCACTGATCTATTCTGCAGCTTCCTCTGGTTTTAGCCTCTCATATCAACAGTGTTGTCTGTCACTTTGGGTAAAGTACCGTGGATCTTCTTGAAGATGACTAAAAGCATTGTATAAGCTTATGTCTACCTCTACTATTCATATCCAGACGGACCAAGGGAAATTATTGCTAAAGTTGTGCCCTGAGTTCCCAGACAGGACATTCTACAATATGTTCTACAGCCTTTGAGCTCAGAGAGGTGTCAGAAGACTAGACGACCCAGCCAACTAGCCGGACTACCTTCGTCAACGCCAAAACGAGGCTGGAACTCGGCTCACAGGACGCAGCAGGGGGTAAGTCAATGTTCATAAATGATATTGCTAATATGGGATATCATACAGCTTCATGTCAAAAGAGGCGAACTATCCCTTTAAGAGGAGACAGAGATAAAAGTTTGGTGGACATCTTACCAAGGCTGCAGCCACACAGAAATTCAGTATGTGCACAACCACCATAGTCTGACCTGAGCTTCCACGCACACACAGCGGGGAGAAGACGAGTATGATGCACTGAGAAATAGCTGAGGTTTCCATACACAAAGAAGCTGGGGGGGGGGGGGGTGCAGGTTCTTCACAGGAAACAGATGAGTGTGTTTCCTGAAGCCCCTCTAACCTCCCTTCCTGACAATCATTTGGGAAAGGGCTGCAACTCATCAACACTTTCACACACAAACCTACATCAGGCGAGATGTTTGCTTCTCGTTAGGGTTTCAGTTATTACTGCGTCAGAAAATTCTTGTCTGAGGAAACAGTGATGAAACAAGCAACAACCAAATCTCTTCTTTTTTTTTTTTTTCTTCACTGTGATGTCCAAGATGCTTTAACTTCCTCAAGACTTTCCATTCCTCTGCACATAAGGAGAGCACATCAGGCTCAGAATGCGTGGCCGTTTTGACAGTTTTGGTTTCTAATCAGCAAAAATGAGAGCTTCTTAAAATAAAATCTGTCTTGCCCTGATCTGAACAGCAAATACTCTGACAACAGGAACGGATTGCCGGATTGTTACAGCAAGTCAAACAAAAATAAAATATGCAGATATAATATATAGCAGAAATTAATAAAGTATCTTTGCTGGCATGGAGGCATTGTATAGAATAGAATAGAAAAATATTGTATTCATCCCCAATGGGGGAAATTCAAATTAGTCAAGTAGCTCAAGAAAATTATTAAAATTATTTACAATGATTGTATATTAACAAAAACAATAATAATACCAATTCTAATAAAAAGTAGTACTACTAACTAATAATAATAATAATAAATGACTAAATTAAAAAAAAAAAATTAAAAAAAGAGCTGAATAAGCCTCTGACTGAAGACACTATTTTGTTTGATCAGTATGCTTTGTAGAAGGTGTGCGGTGTTGTCCATTCAACATTCTTCCTGCCAAAAATGGCACTCGTTCAGTTTGCCAAGGACTTTTTATTCCCTTCAGGTCTGTTTTTGTCATCGTTTTGATGACCCTCAGTTTGAGACTACTTGTGTAAATATATATAGAAACATGCAACGCTAAGAGTAATTTCCAGTGGGGGTACAAATGTGCCTAATGATGGGACACTATGCTACCACAGACCGCCCTACACTGGAAACAACAGGCTCCCTTGAGAGGTCTCAAAGTCACCTTTCTGTCATCTCTGATGTAGGCTGCTTCAGTGGGGATTATTCATTTCTATCTGCTCATGGTCTACTTATAATCAGCTACACAGACTAAATTAACCAACTCTGTCTGACATTTCCTCATTTTAGCAGTCTTTACCCAGTGTCTTGTTCTGACGCTTTCCTGTCCCCAATTCCTGTCTGTATCCCTCGGACTGCCAGCTCAAAAACGCTTTTGACATATTCATTTTGAAAACATTAATCAATCTGAAGTGCATGTTTTAGTGCTCAAGAGTACATTAAGAGTAACAGTGACACCAAAACTGGTATAAAATGTCACCGCTGAATTTTGTTCCCACACCAGCAGTTCCTGATCTTGAAACGACTCACTTGTTTTCGTCAAAATTGTTTCATTCTAGGTCTCACGGCCTCAACAGTGCTTTGAGCCCGACTCTCCAACTTCTTCCAGTGAGTGGGGATATGTGAATGTGCTAGTAAAGAAGAAAAGGGCAACAAAATAAATTGGTCAGGGCTGCTGACTCACTCACTGAGCACCAGAGTCAGAGTGCTTTTTAACAAAAGATATTCAGTGACACGCCCGTACAACTGCGCAGGTTTGCCTGTCATGGGATGAAGGACAGTTTTTTTCCTCGGTATAATCGCTTTAGCATCAAGCCATTTGAGAAGCCTTACACCATGTGCGGATTTGAGAAACAGCTTTCAGGAAAATGAGGACTGCATACCCTATGTTCTCTCTTGTTTTTTTGATGGGACACAAACTGAAACTAGAAAGCGCTGTTCCTGCGAAACAGCAGTGAGAATGCTTATGAGCTGAATGGGGATAGCTGACCATGCTAAAAAAAGCTGAAAATAGTTCAATTTTAGCAGTAAAAACTGTTGCTAAGGTATTGGTTGAAGGGATTTTGTGATTTTTGTGTACTACCAAACTTAACATTGGAGTTAGTCAGAGAATTTGAGAGGTTGATCTCGGTTCAAGGCTCATAGCTGAAATTCTGTAAATGTGAGCTCTTTAGTAGTTACATTGGCTGAAAGAGGACCAAATTTTCCTACATTTTAAGGTATAATTTGTTTCTCTCAGTTAAACTGTATGAAAGTTAAAGGAATTTGTTTGAAAAAACTGAAAAATTTTAAACTTGTCAGCACGCACTCAACTGTGTGCTCATTCATAAAAATTAAGAAGAAGTAAAATGTTCATGTTTTTGAAACTGTCATATTTCAAAATTGGCTGAAGATTTGAAAAAGCTGAAACAATTGGTAATAGCTGAATGTCTTGTGACCAATTTAAAGTTTGAATGGTGTCTCTAGCTGAAAGCATGCAGAAGTAGTTGGAAAGAGGAAAATGATTTGGACGAGCTGAAAGCGGTTTCTATTCATTTGAATGATGGGAAAATTTGAATAAAAGTTGAATATCTTGAAAGGTGTAAAAGTTAAAAACACCAAAAATGATGGCAGGAATCTACTGAAAAAGCTGAACGTTTTGATAACAAAATTGTAGAAATAGCTGAAAGTAGGTGCCGAAAACTGGCGGAAAAATAATAATAAAGAGAAACTTAATAATGAGAATGCCTTAAAGCATTCTCACAATAAAACTGAATCCACTTCTGCCGTAGTTTGACATGAAGTCTCCCAGAATATGAATCTGCCTTGTCACGTCTGCCATTTGAGCAACAAGAGGAAAACACACAAGCTAGCCTCTCTGATTTGCTTGCTCTAGATTCCAAAACTTGCTAAACCACCACCTGGCTAGTTTTCAGAATCGGTTCCTCCAAATAGTCTATGTCGCACTTTTGGGTGGTCTAAAAGCAGAAACCCTCAGCTTTAGTGTTAATGGCTGTTAGTTCTCATGATGTGTCATGTGCCTTCATAATGTGCCATCTAATAGCATAATTGCCTAAGTCTAAGACATTCAAATATGACTGAGGCCTTTATGCTATTAGGCTAACGATACGAACATGCTAACAAGGTGAACAACTTGGTCTTTTGCAGATGGGAACTTTCACTCAAAGTTTTGAATGGTTAAGCACCAGATCATTTCAAGACAGAAATTTTGAAAGTAAATAATCACCATGGGGATTTAAAAGACTGCATTAAAATTCATAGTGGTGGAGTTAAAATTTGTATGGATGTATGGTAACAAGCTTTTAATGAGCCTTAAGTCTAAGGCATTAAACACTAATTAAACTGGATGAAATCACAAAACTGCCTCAATGTTCAAGTAACTTGTTTCTCATGATGAGAATAGCTTTTGTGAAAAACAGAACAGAAAGCGGTACAAGAAGAGCGGAGGTCACCCAAACAACATCCTGACCTGTCCACATCCTTGACTGATGAATTTCTCCTCAGCAAAAGTGAAACAGAACACTTTCAGAGGCTGAAACAGAGAGGCCAGGACGTCCCTCTGTGCACAAAGCTTTCTTGTTTCATCACCTGGAAATATATCTTTTCACAGCAGGACATTTGGAGCGGAGGGCTGGGTAATGAGGGATTCAAGATTCAAGGATGTGTGATGTTAAGACAAAAGAGCAAAGGTAGAATCTTTTAGCTAAGGATTAACTGCCTGTTAACATCGCTGTGCATCACTTCTCCACTGACTTTAGTCACTTAATCCATGAAAGTCCCATGAAAAACGGGTTTATCTACTCTGCCAAAGGAAATATTGCCCAGAATAGCAAGAGGCATCACAGGGATAACAACCATGCATGCTAAAATCTTCAAGCAAAATCACCAATTAACCTAAAGCATGCATGTTTTTGGAACTAGAGAGGAAGCAGAAATATACCCATGCAGAAACAGAGAGAACCGAACTGAGATAAGACCCAGGAACCTTCTGCCGCAAGGCGACAGTGCAAACCCCCACACCGCTGTGCAGCTCACATTAATTAATAAACAGAGCAAAAAAATCATTTTAAAGCAACACAATGAATGTATGTATGGGCATGTATGTACCAAGAGTTATCAGTGTCAATTCTGTAGCTTAGAATTAAAACAAAGGGGAGGGGGGGGCATATCTTTGCCTTGCAGGGTAATTTTCAGATACCTTTATGGTGCTAAAGAAAAACACCATTTGAAAATATACAAGATAGTGGTCCTGCAAATTGTTTTGATGTGTGATGACAATTTCCAGGAATTTCATGATTATATGAATATATTTAAAAAATAATAGTATTTTTCTTTATATTTATATATATTTATTTGTCTTTTAATGTATTTCTGTATATATTTTCTCATCAATTTCTCTTTGTTTTTACAGATGTATTCTTGTTTTTATGGCACTGCTGTTATTCCAAATGATCAGACAAGCCGGTTCCACCATGCTAAGTACTTAGTGTGCATCAGATTAAATGGCTGTTGGTTTCAGTTTTGTAGTCTGAAATAAAACTTCCCGAGACCAGAATTAAATCGTTTTTGCGACTCTACAAAAAAACACTTGAAACTCATTCCTTTTGTTGAACTTTTTCCACAACTTCTCAAGTGTAGAGCAGGGGAAAGCATGACAGACTGCGAATGTATGCATGACTAATCCCAGTCCAACTCTGAGCACAGTGTACCAGCGTAGAATCGCTCAGTAGTTGACCCCCTCTGGGCATCAGCGGCCTACATGTTCATATCTGTAGGCTTCTCATCAACTGATCTGGAATCGGAGAAAATCATTTCTCAGAAAGTATCGGGTTGAACGGGGTCAGTGGTGTCTTTGGGGCTCCCGCTCTCACTGTACCGTGAGCTGTTCCTGATTTAAGGGCATAAGTTTGATTGGGTGTCTATCATTCTGTCATGCATGCAGAGTCACCAATATACGAAGCAGAGAGCTTCAAAATAACTCCCTGACCTTTTTTATGTCATTCTAAAATAAGATATTTGCCTGTAAAAGCAAACTAAAAACTACACACTATACGTATTACTGTTCCACCCAAACACATCATTCACATGGCTTCAATTTGACATTATATTGATTTCTTGACTTTACCAACACTCCCTTAGGAATTAGAATGCAACCTCTATCTCCATTAGTTTCACAGCTACTGCACTGATCAATAATTGTTTAATGGTGGAACTCGCAGATCTGGATCACCACCAAAATCTAATTGACTTTTCTTTGGCTTGAGATCGGGCAAGTGGAGCAAATTCATTAGTGATGTTTTTTTTAGCGATATCGTGCTGTCAGAGACACAGATGAACACGCATTCCACTACGTTTTCTTGTTTGGAAGAATTACTTTTCAATTTTGTGTCAGACAAATATCCAAACGTTTATGTAAGCCATACTAAAACTCTATTTGCTTTCATTCAGGTCACCTTCCCATCCTGAGAATGTATCTGTGCCATGCTGCGCGTCCGTTGTACCAGATGCAGAAACACACCTAAAGAACATCAGTCCTTTAAAATCAGTTTTATTAAACCAATCACCGATTGCACACAAAGAAATGTGACGCGGATCACTCGGAAAGCCATAATGATTTAATCCCTACTGAGCGGCGCTTACTCCTCAAGTGAGGGAGCAAAAAACACTCTGACCACTCCTGAAGCCAGGACCAGAAAAGGACAACGACATCAAATCTTTCTCACATGTCTTCACAAAGTCACAGCTGAATGAACCACGGAGGCCTGGAACCATCAGGCTGCCGGAGCTGAGCAGAAGAAACGTGGCCATGCGAATGAATGCCAATCCTTCCAGAACCGTGCATCTGCAGCAGCGTTGCAACTGCTGGGGCTTTTGACGATGGACGCTGGCCCGGTCGGCCGTGTGTGACCACCACTCACCACTGCAGCGCTCATTTGCTCAGTACTGTTACTGTTCTGAGTTTCTGTTTTGTCACTGACAAGGTGTTACATCCTGAATCTGAACGCACACTACGAATATTGCATTCTGTGAAACTGATGACATTTTGTTAACAAAATAATATATTACTGTTATCAAGCGCAATCGGCTATAAGCAGCAGCAACTGATTTTTTTCTGCCAAAGCATTCTTATATCTAGTGTAGGGCTGGGCAAGTTAACTTGTTATTATCGCATTAACGCATTAATTATTTAACGCTGGTAAATATTTTATCGCGCATTAACGCAGGTTTTTTTTGTTTTTGTTTTTTAAAACAAACATTTTGGGGGGATTTTGTGCTTTTAATGGATAGGAAAGTTCAGAGAGACAGGAAGCAGGGGGCAGAGAGAGGGGGAACAACACGCAGCACAGGGCCGTCCGATGTGGGACTCAACTCACTATGCCACAAACCACCCCTGTTTTATCATTTGTTTTATTATTGTAAAAGTCTGTTGCTCACAGGCTTTTATTTTGTAAAAGTCTGTTGCTGTCTGCTGGGGAACCGGAAAAGAAAGTAATCGGCGGATCCACCAAACATGGAGAAGGGTACGGAACTCTTACTCGGCCATTTTCATTTTAAAGTTCTTCCAGACGGCGGAGTCGACAGAACCAAAGTCATCTGTAAACACTGCCAAGTTGAATTGTCTTCTCACCGTAGTAATTCCAGTCTAAAATATCATTTGAAGGCAAAACACACAACTGATAGCAGCAAGTCATTCAAGGAAACAGACAGTGGAGCGAGGCTTCTACATAAAAACTACAGAAAGATGCTGATGTTAAAAGTGTGTTTGCACAACAAATGTTATGGCACTTTCATTCATATGGCAGCACATTTAAAATAAAACTAAATGCTAAAAGCTATACACTACTTTTGAATTCATTTTTGGATTTTGCGTACAAATGCTATTAATCAGGGAAATCATGTGATTAATTATATTAAAAATTTCAATCGTTGCCCAGCCCAGTTGTAAGTACAACTGCAATATTCAACAGTTGTATGATTTTTTTTTTTTTAGCACTGACTTGATTGAGGTTAGTGATCATAGTCTGCTTTACAGTTCATGCTTCAGAGACACACAATGACTCTGCATGCGAGCCTTGAACTCCACTGTGAGCACTTATTTTGCCCACGGTCTACCCTGACAAACTCGTGCCGCTTTGAAAAGAATCTAGTTTCTCCCTCGAATTTATTTCCTCCTCAGACTGGCACATTTGAATTCTTTTTATTAGTCATACTTGAGTTATCTTTAGCATCTACTCCATGTTTACAGAGATCTTTACAGGTAGCACTTTCAGCAGGTGGTTATTTACAGAGTTAAAGTATGGCAACAACCCCTCAGTGAAACTGGATGTGAAGGTGTGTATGTGAGTGCCAGCGTCAGCGTCACAGAAAGACAACGTTCCTTTCTCCCAGTTCAGATGTACTCGAATCCTCTGGAACTTCTTTTTCACATGCACATCAATGTCTAGCTCACACTGGGAGCATGCTCGAAATCTCCCGCTGTAGAAACGGATTCTCCAGAGTCCAGACGCCACGTTGTCCTTCATCTGCACAGACTCCGCAAGCACCCCCAGCTCCCAGTATTCATTGTCTCCCACCTCAACATCCCAGCTGTGAGTCCCCCCGCTGAAGCCCTCAGAGCCCAGGACACAGCTCAGGTGTCGCATCCTCTCAGGGTTGTCAGGACACAGCTGTGTCCGTCCCCATCGAACCGCACGGAGATCTTCGGACACGATCAGTTCCGGATTGGCAGTGTTTGGGTCCAGGATCACAGGAGCGTAGGAGATTATTTTCCGCATCTTACGCCAAACATTGAAGGATAAGTTGCCCACGTGTTTGGCCACATCCAGCAGAGTTCCTGACACCGGTGGGGATTCGTGGCTGGGAGAGTGCTGCCTTTGGACTCTTTCCACTGTCGTCTTGTAGCTCTGTAGGAACGAGACATCTGCAGCTTGCAGCACCTCCTCTGTCGCTCTGACTGCCTCTAAAAGTGCCGCCATCTCTCTGCTTAGCACCTCCACCTTCTTCTCCATCACCCGACTCTTCTGCTTCTCTTCCTCCCTCAGAGCGGAGATCCTGGCCTCCTCATCCTCGTCAAGAAACCCGTGAAGCTTCTTGAACTGATCCCTAATCTGTTTCTCTACATGCTGAGTCTGGGCCTTGATGTGTTTTGCTGAAAGGTCACAATCTGCTTTGACTTGATGTAGGAGCTTCAGTCTCACCTGTAAGGGCCCGAGAAGTTCACGGAGTTTTCTCCTGTGATCCTTTGCGGCTTCATCGACAGGCCTGAAGCCGTGGTCGGTGTGTTTTTCTGAATCCCGACAAACAACGCACACAGGCTGCTGGTGGTTGAGACAGAACAGTTTGAGTTTTTCAATGTGCAGACTGCAGAGACTTTCAGAATCCGTCTGACCTCTCTCCCGTAAGAAGACCTCACACAGGTTTTTTAATACCAAGTTAGAAGGTGGCTCACCTCTGGAGGACCTTCTCTTACAAACCACACACTCCTTGGTCTGTTTCTTAGCCCACCAGCTCTGCAGACAGCATTTACAGAAGCTGTGGCTGCATGACAGGAGAACGGGATCTTTAAAGATGTCGTGGCAGATAGGGCAAGAAATGTCCCTCTCTGAGAAATAAGAGAGCGAAGCCATTGAGCCGAGGTGAAAACAGCAGAATCACAGAACAGTATCGGGTCTTTTCAGCCAGTCTTCCAGAACAATCTCCTGTTGGTTAGTTTCACTTTGAGCTGAGTCTTTTTGAACCTCAAAAAAGTTTTTTTGTCGCTTCAAAAGAAGAGTTCAATAATGAACTGACAGTATTCCTAGTTTTCCAGACGTAGTTGCGGTTGTCCTCTTTCAAGCGGAAGTTTGTGTGACCATGAATCTTACAACACGTCTCTCCTCTCTGTGAGCACGCACAAAAAGCAGCACTTCCTGGTTTCTCCGTCTGAGTCAGAGAAGGGTGGAGCTTTTCTATGCTCTTTTCCCTGCAAGCTAAATGTAAATGCATTCACTGTCATCATCAGTTATTCATTTCTTTAACAACTGTGTTTATATTCTGACTGCTCAAAGCCTTTAGGGGATGGTTTTTGGTTTTTTTTTGCATACAAAAAGATGTAGGCTAAATGTTTCATTGCTGCAGCATCTTCATCCCCCCTCATTATGACTCTAAAATAGTCAAATTACTCCTGTGCAATCCATTGCTGAAATATAAACCCAAACCCAGATTCAGCTTCACAACTCAGATTGTTAAAACTGTTATATCGCTTAAAGTCTGTATTCTAGTGATGTGTTACGAGATGTGCCGAGACTCTTCGAAGCGTGTGTTGAGTAATGGAGGGGGCGTTTCCGCGGAGCGCATAGCTCTGATCTGGGCTTGCTTCATATAGGGGAGGAGCCGAAAATGATGACGTCGGAAGCCTCGCTACCCGGCCCGTACCACGTGACTGCTTCGGGAAGTGGTTCAGATTTTGCCGCGAGTGTTGACAGGCATATAAACCCCTCAGTCTGGGTATTTTGCGGTCAGTTCAGGTTTTAGATAAGAGTTTTGATAGTTTGGACACTAGAGTTTGGATAGCGTTAACATAGTTTGGAGAGTTAAGTGAAAGTTGTTCGTTTTTTGTGGCGTCTTGTCAGAGACGAGAGGTCCCTCAAGCCGCGTGCAGCAGCAGCAGCGTAGTGCCCCTCCCCCCGCGAGCCTCCCCTTGCTGTGAGTGACAAGCAGGCAGCTCTGCTGGCTGTATGATGGCTGAAGGAGGCGAGCCCCCCGAACTTTTCCCCCCAGTCTGTTTTTTTGGCTGCCCCGTCGTCGTGCACCAGTCAAAATTTGGTATCTTGGCACGCGCAGAAAACGACAAACAGGATGGACCAATTCGAATCCAGACTCAGCGATGAAGTGCGGTACAGGCACCTGTACGACTGGGGAATTTGCTGTCGTTTCATTCACTGGAAGTGGCTTTGAGTATTCTGAAAAGACGCTCAATAAAACCGATCTATTAATATCATTATTGCATCCTGAAAGTAATAAGATAATTCCCAAGTGTGTCCACCGAAAGCCCACTATTTCATAACTAATGGAAAAGTTTTTTTTTTTATTTTTCTGGTTTTTAAATACAGGCATTCAAATTTTTGATATTTTTGCCTAAGGTTATCATACCGTAAGAATCTCGCACCATGCCTATGTCCAAGTTCCACAAGCACCTTCACTGTCCTCTACCTGCTTAAGCCCATGCCATTTTACTAAAGTGACAGGGAAACATACACAAACTGCCACAGTTCTACTACAGTTCTGGGAGAATTTACACACAGAATACATTAACAAATATTTCATTATACACATATGTGGTCATTCATGTAGAGAAATGATTTGGTCATACATTTTTGGTAATTAACAGTAATTTCCCAAAAGCCCTAAAAGACTAGCCTGATAAACCAGCCTAAATGGATTGGATGTCTAATTTAGTCTGGCTCCGATGAATGGATACAACGGAACATTGTTGATGAGCACAACCCGTTGTCTTTCAAACCGTGTCTGTGCCTATAGGCCAACGCCCTGACCCTCTGCCCCGCCCGCGTTGTTTCAAAACACATCTCTGCATTGTGATTGGTTTAGTTGCCATCTGCCAGATTCAGGGCAGTATTTTCAAAATGACAAGTGGTTCGAAGCCAGACCCAACCGCAGGCAAAACATTTTGCCGTCCAGCAGTTGGCGCTGGTTTTCCAGGCTACTAAAAGACATTTAATGCATCACAAATTATACAGCTAACTGTAATTATACGCTTGGGCAGTAGGTGGTTTCATGTGCACATGAAGCTTCGAGCAAGGAACCCTTTGTCGAACCAATTGGCTCGAGCGGTTCGATGCCTAATGAGGCTTCATCCCACCATCACTACTGTATTCTCTTTTACACCGTTGTCACTTCGAGCTGAGCTGTGTTCCATTGTGCTCTGTTCTGATGTGACTTTTTTTTTTTTAGTTCTGTGCAAAAGGTTTGACGATGACGCTCTTATTTATCACACAGTACCACCATCACAATTCACTGTGCTAAAAAGAAACCAAGTCCGAGCATAAAAGCAAAGTCATGGAGAACTACCTTCAGTCTGAAGAGGCGAAATGACCCCTGCAACGGATGTGATATGGCAGATGTGGCTTTATCTAGAACAGTGTGTGCCTGTGAACTTCTTAAGGAAGCTAAGATCCTTCAGTGTATGCACCAACATGTTGAATATATTCTACAAGCCAGTGGTAGAGAGTGGAATCTGCTTTTCAGCCATCTGTTTGGGCACCAGCACCAGGCTGCCTCTGTGCTAGGGACTGCTCTGGAGTTGATTGTAAAAAGTAGAATGCTGCATAAGTTAATGAACACAAAGAACAACACTGACCATCCTCCACATTCATCATGTTCAAACCAAAGAGTGTGATCTGCATGAGGCTTCTTCAGCTCCGATGTAACACAGAATGATACAGGGGGTCCTTAATGCCGGCAGCAATAACCAGGCATCATGGCTGCCTACAGTGATTGATGAAAAATAAATAAATCAATACAGCAACGTTATAATTTCCCTTTGGAATAAGTAAAGTACTTTTTTTTATTTAATTTACATTTCATTTCATTTCACTGCAGCTTTGGAGAGTCCAATCTCAGTCAAACTGCAGTATTTACAATCGTACCATAAACAACTGCTTTCAATGGAATGTGAGAATGTGCTTCATTCTCAGAAAGATCCAAATACACCACCCCGAACCTGATTGGAAGTGCAGGCCACATGCGAGAAATTCCTTCACTCCTGCGACCCTTCAGTGGAGCTGAACTTGTGTTGGTGTGTAATATGATATGCACGTGTGTGTTCCAGAGTATTTAGACAGCACAGGAAATGTATTCTAGGTAGCTCCGGCAATGCTTCGCCCAGCCAACAACCCATTTAGGAACTCTCCGTCCCAAAATAAATAAAGAAATACGCAGAGCCATTTAAAACATTCCATAGTGATAACATAGATGCAATGCAAAGTTGCACAACTCATGCATCGTCTTCCATTCATTGTGTACATCTTAACCTAAACCCTAACTTTGACCAAACCTCAAAAGACATATTAGCCTTTACCCTAAACTCAGATATGGTGCTTTGTCTCGTCAGGTCCATAATCTGGTCAACATAAGGACCACTGGTCCCACCAAAGTCAGTGAATATACCAGAAAAACTGTCGTAATATGGTAACAAAAACAAGCATTTTGAGTGTCAGAGCTGCTTGTTATGATCGAAAATACCAACCGATAATATGTAGATGTGTGGAGGTTGGCCAACGGTGAAACATTAGTGGTAGATGTTATGACAAGAGTTTGATGCAGAAAATAGTCATCTCTCTCATACACTGGTGGAACTGAACAACCTTTGATTAAACAGGTGTCAGCAAAGCTTCAGTCCTCCATATCAACTGCATTTATAATGCTGTATTTTGAGCTATAAAATCAAAGTGATCATGATTCAAGAATAAAGTGGTCACAGTTAACTTTTATGTCAGGCACACGAATGTGAAGTCGAACTTAAACTGACATTTAAACATTCTAGGTTTAGAGAAAATGCAAAGAAGAAAAATAATATTGGAAAACAGAACACAGATGGAAAACTACATTGTTGCTAGGCAACAGCAGATGGAGGGAAGCTGTGAGATTGTATGAGAAGCTTCACATCATGTGAGATCTCTGCGGATATATGTCACAGTCAGTGGATGAAAGACATGCAGAGGAGGAGAAGTCTGAAACGTTAAAATCCTCATTAAATCAAATTATATTTTTTTAAATACTTGTATATGATGTCCTAAACTATATGCAACCACCCAACCAGAACAAAAAAAATATTGTATAATTTCCAGGAAATTCTTAGAGTTGATGCAGCATGATGGCTGGTATCCGATCAGGTCAGTGAAGTTGGCCAATACGAGCAGACTGGGTTTTTGGAAATAGGAAAGGTTTGTGCTTATATAGCTAATTAAATCTAGAATATTAATTAATCTATGTAAATGCACACCATATATGCACCTCTTTTTCTCTACACTCCCACACATGTGGGGTTCAGCGTCTTGCCCAAAGATACTTTAACACATGGAGGGGCTGGGAATCGACCACCAACTGTCTTTGGAGGGTGACTACTTTTGCGCCTGACGGCAAGAGAGATACAAGGATTGCTTCATCACTGTAGCTAAATACTGCTATGTTTATCGGGCGTAGTGATCGTCTGTTTGGCCATTTATCTAATTAGAGTAATAGATTCTCATCATTGTCATTGTTTTATAGTTCACTTAACTTTTTCCTTTTTTTCCCTGGTTTCAAATTAGGAATTCGGATTTCCCATTTGTCACTAAATGGACCATCAATGGCTCCACTACTACTGAAATAAACACGTTAACTACACTGAAAAGTAGCTCATATAGGCAACAGTTCTGAGTATTAGTCTCTCAAAACTTCAACAAATCCTAGGAATGGAGCAACAGTAAGGACCTGTTTTTATGAAGCCCATATGTAATAAAGACGTTTTTTGACTGACATATAAACCTACCAGCTGACTATTACATTCTATGGTACAGTGTTTTGACCAGCTGGATAACTGGCACTGAACCTTTGCGCAAAAACAAGCATGTCACAGACAAATTGTAAGTAGCAAGTATCTTGCCACTGATCTCCAAGAGGCAGACTGTGAGAAAAAGGGGGGGGGCATGGAGTGAGTGGGTCCCTCCATACCCTAAAGGTGTTAATGCATGGTTAAAATGAGAGCTGCTGCACTGTATCTCTGTTATTTTGACCAATGCATGTCAAAGACATTTCATTAGGCCTCATACTTAAGGGATGGATCACGTCTACTTTAATCTCCTGTAACAAAGAGCAAATTTGAATGGGACTAGTATATCTGTCTTAAATATAAATCATGTGGTAAATAAGAAGTGCATTCAATTCCTGTGGTGGAAATACATAAAGTGCCATATTTGGAACGTGCGCAGCCCAGGACAGGAAGGCTCAGCAGGGCTTTAATAATCAGTCCCCATCAATCGAGCAGAAGAGATATCAGTCAGGTGACATGTCTGTGCAGAGCAAAACGATGGAAAAACACCGAACCCATCCAGCCTCAACCTCCAACGCAGCTGCTGTCTGGCAGAGACAGAGAAGTACGGTCAGAGCAATTTCTTCTGTCAGGTTCTGATACTGCAGAATTCATCACCGTCACTTATCAAGACTCCATCACGAAAACCACAACTGAAGCATTTCTTAATTTATATGTAACTGACAGTTTTTAGAGTACAATATCGAGACTTAATAACCTGTTAGTTTGACATCCTAGTATTTCATATTTTTGGATTACTATTAGTGATGTCTGAGCATACAAACAACATAATACTTTTGAAGCATGTCAATCAAATCCAAACCTTTTTGTGCAGCTGTGTTAAGGTTAAAGGGATAGTTCGCCTCTTTTGACATGAAGCTGTATGACATCCCATATTAGCAATATCATTTATGAACATTGACTTACCCCCTGCTGCGTCCTGTGAGCCGAGTTCCAGCCTCGTTTTGGCATTGACGAAGGTAGTCCGGCTAGTTGGCTGGGGCTTAAAAAATAAAGCGTTTTGCTTCTCGAAACAATATGCGTTCAAAAGAGTAATACATTTGCATCACAAAATCGTTAGAAAGAAACGTTAGCCTCACAATCGCTTGGCGCTATTTCTCTCTCCCTTCATATCAATCCGTACAGCCACCTAGCGTTAGCCGCACCTGTTACGGTGTTTACTGCTCGAAAGCAGGGGACTGCTCGGTCTGCACTTCGGTCTGCACAGTTTACACAGCCCGTAGTGATACGAAGGGAGAGAGAAATAGCGCCAAGAAATTGTGAGGTCTGACTTTTTCCTGGAGAACGATTTTGTGATGCAAATGTATTACTCTTTTGAACGCATATTGTTTTGAGAAGCAAAACGCTTTATTTTCGGGACCCTAGCCAACTAGCCGGACTACCTTCGTCAACGCCAAAACGAGGCTGGAACTCGGCTCACAGGACGCAGCGGGGGGTAAGTCAATGTTCATAAATGATATTGCTAATATGGGATGTCATACAGCTTCATGTCAAAAGAGGCGAACTATCCCTTTAATCTTTTACAGCGCATCATATTTCTTAAATGTATGACATACAGTTTGTGCAGTGATCGTTCCCTCCAGAGGTGGTGGTGGTGGATGAACAACTCTTATCAGGCTAAACATCACAGACTGTTCAAATCAATGAGTACCTGAAGCCTCGGCTTCCTTTAATTCTAACAAGAAAAAAGCAACACATTCTCATCCTCAAGTCAAGACTGTCTCTTAGCATCGGCGCCTTGATGCCAAGTTGCTCTTAATCATATGATCTTTTAGCAGATACAGTCCACAACGTGAATCACAGTTTGTCTCAACGATTTAACTGAAATGATTTGATCACATGATTAGATGCACACATGGCTGCCTAGATGCAATGCCTGTAAGATGAGAAGCAGTGAAAAGCTGCCATGAAGCATAACATCAACACAAAGTCATTGTAACATGAGCATGAGTGCATGAATCAGAGCAGGAGTTTAAAAAATGAAGTACTCCAAGTCAAAAACAGATGCAAATTATATATTCAGACTTCAGAGCAGAAGTACATCAAAGGGACATTGTATTCACACAAGAAACTGGAGCGCTAATGAAAGCAGATTGGTAATACAAAACTAACGGTGAGACCAGACAGATGTACCACAATACGACAGTCGGGTTGTTCATCCTCTCTCTGTGACCTGAGTAGAAGGCTTTCTGTGACAGAGATTATCTTAATTAAGTTTCTCTCCTTCACTCAGAGACCAATATTCACTGTCCTGTCAGTAAACTTTGCTTCAAATATTTTAGCTTGTCTACAACAGTATGGAAGAATTGCAAGGGTGACAGTTTACTACAGGTGGACAATATGGATCAACCACTGCACTTATATTTTAATCTCAATACATTAGAGTTTATAAATCATTTCTAAACTTTCACATGAACATAACTGAACCGTGCCTACTGGCTTAAAGAGAAGATGATGCTTAAATAAACAAGAATTATAAACTTGAAATAAAGGACAACAAATACCATTTAATCAGAAAAGAGGAACAAAGGCACGGCTTTAATTTGCTGTGTGTTGTTTAAAGAGGAACACCATTGTTGCTTGTGTGTAAAATGACAAGAGTTTTAAATCTCCTGGATAAACATCTTTCTTCCACATGCTGTTCTACACACACACTTCAAAGAGATCTGAACCTTGTCTGACTTTCCCTGGCTTTCAGAGCGCTCCTCAGACTGAATCAGCTGCTGCTGCTGCTGCTCCTGCTGCTGCTGCTGCTGCAGTGGATGCATGACGTTGTCTTTCTGGTGGGTGGAGAGCAAAAGAAGACTCGTTCCCGTTACTCTAGCAGTTTACTTTGCTGCGTTCCCAAAGCACTGAGCGTCTGCCAAGCTTAACCAAATACACACACACACACACACACACACATACACAAAGAGGAGGGAGCAATAGAGAGACCCACTGCAGATAGAGGAAAGAAATTGCCAGAGAAAGTAGCGGTGGCAAGACATGACCACTGTCCCCCCTTGTCCCGGTGTCAGTTCCAGGTTACACTGTCTGATTCGCCCTCATTTCATTCCTTATTTCATTTCCAGTTCATATTCTATTCATCCGTCTGTGTGCTAGCAGAAAGCGAGGCTGAGGCTCCACAGCCCAGCGAGGCTTTGAATACCTTACCATGTGTTTTGAGGCTAAATGAAAACCTCACAAACCAAGCCCTGCTTGTGAAATGTCCCGCTACAACTGGTCAAAGGTCAGCTGAATGTCAATCATGTCAATCAGATTCCAATCCACCTAGGGTGAACTCTTGGCATGTTTAACTCCCTCATTCTCTGCATTAAGGAGGACAATTCTTGTGGCATTAGTTTATACACTCCATTCTTACTACCAAAAGCTTTTGGTGTCAGTGCCACAAGAATGTCTGGCAAAAGCTGATGCTTCACATCAAGGGAGAGAACACAAAAACTAATTCATTTGCAGAAAAACTGAACTTAAAGAGGCAACGAAGAGGAAGTGAACATTTTTCTGAATGTGAAACTGAGTGACACATCAGTGAACCAGAGAAAATGAAACCAGTTTCAATTGGTGCCTTTAGTTCTACAATCACAAACGGAACAAAAACTGCTGAATGGAAAAAAAAAGTAACAGAAGTGGTCAGAGCAAAAAGGCCTACAGAGAGGAATGGTTGGAAAAACTAGTACAAACAAGAAGCAAAAGCGAAGATTCAGATGTACAAACCAGAGATGGGACCAAGTCACACATGTGCAAGTCTCAAGTAAGTCTCAAGTCTTAGCTTTCAAGTCTCAAGTAAGTCCCAAGTAATTTTTTCTTGGGCAAGTCAAGTCAAGTCAAGTCCTGTAATATGTCAAGTCAAAGTCAAGTCAAGTCAAGTCAAGTCCTGTAATATGTCAAGTCAAAGTCAAGTCACCTTATTATTGCAATTTTACCTGCAGAATCTGATCTTAATAAAGTGAAAAGACAAGATATAAGTAACTGTCAGTAAACATCATTGGCCAATGTGTCCAATCTGTCCACCCCGTATCATATCAAGCTAACGTTAGCTAACTACCGACTTCGCTAACAGGATAATATTAGCTAATTTGACGTGCACTTACTGATCAGAATGGATCTTCAAATGACGAAGAAAGTTCGAAGTTATGCTAGATGCTTAACACTCAAGTCATTCAAGTCATCGTGTCTCAAGTCAAGTCAAGTGCCGAGTCTTTAACTTCCAAGTCCGAGTCGAGTCTCAAGTCTGTTATTTTTTTGTCAAGTCAAGTCCCAAGTCATCAAAACAGCGACTCGAGTCGACTTGAGTCCAAGTCACAGTGACTTGAGTCCAAGTCACAGTGACTTGAGTCCCCATCTCTGGTACAAACGTAGGATGGTATGTTGACTGTTTTCTTAAACAACCTTTGGAACCTAAAGCAGCAAATAAGCCAATTATGAACTTCCATCTATCCATTTATTCATTGTCTTTCACTTATTCGAGGTTGGTTCGCAGAGGCAACAGGTCCAGGAGGGAAGCCTGAACATCCCTCCCCCAATGACTGGGGGACCCCAAGGTGCTGCCATGCCAGAAGGGATATATATATAATCCCTCCAGCAAGTTCTGGGTCTGCCTGGAGGCCTCCTCCCAGTTGGCCTTCCTCAAAAAACCTCTAAAGAGAGGCAACCAGGAGGCATCCTAACTAGATGGTGGCTGAGCCTAAAGAAGCAACGGGCCCACCACTTACAGGGAGGTCCTGGCCAATCGATGTGCCGGGTTTTCTTCTTCCTTATGCTTTTTTTCCTTCCTGGTCAGTGCTTGTTACAGGGCTTTGTTAATACCGCCCCAAACAAGCAGCTGTTGTAAATGTGTGACGTTGTCCAGGCGCTTTGGTTCGCTTTCAAAACTGCAGCTTGAAGGAAAACCAAACCAAATGAAAGTGTGAAATTGTTCGGCATTCCCCGCCCATTCAAACCGAGTCCCCCGAGCTATCCTAGTGTGAAAGCGCCCTTACTCACTTATTAGACCCACAATTAAATAGGAAAATACTATAAAAGATAATAAGAACAAACAAAACACAAAATAAATCTCTATTATCAATCAGATCCTTGATATTTTATCTTTCATTTCATGTTTAAATATGTTTTTTCCATCCATTTATATCGCACCACATGAGAGATAAACTGCTCTTGTAACATATCTAAGAAGTGTTTGAAGAATGTGTGAGGTGCGCACATGTTGTGTGTAGGAAAAGGTGTACGCTTGTTTTACACGTGAACACGTCATTTATGCATCTGGGTCTTCACGTGTTAAAAGTTGCTACGGTATATTTGAAAAGCTGCTTGCATATTAGCACCAAATGTGTTTACCATAAAGGTAAGAATATGGGTTCATTCAGCTAGTTTGACCCCATGGATCCACCAACTGAGACGACAGGATTCTGTTGTGTGGGAGGAAGTGTGTGTCCTGAGAGGAATAATAAGTTCCTGCAGAAGTATAAGAGCTTGGGAAGCAGTGCAGCAGAAGTCTAGATGGATCTATGTTCTGTATCAATAAACACACACACACATGGGTCACACCTCTGATATGTAACTGGCGTTTATAACTTGTTCAAAAAACATCACAAACAGAAGCCAACTGACAGGAGAGGTCAAGCTGGAAATGTGCAGAAATGCAGACACACACATTTTAAGATTCAGTGGAGTATACCCACACACACACACACACACACACACACAAACATGAGGAGCTGGTAAAGGCTTTAGGGAGAGCTCAGTGAAGCAGGGGGGCAGACTTCAAACCACTCCAGCTGGGGAAGAGAAACACACAGGAGGGCACACACACACACACACAGAGGGAGAGTGAGAGTGAGATGTGAAAAAGATGCTGCAGATAGATTTCTATTGGGATTTTAAGCTCGAGAAGGAGGGCAGTCTGCCTCCCACTGAGCAGCAAGGGTCTTCACTTCACACACAAACACATATATACAGGTCTGGTAGAAAAAGGATGGACGTTCCCAAAGGAAGCATTGTTCAAAGTCTAAGTTGTAGAGGTAACAAAAAAAAAAAAAAAAACTTATGTACAACATGAATATAACTGAATTAGGCTCCAAAAACGTCATTAATCAGTAGTGCTGTTTTTCTGCTATGTTGCATGTAATGTTCATTTTTTCTAAAATGGCGCCGCGAAAGTGGCTGCCTGCTGCTGTAGCTGACATGTCGTGTGTCTTTTCTTCACATCCTCTTGAAAATGTTCTAATGAACTTCTGTGTGGACACTAATTTTTGGGACATTTTTCTCGCTGGTTTGGATGCTGTGCTGCTGAAGTGGCTTCTTCTAGTAATTCATGCACTTTTTTCTGTGCATAAGCACAGCAATCGAAAAGTTGAATTCAAGGTGTCGTCTAGGATCCAGAGCTCAGACAAGGCAGAGAAAAAGGAGGAGGAAGTGTAATAAATGCAACGTATGGGCTCTGGAGATGATGCTGTACAGACAAGAACCAATTTCACAACAAATAGGACAAAGTGTCCAAAAAATACATGGTTAGGTCTGGAAATTATATAAGAGATGGTTGTGATTTATCATACCTCACAACAACACTGCCCTTTACAACTGCTAACATAAAACATTACCATGTCATAATCATAGCCTTTATTCTGACACACCTTTTTTTTTGGCTGTAGACAAATAGAGTGTCATACGTCCTGGAGATAGGATGTATGCTCACTGCAAAACAAGCCTGATTCGCATATTCTATATAGTACTGTTTCAAAAGCTAGCTTCACCATTGGATGGAAACGCCCCAGATAGCAAAACTCTTTTGCCCCGTATCCGGCCCACACCTTACATGTTCATCCGGCCCACATACGGCATGGAATGATGGCACTTGGGCGGTCCGCTCACGTTTGCCAAAAGTGGGCCACAACCAAGCCATCACAATGCCAGATGTCAACCAAAAACAGACCAAATAAACCAGCACTCAACCGGATGTGGGCCACTGTGCATTTTTATTCTGGCCAGAACTGGTTTACACTCTATGACCTTGTCTAACCTGCACACTTAGGGAGTCACAACCATGATAAAATGGTATGTCAAATATGAAAACACAGATTGGTCTCAATTTCTGGCTACATGCCATTATGGTAACCCCAGATACCGTTTGAATGGTGGCATGCAGTGGGACTCATCTTGGGGTCCAAGATGAGGAAACTGAAGAAATGAACAAACACGAGAAGGTGGCCAGCTACTGTGCATGCACCCAGAAAACCAAGGAGCTCATTTACAGTTAACTGCTGATTGTTGTAAAGCCTGATTTAGAGACGCTCTCCGTTGCTTGCGTGCGTCGGCCAAAATTCCTATCTATCCATCGAGGCGACGGAGACTCGCGGAGACCGCAAGGGTTGTGATTGGTCGGCGAACAACATCATTTCCGGAATCACTCTTCCGGTTTAGCTCCTTCCTCTCAGAACAACAACACCGCCATTTTTTAAAGAGTTTACTGTGTGGCCGGTCAACATTTGGTAAAAATTATTCGCATTTCAATTTCAACAAGCTCCAACTCCAACAACAGTCTTTCTCTCTCGCTCGCCATCGTTCACTGTGAGGAGTGGAACGGAGCCGGAAGGTGAAAAATCAATCAACGACTTTCACGATAGACGTGGCGAGATTGGGTCAACTAACTTAGCGACGCCTACTGATCGGGAGGTGAATTGCCTTGCGTATCCGACATCCCGATGGAGAAGCTCGAAAGGTTTAAAGACCACAAAGTCGGATTGACGGATAGCGACGGAGAAGCATACCAAGGCCTTTACACTTGAGACTGAAAAAGCCAAACATCCCTTACAGCGCAAGAGGTTCTTTTTAACATGGCCACGTACTGCTGTAGAACAATGGTGATCAAGTTCGATTAAACTTTCCGATTCTATGCAGCCAAAATGTTGTCGTCATCAAAGCAGAATAGGGTCAACAAATACTCCCGAAACTCAACATTTGATTCAATTTGCTCAACTGTTATCCGTCCTGAAAACTGCAACTGTCAAAAAAAAAAAGAAAAAAAAAAGCTGCATCACAGTTGTGATGATTTGGGAGGCAACTTTATGAATAACTGCTGAGAGGATAAAAACATAATGACACGCATGAGGCGTTCGTTTCAGAGCCATGTGACACAAAAACAAACAAGTGCTGTGGCAGCAGAGACGTCTCTGTTCGTAAGGGATGTTACCGTGTGGGAATGTCATGAGAATTCAATATGACAACAACCCACATTCATAGAAAGAGAAAATTCAACCTGATATCTCCTCTTGGCTCCACAGTAACTGTGCCTGCGTTAAGCAAGCCTTTGCTGGTGAAGTACTAGCCCGATTAATTTTACTCATTCTCCGGTTTATGAGCACGTGTACCATGCCATCACCTAATGCTAATGAGTAAAATAGTACATCATACAGAGCAAAGACAAGTGCAGTCCATTGACTGGTTTGGATGCAGCAAAGTGGAAAAAGGAGTCACATGGAGATCAGTGCTGTAATTTTGGACATGAAATTTATTGAATCTAGCCGAAAGAAGAAGAAAAAACTATGTGGAGTCAGCAGTTCCTTGGGTCAGAGGGATGTTAGTCCCACAATCGTCCGACAGCATGGAAGTCAATGAGAAGCCTCCGAATGTCAGGCAGTTGCCTCTGCAACACAATGTTGTTGTTCAGAAGTCATTATAATCCTTTTAGTACAAATTCCATTAAACTCACATTCTTTCCTATTAAAATGACAGGCCAATAAAATCTGCACAGATCAACACACCAAAGTCATTGACTCAAAGCATGATGGGTACTGCCAAGCAGTGGCAGTTCATTCTGCGGAGAGACTAAATTCAGGGAATTCGGCTTTCTTCATGCAATAATGTGTGACGCTAACAGAATTCAGGCATCAGATGTCTCATCGGCATGGTTCCAATGTGACTGGATTCCTCACACGTTATCAATCAATTCCCACTACGCATCTTTCAGTCAAACATCTTTCGGCATGCAGATGTAAAACTCAATCTCTAATTGCATTCAACTTTCTTGTATGTGAAAAAGACCATTTGTGGTATTACTGACACATGTAGAGGCCAAGCCTTAACCCGCTGGTTCCATGAAAAAGACATGCAGCATTGCAAAAGATCAATAATCGGGTTTTCAGCTTCGAAATATGATAAAAGGCTTTATGACGAAAGGCATGTGGAAGACATTGTACCAGCTCTTAAGGCTGAATCTAAATGAGAAACATGCGACTATCTTACTAAAAACACAGCCAGTCCTACATGTTTCAGTTCTCCCTCAAACACTGGTGCTTTGGACCACAGAGTCGTTACAAAACAGACCTCGAAGGCCAGAGACACCTCTTCCTCATATTCTACTGAAGCTTAGCTCACTATTAAATCAGTATTAAATCAGTTTGTTTTCCGGGTAGTGTGGCTTTAAACGCGGTCCTAAGTTAGCAGTCAAGTTGGCTTTTTTCACAGCAAACCCACATGTCTGCATTTCATGGTTACAGGAATTTCAAATAGCCTTCTAATAGTCCTAAAGAGAATAACAAATTCCAACTGAAAACTTGGAGATAAAAGAAGTCCAACCCCCACCCTGAAGGGTTCTCTGTCTGAGGAGTGACCTGCTGTCATCGAGCATTCAGAAGACAGCAGCATCCTTCAACACCACGGATTCACAAGAAGCTGCAGGGCTGGCCCTCTCAATAATGGCCTGATAGAGAAGTGACCGAGCAGGAATCTGAGAGGAATTTGTAGAATGTGAAGAATTGGTGATGATTCACTGTTGAATGTGACTGTGAGAAGAGGTCTGGTTGTTCTGTCTCCCATTGCTCCTCATTGTTTTTAAAACGGTGAACGTGACAGGACGAAATCCTCAGCTGATCTGTCTCCGCCAGTACCACGAACCGACAGCAGCTGCTGGCTCGGGCCTGATTTCTGACATTCAAAATGCAATCTCTGATCTATTTTGCATCTTCAGAATTAATTGTAGTTCCTAACAGAAGAAAACTTGCTGTACACGAGCACCAAACAGCTGGAGATTAGTCACTATCTTGCTTCATGTTTGGATTTAAGCCTGGAAGGTCAGTGCAAAATGCATTCTCCTTAACCCTTTACCAGTCAATTCTAACTTTTTAGATTACTACTAGGGCTGGGCGAGTTAACTCGTTATTATCGCGTTAACTCGCTAATTATTTAATAGCAATAAATATTTTATCGCGCATTAACGCAGGTTTTATTATCTATTTTATTTTGTTTTATTTTACTCTGCTGCAGAACCGGAAAATAAAGTGATCAGCGGATCCACCAAACATGGAGAAGGGTACGGAACTTTTACTCGGCCATTTTCATTTTAAAGTTCTTCCAGACGGCAGAGTCGACAGAACCAAAGTCATCTGTAAACACTGCCAAGTTGAATTGTCTTCTGACCGTAGTAGTTCCAGTCTAAAATATCACTTAAAGGCAAAACACACAACTGATAGCAGCAAGTCATTCAAGGAAACAGACAGTGGAGCGAGGCTTCTACATAAAAACTACAGAAAGATGCTGATGTTAAAAGTGTGTTTGTCATTGGAATATGTTTTACGTCATGTTTGGTTTTTAGTTCATGTCTTAGTTTAGTTCTTTTCTCATGTTTTAGGTTCAGGTCTTGTGTTTAGTTTCATATCATGCCACCCTCTCCTGCCCTGCCATCAGCCTCACGTCCCTCACCTGTGTTTTCCCCATCAGCTGCACTCAATCCCTAATCAATCACCACAGTATTTAGTCCCTTTTCATGTTCCTTGTCAGATTCTTCCCGTCATCTATGGTCCATGTCAAAGTAAGCCACGTATTTATTCATGTCAAGTCAAGTCAAGTCTTTTGTTTGTTTGTCAGTCACAGTCTTGTTTTGTTCGCAGTCATGTTAAGTTTTTTTATATCCGGCTCGGCCGCGTTTTCTGTTAAAACCTTTTTTTGAGAAAATAAATTAAGTTTTAAGTTTCCAAGAAGTCTGCATCCGCATCCTTCTCCTCACACCCACACCCTGCTGACAGTGTTTGCACAACAAATGTCATGGCACTTTTACATTCATATAGCAGTACATTTAAAATAAAACTAAATGCTAAAAGCTATACACTACTTTTGGATTCATTTTTGGATTTTGCGTACAAATGCGATTAATCAACTTGACCAGATCCTGAAGATTGTGGTACAAGCAAGTTCAGATATCAGTTTTAGGTGGAACCACGCTTCTCTACCTCACAGATGCCCAGCAGCTCAAGTAAAAAGATGATTTCGGCCAATTAGATTGATGCATGACAAGCTAAATTTTCCAATATTACAGAACAAATGCTATCTCACAGAAAAGCTAAAGGGCTGGATATTTTATCAGTGACTAAGCGATTCGCTTAAAGCTGTGGAGCTGCGAGAACCTCGGCCAGTAAATACGCAAGCTGCGAAGGCTGTAGAATACGTACACCTACCTGTGGATCTGACCAACAATCCACTATCAGCTTTCTAAATCCAGCAGTTCTCAACACTCAGATGGATTTTTGGTGATTAATACAAAAAATATTGAGGACAACACCCAATGTAAAAATCATTCTAAATGCCATTGGTGAGAACGGACTGCCCAAAAGTCCCAGACAGGGCTTCACAATTCCCAACATTCGACGTTTTAGGAAACATGGCCTACTCCGGAAGAGTATTACTGTGTTGTAAAAAAAAAAAAAAAAGTGTCAAAATGTGTAGTCTGACTGTTTTAACCCATCAAAGACATAGCAGACAGGCGCTGCCTGTCCAGAGCCCACCAGATCCTCACAGAGCCCACCCACCCCAACCATGGACTATTCTCCCTGCTGGCGTCCGGCAGAAGGTTTCTGAAGCATCTTCTGCAGAACAACCAGATTGAGGAACAGTTTCTTCTCCCTGGCCATAAGACTGTTTAATGCACATCCATCTCCCCCCCCGACATGGACAATACTCGCACATCTGTATTTTACATTGTACCTGGGGTTGAACTACACACTTCTGTTTGTGCAATTTCCCTAAAGCTGAGTGCAATATTTAGCAATATTTTTGCACTAAGTGCATTTTATTTATTTTTTATTTATTTTTATTCCGAGTGCCGGCACATAGCACTTCCATACCTATTTATACCTATTCCATACCTATTTATATTCTATAGTAATTTAATCTTTGCTGCAAACGAATGACACAGAGAGAGCTCGGGGCAGGGAGCTGATTATTCCAGCTGAGGAGTACTAGTCCTCAGGCAAAGCATGCTGTTGTTCTGATGTACGTCTCCTCTTTGCAGTGCACTTTAATAAGAGATAAAAAAGTTTAGACAGCATCAGCTTTAGGGGTTAGTGGTAACCTCCCAGTGGTGTTCACCTCTGCTTCTTTGAACTCCTCAATCCTGCCATTTTAGCTGCTACGCTTTCTTTCCAGCCTGCTGACACCACCTCCGAGTGGGTGCAGCTCTGGAAGCTGCATTCATATCCGAGGGTACAGTTGTTACCGAGTCACAAACAGGCCATTATGCCACTCCGTGCCAGCGCATCTCAAGTTAATTGCCCATGTGTGACATGTTTACATGTTCGTGCGCTGGCCATCATACGCAAGAGGGTGTGCACGACAACATACTGCATTCATACATACCAATGAGCAGTGGTTCTGGGTTATTTATAGAGTGACTATATTAGCTCGCCACGTATGTCAGCTGCTGCTCTCAAAATGGCCACAGACAGCACGAGCAACAGCAGGAAAAACTAGGTGGGAAAGTACGAAGTAAAAAGGAAAGTATCCTCAGAGGGAGACGGTGCGAATGTGTGCATGTGCGTATCGGTATCAGTTACGGCTGTGCGAGGTGCTGGGTGCTGCAGGGCATTTTTGTCAACAGACAGGTCCACAGTACGTACATGTCTGCATATGTGCCCAAGGAGCTGTAGACACTATTAACTCTAAGGAGGTTTGACACACACACACAAACACACAGACCACACAGCACACAAACAAGTTGAGCCTGTTCAGAGCAGCCGGTGAGTCACACTTGACTGTCAAACTTGTGTCCACTGACAGAAGCTGTTTTTGAGCAAATCCCTCTATTACAGTGTGTGTTTATGCGTGTGTCTCTGTGTGTGTGTGTGTAGTAAGACAGAGGAAAAGGAGTGAAGGGGCAGAGGATGACTGATGGCAGCTTCAGAAAGACAGAACCGTGACACTGTTCATTCAGATTGATGTCTCCATGTGTGCTTGATGCTGATGTGGGAGCATGTGTGTTTCCCAGCACCGGAAAGCCGGCAGAAGCATTGTTGGACACCCCCTTCAGGAGAGACGAGAGTGTGCTGAGGGTGGATGAGAGGGAAATCTCTACTCAGTCTACCCATCTCGGATTTCTCTGATTTCTCAACACACATTCCAAACTCACTTGATGAAGCAGCGAGCTCCCTCGAATGTGTATCCTTCCTCCCATCCTGTTGGTAAATCTGTGAGGGCAGGGAGGGGAGGGGAGGGAGAAAAAAAGAAAAAAAAACACAAGACAGCAGGAGCATGAGCTGCTGTGCAGAGATATGGAGCTGATTACACGCGCGTGCACGCACACACACCTGCACGCCAATGCAGTGTCTGAATCACACATCGCTAATTTGACTACACCCCGCAGTTCCGCGCCCCGTCCCCCAAAAATGTTAAAGATCAGATGTGGCAGAGCTGGCAGTGCGCGCGCGCTGTCTGCACGCCCCGCTGATCTGTCATCCCGCCTGTCAAACCTTCCGGTTGCGGCACATTTGGGTGATTTGTTTCTGATTGTCGGCTTTCAACGGTACGCGCCGGACGCGCAGCGTTTTGTCCGACGCGCAGTTGTGTTTGGCCGCGGGTTTCAGTGATGTGTGTCAAATGTCACTGCAGGGAACCGGCTCCCAAAAAAAAAAGAAAAAAAAAATCGACTTGCGCCTACGTGACGGAACTTTTAAAAAAGTGTGTCGCAAAGTGTCCAGGTGGAGCGAGGGGGAGGAGGAGGAGGTGGAGGAGGCTGGGGGCGCCGGCGGCGGAGAGGAGCAGCGGAGGCTGTTGCTGCTGCAGAGAACAAATCCCCCTCATCGTCTTCCACGACTCCTTCCGCAACTTGTCGCCCCCTTCTCCATCGTGACGCGCAGATAACCTTTTCTTTGGCGCTAAGTGCGTGTGTGCGTGCGCACGCGTTATCTCAAGGAAAGGAGAAAAAACGCATCCCGGGATTATTTACCTGGAGTTTTCCTGTGGCCCGTGATTACAGCCTCCCCAGTAACAGGATGCAGCCAGGTTGTACTCTTCGCTTCTTCGCTGTTAGTGGAAGAAAAAACGGGGAGAAGGGTAAATAGAGAACCCGAGAGAAGGCAAAACAAGAAAAAGCGTCGGAGAAATAAAGCAGTGCGCATCCGTAAATCCACGTATCCGCGTGATATTTACTTGATGAAGAATATGCGTCCATCCCGAGTCACCCCATAACTCCAAGAAGAGGGAAGGCAGGAGAGCCAGTCCGGCTTTGGGTCCGCCGCCATGTCTAGCTCAGAGCTCTACTGCCCTGGGTTACTACACACAAGCTGGAGTTCGCGTCCCCGTGCTGAGCGCGCACACAGATGTCCTCGCGCTTTGAGATGTGCGAGGACGCGCACCAGGATAGAGACAAAAACAATGCAGAAAGCGGCGATTTTGTTTTTTAACCTCAGTTTTTGTTTTGTTTTTTTGTTTGCAAGGATGCAGAGTTCCCCAATCACCCGTCAGTTACAGCTTTACCCGCGGCTGGTATAGATTTCCCAAAGAAGAGGATAGACTTGTATGCATGAAACTATCACTTATTCATTTTGATATATATTCTGCACATTAGGATTACTTTCACAACATTTTGTATGTCACATTTGTTTTTCATTTTGCCTCCACGTTTCCTAACAATTTTCCACAAAACAAAGTGAACTGTCTGGTTTAGATTATTGATTGGGAATCTCTGGGGAAACCCAGTTAGTGTAAGGGTACAGAAAAAAATAGCCTCTGCTTAGTTTTTTTCACCAGACCCTTTTTGTTCACTCTGCACGTAAAATCCTCTGCTAGATGCACTTCGAGATACTTGAAACTTGAAACCTGTTCCACCTCCTTTCTATGTATAAAAAGACTTGTTGTAGTTTTTGTCTTGGACTCAACTGAAATCAATGATGATTTCTTTTGGGGGGGTTTTGTTTGTTTTTCTAGGTGTTAATTACCAAATTGTTGATGTGACACCAGGAAACCAGTGACTGGACTTCCACTGTAGGCCGTCTCCTCATTGTTGATTATCAGCCCCACCACGGCTGCGTCATCTGCAAACTTGAATACAGAGTTTGAGTCATCAATGTGGGTACAGTGTACAAAGTGAGTAGAGGAGCAGACGGAAAACACAGCCTTGGGGGGGATGCCAGTGTTGAGGATGATATTGAAGGAGGTGAGATGTTCAAGGCTGTGTTCGAAACCGCATACTACATGCTACATACTACTACATACTTGCATTCGGCATACTACATACTTCCATACTGCCTACTCATCGATCAGTGCAGAGTGTTTACCCACAATGCATTTCGCTCCTGCCAGAGCCAAAATCAGCCGGCCTGAAGCTGATTTTGCTTAAGCTCTAAACTCTGTAAACTTTAGCAACATTGAAACTTTTTCAGGCGAGAAAGTAGTCGTTTAGATCCCCAACGTGTTGAAAATCTGACAAAATACCGGCTATTTACGATTTTGTTCCCACGAATGCGACGCTACTAAAGCTAGCCGTGGTGAGCAACGCACTTTCGGTTATTTTCACAAAATAAAATACCCGTTACCTTTTATCATAGGGCAAGCCATTACGATACAATTGGTGCTTTTGTTTTGAAAACAGGAAGTGAACCTACCCTCGTTTTAGCTAGCTTGAAACTGCCGTTTTGACAGGAAATGACGATCGGCGACGTCACGTTACGTTGCATCTTGGGTAGGTTAGTATGAGTAGTAACCTCATGATGCAGCCAGGTTGTACTCTTTGCTTCTTCGCTGTTAGTGGAAGAAAAACGGGGAGAAGGGTAAATAGAGAACCCTAAAGAAGAGAAAACAAGAAAAAACGTCGGAGAACGGGGAGAAGGGTAAACAGGAAGTGAACCGACTCTCGTTGTAGCTAGCTTGAAACTGCCGTTTTGACAGGAAATGACGATCGGCAACGTCACGTTACGTTGCATCTTGGGTAGTTTGAGTATGAGTAGTAACCTCTGTACTAATAACCTATGCATACCCAACATTTCGGCGAATCTAGTATGCATTCGGGAACTTCTCGCTGACTCAAACTCGCATACTAACTCAAAAAGTTAGTAGGAGTAGTAGGAGAACTATGCGGTTTCGAACACAGCCCATGTCCGATATGCCTGTTGGTGAAAAAGTTCTTGATCCATTTGCAGAGGGGAATGTTTCAGGCCAAGTAACAGCAGTTTGAGTTGATGGAGTTAAAAGCTGAACTGACGTTAACAAACAGTATCCTGCCATAGGTGTTGGTACTGTCCAGGTTTGTGAGAGCAGTGAGAAGCCCAAGTGAAATAGCATCATCTGTTGGCTTTATAGGGGAATTGGTACTGTTCTAGGTCTGCAGGCTCTGCAGGTTCATTACCAGTCTCTCAAAGTATTTAAAAGCTATTGGTGTTAATGCGACAGGGCGGTAATCATATATGTAACAGCTGAGTGCTCTGGGACAGCGATGATGGTCACAGTCTTAAGAAAGGTAGGAACTGTGGGCACCTTCAGTCACCTTTCAGAAATGCTCGTGCGCACACCTGCGTTCAAACTCTAGCATCTCCATGACATCTTACATCGTCATTCATATCAGAACGACTGCTCAGCAGTGCGTTGGTTGCTTTGCATGTTCTCACTTTGCGTGTTTGGGTTCTCTTCGGGTTCTCCGACTCCTTCCGCAGTCCAACTACATGTGTGTTAGGTTAACTGGTGATTCCAAATTGATTGTAGGAGTGTCTGTGAGTGTGCATGGTTGTTTGTCTCTGTGTTGGTCCTGTCATCAACCATCCAGGTGTACGCTGCCTCTCACCTAATGGTAGCTGGGCTAGACTCCAGCCCATGTGTGACCCATTGGATAAAGAGAAAATGGATGGATAACTTACTATCACAGAAGAAAGGAAACAAGTACGCCAAGTGTTGTATGGGAAACCGAAAAGTGTTGTTCTCTGTCATTTGGTTTCTGTCTGCTGATTTCGAGATGAACAATGTTCTGCCGAGACATTTCATTCAGCTTCTTCAAATTACCCACCCATTCCTGCCATGTCAAATTTACACACTCCAGATCTACTTTGTCATCATTTGTGACATCCTGCACTGTTTGAGCTAAAAATGAGTCAACAGAAACCTAATGAGGAACAGTTTCTGAGTAAATCACTTTGGTTTTTGTGCAAATAGACTACTGCATTGATATATTTATGGATGTACATGAGTTGATTTAATATTCAAAACTGACTTTTTCCATGTAATCTAACAGTAGATTTATAAATTGAACAAAACTTCATCCATCATCACCACATCTTTGATATGAAACCAAAACTGTTACTCAGGTGCGGCACAATAGTGAGATAAGGACTAATAATAAGGTAAAGAACTTCATCATCGCATCAGTATTTAGTCATATTAGCAGTAAACAAAAGCATCATCATGACATGGAAATCAGAGAAAAATCTTTATTACTGTGCCTAGCCTGCTGTCTTTCAGCATCCATTGGAAAAAAGTGCTCACTGCAGCCCTCTGGCTATTAGCTGTACACTTCTTAATCTAAATAAATAATTAAAACATTAGAGAATAATGCCTTTTGTGATTTTTTTTTCTTCATTTTTTATGGTTCAATTTTGTATATCTGTAACAAAACTGCAGTGTTACTAACCCAGTAAACCACCAGTCTTACAGCATGGTGTCAGTAACTGATTGCTTGACTTTAATTTGAATAATACACATAGATAGTGGTGTAAATGCACTGTAATTATTTTGGCTTCAATCAAGTTGAGTTGAGTTTAATTGAGTTAAGCAAATGTACAACAATTTGTTCATATGTTTGCCCATGTAAAATTGACTTAAAAATAATTTTTCTTCGGAAAGTGCACCACCGTCTCCTCCACAGTTCAGCTTTTTTAACATATTCAGCCAGTTGTACAGTTGCTGATTTAGAAAAGCACATTTAAGCGGTCACAACAGCACATGTCCTTCAAAAGCACTGATGATGTAATCCTAAATTCCCACTTTTTTCCTTGAAAAGCTCTCGTGAAGGCTAATAACCAGCTAATGTGCAGTAATGAGGGGCTCCTTCGGGGGACCCTGCCTGTCTCACATGACAGGAAGCTTATTTTGGAAGTGGTGAGTGTTTACGTAAATACTGATCAGCCAGGGGAACTCAGTATGTCACACACCCACACATACTGATCACACACACATGCTGCTAACCCTCGCCCATATCAAACATACACACACCCAAACACCCAGATGTCAAATGATCTTCGAGGAGAGGGAACCACCCCTCCCCCATTTTTGTTCCACCCAGACCCTGTAAGCGTCTCTCTCTCCTCCATTTCTCTCCACAGCTCTCTTCAGACTACTCACTTGCATAGAACCGTGTGGGTTTCCTTTAGACAACAAATACATAAAGAGAGCTTCATTTTTAAAAGCTATTTTCTGCTAAATCAGCATGAATCCATAACAAGTGTTTCAGCTCATTTCTTCAGAAACTCGTGTCCACATTAAGATGCCTAATTATATGAATGATAAGGCTGTGCAGCAGACACAGAAGAGCAGCAAAACGTCTTCTATTTCTCTCCGCTTCTTCTCACCACTTGGTTGTTCTAGAATGGAGCCACACTAGTGGCAGTTTGCAGTCTTTCTTGGCATCTTCATGAGATGTTCTGAACACCGATTTTTTTTTTTTTAACCTTTTTCTACGTTGGTTTGGATGCTGTGCTTCTTGACTGATTTCTGCTGGTAACTCTGGCACAGTTTTACATCTGTTATGATCCATTGCCCTGGCAAAGGGGAAATTGTTTGCATGTTGGCGCAGTTGATTGAGCTTTCCGAAGCCCAAGCAATGCCTTGAATCAGGCCCCAAAACCAGACCGGCTGAGGAGGAGCAGGAACAAAATGGAGCAAAAGGAGAAGGATGTTTAAAGCATTTCTTCCTCTGATCATTACTGTCCGATAAAATGTACAAGCTTGGAATGTTAAAGGGGAACTGCGGTATTTTCAACATTAAGTCTCTCTTCTGAGTCGTCTGCAGTGTTTTAGAACCCCCCTCACCGCTTTTTTGATGTTTACTGCTGTCTCCGGTATTTGCCTAATTTTGATTCATCTCAACCTGCTTCAGAACGGCAAGTCATGCGCATGTCCAAAAAGGTCCGTAAAAGCACCATAAACGTTCGTAACAGTTCGTAACAGTGCGAAAAGTTTCTTCTGTCGTGTTTTATTTGACATTTTGTACTGGATGTTCGTTGACGGAAGCTCAGAGGAGACAGAGCCTTTTCTGTTGCCGGTCCGAAACTTTGGAACGACCTCCCGTTTCACATTAGACAGGCCTCTTCACTGCCCATTTTTAAAACCCGTCTTAAGACCCATTTTTATTCCCTGGCTTTTAACCCAGCATGAGACTCTGTTTCTAGTGTTGTTTTATTGTTTTTATTATTTTAATATTGTTGTTGTTTATTGTTGTTTTTACATTGTTTTTGTGTTTTAAGCCTTCTTTTATTTTGTGTTGTACAGCATTTTGTTTCAGCCACAGCTGTGTTAAAAGGCTATATAATAAAGTTGATGATGATGATGATGATGATGATATTACTCCGCCACCGCTAAGAAAATAGTGGCGCTATATCTCTCTCCCTTCGTATCACTACGGGCTGTGTAAACTGTGCAGACCGAAGTGCAGACCGAGCAGTCCCCTGCTTCCGAGCAGTAAACACCGTAACAGGTGCGGCTATCGCTAGGTGGCTGAACGCATTGATATGAAGGGAGGCAAAAATAGGGCCAAGCGATTGTGAGGTCTGACTTTTTCTGGAGGGCCGATTTTGTGATGCAAATGTATTACTCTTTTGAACGCATATTGTTTTGAGAAGCAAGACGCTTTATTTTCGGGACCCCTGCCAACTAGCCGGACTACCTTCATCAACGCCAAAACGAGGCTGGAACTCGGCTCACAGGACGCACCAGGGGGTAAGTCAATGTTCATAAATGATATTGCTAATATGGAAGGTCATACAGCTTCATGTCAAAAGAGGCGAACTATCCCTTTAATGCGACACTGGCTCGCGGTCCGGTTGAAACCACTCTCTGCCATTTTTGCGGCAGTCAGCTGGAAAACTTTTTCGTTTCGCACAGCGCCATCGAGCTCCCGCTGCACAGCCTCCTCACCAACAACGGAGAGCAGAGCCTGGAACCGGTCCTGTATGCAAGGTTCCCCAAGCAGAAGGGTTACAAAAATGGTAACGGGTACCATGGGACCGGTACGCTTTCGTGGTAGTGGAAACACTGAAATAAGCTAACTGTTCTAAACCGACCCGTACCGGACTGCATAGTGGAAACGAGGCTTTACATCTCTCTACTTAGCCTCAAGACTATACGGGCAGACAGAGACTGTAGACAGAGAGGTAACAACAAAGCAGGAGGATTACAGAGCTTGTTAAGAACAGATGGTGTAATCCTGGACAAGTCACTAAGAAGGAGTGTCTCTTCACTGTAGTTGTTGAGCTGTTGACTGTGAGTTGTTTGTGATGTCGATCGCCTGTGTAACTGCTGTGTGTGACATTATCAGCTATGTTTTGCCAAGCTGCAAAAACAACACTCCAATCCATTAATGATATTTCGTTCCTCTGTTTGCATCCCCTCAACTTTCTAATGATTTTCTTTTTGTTTCATATGTTATCTGTCTATAACGGCATGTGTTTAATGATAACTTATTTTGCAGCAAAATAATTTCCTATGAGGACGAATTAAGTATTATTGAATTGAATTTACCTGAATTCTGACTCGTCTTTTCCACAGTGGTTTCCAGCAGTTATGAATGCATTGTTTTTTTTTTTTGTTTCTTTCTTTCTTAGGTGACTTGCAATGAAGTCATTACCCAGCACACAACAAAAACTGCACTCTGCAAAGGTGGAAAACAAAAACATTTCTTAGACTTTTTGTTTTCTTGCACAAAAACAATTTCAAGGTACTGGTGAAAAACCATTTTCTATCTGGCAATGTTGGTCAGAGATTTGAGTCTGTGTGTGTGTGTGTGTGTGTACTCACCAGGACCCCTCCATAAAGCCATCTAATTATTAAGCCTCTGTGCTGAATAGCCGATTAGAGGGCATGTCAGCTCAGACAGTCTTGTTTGACCCTTGTTCAGACTGTGGAGGTCAATAGGAGACAAACGGTATGGCTGTCACACTTTGACTTTAGCCATGTTGTCAGGGCTGACTGCTATTGACCATATCATTTTGCCAGTACCTGCAGACGCATTAACAGAAATAAGAGTAAATAATGCCTCTCTACCCGGCTTTCAGACTATCTGGGCAGACAGAGACATCAGAAGCAGTGGCAATAGCAAAGATGCAGGTATTGCAGTGTTTGTTAAGAACAGATGGTGTAATACTGGGCATGTCACTGTGAATAGGAGGATCTGTACCCGGAACTGTTAGCTATGAGTTTACATCCATGTTATCTACCAAGAATGTTCACCTGTAGTATCCTGATATCAGTTTATACCTTCCCCTACACTGCTGCTGACGCTGCCTGTGACATCATCAGCTCAGTTGTTGCCAGGATCCAAACACAACATCCCAATGAATTCATGGCAAATTCAACCAAGTCTCCCTCTCAGCCATTCTTCCAGCATTTCAACATTCTGTCTACTCCACTAGAGAAAATAGAATATTGGATCTAATCTATGGAGATGTCGGAAATGCATACAGCTCTTCTGTCCATCAGACCAAAATCTGATTCTCCTCAACTCTTTCAATATATCTTTGTTTTGACTTTCACCAAACTATTATCTGTGAGTAGATGAACGTATTTTATGCCAGAAATAAGGTCCAGGTTTAAAAAAACCGAACTTCACCTTTAAGTTGTGATGTAAGCAAACCTGTGATGTAGTTCTACATTCTGTTATGTTGTGTCATGTTCTGTTCAAAGATTAGCCAATTTTCCTTAAATGAAAGCTCTACAGTTAGCCAAATTGAGCACAATCTGTTGTCAGGAGAAGGGGACTAGGGCTAACAATTTTAGCAATCACTGCCATAATAGTAAAATAAAATTATAATAATTTTTAGGGCTTTTGTGCCTTCAATGGATAGGAAAGTTCAGAGAGACCGGAAGCAGGGGGCCGAGAGAGGGGGAAAGACACGCAGCACAGGGCTGTCCGATGTGGGATTCGAACCGGAGCCAGCTGCAGCGAGGACTATAGCCTCTTGTACATGGGGCGCCTGCTTTATTTTGTAAAAGTCTGTGGCTGTCTGCTGCGGAACCGGAAAAGAAAGGGGAGCAGGTCGTTTAGGCCATTGGCGTTTAGGCCATTCATCAGATTTAGCGTTTAGGCCCGCCTGCAGTTGTTTAGGCCACAGGGAGCAGTCGTTTAGGCCAGGCTACCTGAGCAGCTGAAATCTTTATTATTGTACATTCGTTATTATAAGATATAAGTCAGCTCTACTGGTCTGTCTGGGTAGCCTACATATCTATGGTAAATTATTTAATAACCAACTTTAGTGTGGAAAGGTTTTTTTTATTTAATAAATGATGATTTATAAACTCATAAAATTGTGGAAATAATCATCCGCATTGCTAGCCTGGGCGAAAGCCGACTGTTGACTTTGTCAAACAGTCTGGGAAAACCCAAGAGGAATCCGTTTCCATGGAGGGTGGGACCTTACCCAGCAACTTAAATTCATTGGAGTAACGGAGTTCCCTTAACCAATCATAATGTTTAGAAATGACGTTGGTTATGCGCCGAGGTTCATGCTTACTCTCGCGAGGCTCTAGCTCGCGAATCACGCTTCCCACATCCGCTTTCATTATACTGGTACCATTTGATAAATCAAACTTTTCCCAAAGCCAGTTGGAAGGAGAGCTACGACATCCTTGCCACTAACAAAATTGACGAGGCATTCCTCTTGCTCTCGTTTTAATTGTGTAATGATCTCCAGAGTTGAGACAACTTCATGGATAGCTTCTAGCGTTCTTCCGTCGCCATGTTTATTTCCGCTGCGGTTGAACTACAATTACATGGACTACAATGGACTCCACGCGTGAGTTCTGCGTCACCACTCGCAACTGTTTGCTGATTGGCAAAACACTGAGCGAACCGAGGTAGGGGGATTTGGCCAGACTATGTGCGGAGCCAAAATCTTTGGGCGGAAGTACGTAAGATGGCGTTGCCAGGCTACCGCATTGCCACATTCATTGGACAATAATGCTGTAATTATTTAGAAGCCCGCGATTCGCGCGGTTTGTGAGAAGTAAAATAGTGATTTATAAGATAAGCATGCATTGTCATCGAAAGGGTGACTGATCTGAAACACCACATTCGTTGGACAATAATTATTAATGCCTAATAATTTGTTATTCAGAAGCCAGTTTGATTCGTGGTTTGTGAGAATATTTTTGGAGTCCTGATCACATCATTTCCGCAGTAGCTGGGGCGTGTACAATTGCTTCCCTGGTTTATCTATTTTTAGAGAGAGCGCGCGAAAATGTACAGATGGCTGGTTGGCATGTGTGTCATTGATCTGCGCGGATAGTAATCGCTCTGCATCCAGAGCTGCAAGTGCTTTGATGGGTTAACATTCCATACCCTCGCCTCGTTCACAGCTGGCACATTTAATTGGTCTACGCCAGCACTAATTGCCCGGCATACCAACACCTAACCCTAGTCAGGTGAGAGTCGTTTCGATGGCTTGGATGGCTAGACTATATATGAACACATGCTCACTAAATATTGGCCATGTTTATTTTGCAGTTATTCATAGGATATAAACATTAAAACACACACAAGTGCACGAAAGATGCTTAAGAGAACTGCGAGTTGCTTGGAAATTGGAAGAGGAGATGCAAAACTGCCAACAAACGTTGTGTGAAAATAAACCACATGCACACATTTGTTGGACAATAATGCTGTAGCCTAATCATTTCGAAGCCCGTTTATAAATCACCATTTATTAAATTAAAAAAAAAAAACGTTTCCACACAAAAGTTGGTTATTAAATAATTTACCATAGATATGTAGGCTACCCAGACAGACCAGTAGAGCTGACTTATATCTTATAATAACGAATGTACAATAATAAAGATTTCAGCTGCTCAGGTAGCCTGGCCTAAACGACTGCAGGGGGGCCTAAACGACCTGTATCCAAAGAAAGTAATTGGCGGATCCACCAAACGTGGAGAAGGGTACGGAACTTTTACTCGGCCATTTTCATTTTAAAGTTCTTTCAGACGGCGGAGTCGACAGAACCAAAGTCATCTGTAAACACTGCCAAGTTGAATTGTCTTCTCACCGTAGTAGTTCCAGTCTAAAATATCACTTAAAGGCAAAAACACACAACTGATAGCAGCAAGTCATTCAAGGAAACAGACAGTGGAGCGAGGCTTCTACATAAAAACTACATAAAAATGCTGATGTTAAAAGTGTGTTTGCACAACAAATGTTATGGCACTTTCATTCATATGGCAGTACATTTAAAATAAAACTAAATGCTAAAAGCTAAACAGTACTTTTGAATTCATTTTTAGATTTTGCGTACAAAAGCAATTAATCGTGATTAATCAGGGAAATCATGTGATTAATTAGATTAAAAATTTGAATCGTTGCCCAGCCCTAATTATTTTCTTAGGTAAGGTATAACAGGATTCAGAAGAAATACAACAAAATGTTGCATTGAAATGAGATCGAGGGTGTGATTAAAACAATGTAATAACAAATTGTGCAGTTGGCATTTTCCAAATGGCACAGCCACCAGGCTCATACCATTTGCATGAGACAAGGGGAAGACTTTCCAAGTTCCCAACCTATAAACATACCTGTAAACCGAGGAGAGAAATTGTTTCTGCCAGTAGCAGAATAGGATAGGATAAGAAACACTGCTGATATTGCATTTGCACAGACTGCCCTTCAAAAGGTCTTGTGGTGTTTGAGATAGAAAATGGCATGTTGAGAAAACTGAATGAGAGATTGACGAAACATTTGGAGAGCCGGAAGCAAACTTTTTCTTCAAGTGAAATTCCCCCTGATCCTGACAAGTCCAGTATTTCACTGGATAGCCTGACGCTGCCACTGCTCTATTTTTGGAAGCACTCCTTTGTAGATTTGAGCTACAGAATCATTCTGGTTGGGCTATCCGCAGTGTAAGCCTAATTGATCTATTGCTCTTAACCTTAATGAAAATTGAACTTACCTCCAGCCACATAGACCTCGCAAAAAGGTTGGATTGCGTGGTGGTTTTTAATCTTCTCCACCATCATTATTTCACTCTGTGATCATTTATTTGTCAGTATACTTGAGAACAACGTGCCCTCCAAAGCCAAGAATATATAGTTCCTGCCAAACTGCTTCAAGCCTTTTGCAAATTGTGCAAAAAGTGCTTGACCGCACCAAGGTTGCTGTCTGTAACACAGAGAGGCTTACAACCAGAAAACACAGGCAACACCTAGGGTTCTAGTCAGTGTGGCTCCTAATAGAGTAATTATCTTTACCTGTATGATGTCAGTGCCCCAAATAGGGCAATTACAGCTGACTGTGGAATTCTTCAGCATTTACTAACAGGTGGTATGATTATGGCAGGCAAGGGCTTCACAATGTGGGGCATTTTTTTCCAGAAGGACTGACAGTGAATATCCCCTCTTTCCTCATCAACGCACAGTTTTGAGGAAGTGAACAGCAGACTAATCTCACATGCCAGGATGCGTGCCGAGTATTCCATTAAGAGGCTAAAGTTATCTTGCATTTTGGATCATGTCCCATAAAGTTCAGGGAAAAAAATCTGCAAGATAGTAAAAGAATGTCTCACATGTCTGAAAATAAAACATTAATTCTCTGCTAAATTAAATGAATTAACACAGGTGTCCAAAGTTTTGGCAACAGAAACCAAGATACATGTGGTTTTTATGGTCTGTTCTGTAAAAATGTCAAAAATACCATTAAAATAGTGAAGGCATTTGAATCTATTACTACTGAAATAAAGCCAGGCTCTATAAATGTTTCTGTTTCTCTGACGTTGTATCTATAATATTTTCTGTCTTGCTATGAAACTAAATGAATATTAGTTATTTTAAAAAATGAATTTGATTCTGGTGGGTTGCAAAAGATTTTCCGACCTAAACATTCTCGGGTTAGGAATTGGTTGGATTTATTGAATGTCAGTGTGGGCAGAACCTCATGCGTTTGTGCTGTTAATTTCAATAAATTACAAAGCTATTAACTGATTGGATTAATTATTTCATTGCTCAAAAGCCCTACTTAGAACCTTTCATTTGTAGATGTCAACTGCCTAGCTTACCGTTAACCTCCAACTCACCTCAATCTGTTAACTCGTCTTTTTCACGAATGGCTGCACTTTACCTTTTAGAACGCCACCTGGCCCGACAGCTGCACCTACCAGTCTATTAAAATGAAAGCAATTTAGTCATTTCTTAAGCCTAACTAGTGCACTGCTGAAAAAGAAGGTGATAGTGAAAAGGTTCACAGGTTCAGCCAGAGTTGTTTTCCCTGGAGGGTCGCAATTGTTGTAATTGTTGGAGCTGGAAGTGGGAAAAACAACACAGACTGAAGAGATAGAAACCCAGTGTTAGGCTGCAACCTTTTTTCCTCATTTTCAACAAGAAACCTCGTGAAAATGCATTTAAAATGCATGTGACACTCGTGTCACTGTGTCATTTTTTACTTTTGGTGTGTCATTTCCTGTTGTTAACATGTCTAAATGGTTCAAGCACAGGGAAAGACATCGTTCTCTCACAGTACATAGGGTGAACTCTTTCTTACTCGAGGCAATTCATGCTACAAAGTAACTATCATGAAAACTATCATTACTATCTTTTTTCGGTTGCTATGCGCCGGCCTTATCGACAGCAAGTCTGTGTAGCTCTCAATTTTTCTCGTCCTTTATGTGTCATTTTTAATTTTTAGTTTTTAATCTAAAGATTTTTAAACATTTTTAGTTATTTTTGTTGATATTGATTTTTTAATTGGATTTATTTAGTCATTTATTATTATTATTATTATTAGTTAGTAGTAGGTAGTAGTATTTTTATTCTAATTGTTTATTATTGTGTTATTATTGTTGTTGTTGATATACAATCATTGTAAATATTAATAATTTTTTTGAGCTACTTGACTAATTTGAATGTCCCCCATTGGGGGATGAATAAAGTATTTTTCTATTCTATTCTATACTATGAAAGAGGATCCTGAAACTGAAATGTCCAGTTCTGCAGAAAACCCCTATTCAGCTCGTGATGCCATTCAGACTCACCAGTGACCGCAGTGTTTTTGTCTTTGTTTACATTGATGACATACTGAGCACAAGACTCATGTTCAGATGACTACTTTTGCAAGATTGCCAAGCCACATTCTCCTTAATTGACTTTAAGTCGTCACATATGACCTGGGATATCTAATAAAAAGGAGGCGTTGGAAGCCAAAGCACCAAAACTTTCTGCAGCTCTTCATGTTTTCTTCTTTGCTTGATCCATATCAATTTGCTTTGTTTTAATGGATACACCAAAAATTCTGTATGAATATCGTCACCCACATTTTCATCGGCATTGTTCCTGAGTGCAGAGAAATATAGTGTAATGTTTCCAAATGGAGGGCATCTATATTTTCAAAGTAAATGCCTGTGGATTCACCAACGTGAACAATTAGCTGGAAAACTCAGTCAGACCAAAACCTGACGTCTCACCAAGTCCCAGTTTATATTTGATAAAAAGAAACTAAATCAAGGAGTCTGCTGCCGCTGGTTTATGATTTTCATGATTTTTTTCTGAAGCGGGGCAACCATGTTGAGTCCTGAGCCATGAGGTTAATGTATTAACAAGATCACCCAGATGTACAAGGGATACGTTTATATTACTGATATCATTGATGTATGAATGTTGAAAACAATAAAGGGATTTTTCAAATTTTCTCAATTTCTCAAATTTCGTCACAGTGTCCTCAGATAGTTGTCCACAAGGAGGCAATTTTTGTTGTACTGCTGAGTAGTCTTGTTAAAAAAAAAAAAAAGGCAAGATAAAACAAGATTTAGAGGAAATACAGCACAATTTTCTGTTTCTATGCTATGCATAAGATCAAGGGTATGAGTAAAACAGTGAGTAGTCTTATTGACATTTTGGCAGCAGCCAGTTTCATTTATAAAATGAACTGAAAGCAATGCTGAATCTGTCACGCTGAACATTGACACAAATTTAAATCACCAAAAATAATGACCTTGTCTCTCTTTAGAAGCAAATCGTGCCACGCTTCTGCAAGGAACCCAAAGTGATACCAACTGGTAAAGAACAAGTTTATTGGTGATGCAGGTGGCTTGAGGGAAATGGCTGGGCTGGGCTGGCAGGCGAGCTGGCAGGCAGAATGGTAGTGGGTTGGCAGGTAGGCTGGCGGGCTGACAGGCAGGAACACAGGTTGGTCCGGAACTGGATAAAGCAGGTTAGAATTAGTAACTGATTTGAATTTAACAGCGCTAAGGCTAGATGTTGCTTCGGCAAACCGTGAGGTAGAATGACGATCCGGCAGAGACTGAAGGCAAGACAGGAACTAAATACAGGCTGGGTGATGAGCTGATGGAAACCAGGTGGCTTGATTGAAGCAGCAGGGCAGGTGTGGAGTGGCAGGTAAGCAGATCCAAAGTGACAGTGCTGGGGAAAGGAAAAAGTAACAAACATACAAGAGACAAAGACAAAAGACAAAAACTGTCACCAAGCTGGCCTTGTGACAAATCGGAACCAAAAATTCAACAAATCCTTTGTAAAAACTGAGAGTAAGGCCCACGAGATCGATAGATAACAACTAATAAAAGTACCTTTTGTGTTCTCATGTAAGAGTGAGAGAGGCTAAGCAGTAGGCTTTCAAGCTAGCTGCAGAAGTACTTCCAAGTTTAGAATTGAATTTTAATGAAGAATGAAAGATTTCTGCCAACCCTTAACTTCTTTTTCCGGTCTATCTTGCACATTGACAGTTAAGATCATTTTGAGGATTACTCTTTAAGAATGACATATTTCACTTGGTGAAGCCAGATTTTTTTTAAATTATATTTTTTGCTCACGTATTAGTTTGTTTAACGGAAGGGTTTTGAATGAGAGAAATCATATTGTAAAAGTTCCCAGTTAATGGTTAAATACAAGAAAATCTCTGCTGGGCAATTCTCCTCTCTCTGTTGAGTTTTGCTCAGTGGGGGTTCTGACTGGAATCACGTCTTGCCTTACAGAGAAAATTCCAGAGTTACTGAAAACTCTTGTATCATGATCCTTAGTGTTGGGTGTGGAACCATTAAGGGCTGGGGCCTGTGAAGGATCAGTCACGGACACATTTCTGGTTGTGTTCCATTAGGAGTGGCATTATATGTTGCCTTGAGGCTTCAACAAACAGGCTCCATAGACAATCAGTGGGGATGATTGCTTCACCACCACCAACAACAACAACAAACTCAGGCATTCGAGAAAATGGCGAACGAAGAGCGAGATGAAGCTACGTCTCCCTCCACGTTTCGTTTGTGATGAGCATGCTTATTGCACAAACGAGACGCACAGCGGCGCATTCTCCATCACGTTGTTTGTTTCAGTAATATCGTCTCTTCCAACTGCCGGTTGACGACCCTTAGAAAAAATCTTAAGCATGCGTAGAACGCCAAGTCTAACTCACCACGTGCTTCACCCGTCTGCAAGTACGTTTAATTTGACTTTCAAGCGAGTTATCTCGGATTCTTAATCCGATTGCGAGTAATCCGATTCGATCCAATTTCTCGTCCGATTAAGGTGTCTACCTGTACTTAATAACTCAGTCTTATTGTAATTTAGCCATTAATCCGATCCTTTCAGTGCCATGTAACCCCACTGAATGTTACCTGACAGCATGTAGGCTACTTTCTACAGAGGTAAGCCTTTTAATCCTGCGATTTTCCTTTTTCATATTCTCAACCCCAACCAGGACAGCACTCCCTTACATACTAATGTATGCATGCAAATATGAAAATGAAAGCACAAGTCTCTAATGTGAGGGATCTTGCATCAGTTCGGCCTACAGGAGATGAAAGTTGGCAACTGGGGAAGTTAGCACAGATTTTAAAGAGGAGGTTGTCTCTCTTTTGAGAAGAATAACTCAGTAAGTATGAACGTTCCTCGCTTTGCTTGCTTTCTTCCCCCCCGTTTAATTGCTCATATGACATTATGTACATTTGGCATTTATTGTAGTCATTAACCCTGTCTCAACAGGTATTCTTTGAATGGTGTTACAGTGGTTTTTTTCCCCACTTTTCTGTCCTCTCAAACCCCAGCTGGTGGAGGCGGGTGGCCACCCTTCCTGGTTCTGGTTCTGCCAGAGGTTTCTTCCTGTTAAAGGGAGTCGTTTCTCTCCACAGTCACCTCAGGCACGCTCAGGACGGGAGATTGGACCGAAGACAAGTTTCGGTGCAATCTCTTAGTTTCCTTGGCTACCAAATTTGCTCTTTATGCATGAATTGGACTCATTTTGAGTTTAATTAATTGGATTTGATTGGATTATGATTACAATGAATTGAACTTCAATTGGCTTGAATTGGATTGTTTTATTGAAGTGCCTTGAGATGGCATTTGTTGTAATTGGGCACTATGTAAATAAAATTGAATTGAATGTTGGAGTACTTTCTCATTTGGAAACATTCTCTATGGAATATTAACATCTATCAAAACTGATGCTGTACTGATCATTAGTTGTTAAGAAATTCTCCGCCAGTGCCATGCTTTGGTTGACTCACATCTCTGTTTTTTCCCTTCCTGCTATGCTAAAGAGTGCAACTGTCTTGTGTTCATGCACTTGAGGCAGCCAGTGTAACAAACTGTGCATATGTCAGCGGCAGTTTGTGTGACAATTCAAAGATATACAGTCTTAACTGGTCTCAGAACCCACCAGAAACTCCATCTTGATTTTAATTTTTTCTGTCATCCTTATGCCAAAGTCTATGTTCCCATAAGCCCCTTTCACACAAGCACTGCTTTTCGTTAATATGGCGCCAACTGAACATGTCAGTGTCCTGTATGAATTTCCCCTCCTGCTTCTTTTCTTAGTGATTTTGAGACAGATATCTGACCAGGTTGGAGCTAGAAGCATATATTCAGCACTTTCAACTTTGCTAAAATCCCACACTCACATTAACAGACACTCCTTTCTATCTGATCATACTCCAATAATACAAACTACTCCAATCCACCTCTGTTTATTTAACACAATGCTCCATGTTTGTTCATTTAATATGAAAACAGAAACTCTGAAATGACCTTTTGTGTGGTGCAGCTTCTCCTTTTATAAACGGAAATAATGATGCAGAGATGGTGAAATAAACATGCTTTCCTCGAGCTGTCACGATGTTGTTACTGTAGCGCAGTAAAATCCTCACAGTATAACGCTGACTTCAACATGTAGAAAAGGGATATTTTCACTTTACTGCCACTGCCTTTCACACATCCACTGCACGGTTGCACAGTAAAATAAATTGTTATGGCAACAAGATGTTGGAAGAACACTATGACTCTATAAGGACTACCATGATATACACATGATGTGCACATCTCATAAGTTTACAAATGTCACTCATGCGTCATGGTCATTTCAAATGCATGTCTTAATGAAGGCAGAAGTACAGCAACAGATAAGCACCAGAAAACACTTCTTAGAAACAGTTCATTTGACTGTGAAAATACGGATGCCCCTTGTTCCCCGTGGCATTTTTCCAATCAGTGCTCACAGTGTGTGTTTTCTCAGTCCTTGTTTAGATCTTTGGTGAAGGGGGATGAAAGAAGAATGCGTTGGATATACATCTGAATAATATATCCATAGGCCATGCAGGAGGGTCTGTGTTCACAGATATGTAAATAAAATGTGTGATATATATTCCTGTGCTACAAAACCGATAGTGTGATACATAAGATTTAATTAGATGTGTTACCATGAAATTTAACCATCACATGTTGCAACTACGATGTAAAGGAATTGGCTGTTAAGGCTGCAGGGCATTTTTATAAGCTTGTAATATTACCTCTATTTTGGATGTGCCACAAATATTTCGCTAGCAAGTGTTATTCAAAGGATATTATGAAGTTATTGCTTTTAATTTAGCTGTGAATTACATGCAACTTGTAAATTGGTAATATTGCAGTCAGCAATATGGTGATATATTTATGATACTGTGAGTATTACAAGGTTAATGCTTATTTCTTTCATTGTTTATTGTAGAACCGCATTTTTTCTTCTACTTCCTGTTATGAATTACAACAACTGAAGCTCAGAATTGGACATCCCTGCATTCGTACCAATGCTGATCACTTTTTTTCAACCATTCTAGCCTTATCAGTCCCTCTGAAACTGAGAGCCATCATTTTGAGAAACTGATGAAGGCATGAATATTACATATCTCATGTGAGAAGGCTGCAGTATGATCATGGAGTATCAGGATTTGTTGTACAGTTGTAAAAACATGAGTCAGTTCTTTCACTATGCGACGTAATCCTTTGTAACACACACACACACACGCACACACTATTATTCATAGTGACTCAGTCCCACAAACACTCTGCTGCTGCCACTAAACATCACCAAATGTGGAATAATTCAAGTCTGAAAGGTGAGCCCAATGATTACATCTTCAGATAATTACACCCACACACAGACAAAAAGAACTTGTGAGGCAGCCTTGGCTGACACGCCTCTTCCGTGTCGTGTGGAGATCTGGGACGATGCGTGTGGAGAGGCAGATCAGAATGGCGGCCCCCATTTCTAAAAAGTCAGACAGGAGAGGCATGTACCAACTGTAGAGGGATTGAAGAGTTGTTTTTACCTCGGTTGTGGAATTGCGGATAAGAGATTCACCCTTGCAGAGCAAATGAGGGGATCATGAGAGTTTGACCATCCACTCTACATGTTTTCTGTGAACTTGAAGAAGGTTTATGACCAGGGATGCACCGATACCGATGCTGGTATCGGGTATCGGGCCGATACTATTCTAATATACTCGTACTCGTACTCATTAAAGTTAAACGATACCATGAACCGATACCAATTTATTGCATGGAGACCGCGATCAGAGGGTGGCTTGTCATTTTTGTTGTATTTTTTTTAGATTGGCAGCTAGGGGATATGTCGAGCTAATCAGGAACAGTGTGGTTAGGCTAGTGAGACCTAAACCTGTCTTCCAATTCATTAAATTTTTTTTTGTGGTAGAAGTATCGGCATCGGTATCGCCAAGTACTCAGATTCAAGTATCGGTATCGTATCGGTTTGAAAAAATGTGGTGTCGCTGCATCCTTATTTATGACCATGTCCCACGAGGGATTCTGTGGGGGGGTGCTGGTAGAGTATGAGGTACCAGAGTTATTGTTGTGGGGTATTCAGTCTCTGTATAACAAAAGCAAGAGCTGTGTCCGCATCTTTAGCACAAAGTGGGAAATCTGAGGCCATGTGTAGCTGGAAAAGGGTGGAGGGCTTCCTCTGGGTCAGAGATGAGTCTCTCCAAGTTAGAGCAAGAAATGGGCAGACAGATTGATGCCTCATCAGCAGTAATGAGCTGGCACCGGTTAGACGATCTTCAGCTTATTTTGTCTCCCTTCAGAATGTGGAATCTCCATGCTGAGGAAAAGCCAAGCGCACAACATTCATTGCATAGTGTCAGTAGAATTCAATTCAATTCAATTCATTTTTATTTATATAGCGCCAAATACAACAAATGTCATCTCAAAGAACTTAGATAATAAAGTCCAATTCAAGCCAATTGGAATTCAATTAATTGTAATCATAATTATTCATTAAATAATCCAATTCGTTGAAATAGAGCCAATTCAAAAACAATTTCCTAGCTAAGGAAACCAACAGATTGCACCGAAACTTCGGTCTAATCTCCCGTCCTGAGCGTGCCTGAGGCGGTGAGAAACATGTGAACTTGATTTGGAGGAATTGATTGAAACAAGACCTGTAATGGAAACTGAAATATACAGACACCTAGACCTTACAATAGAGCCATGACAGATTGCATGAAACAGGAAATGACATTTTATCAGTGATTAGCAAAATGATTTGATATTCTCCTCATTAATGCCCAGTCATTTTGCTGACAGCAGGAGGATTGACTGAACCCTGCATGGAGCTTGCATGGGTCATCCCTGTTAACTGGTGATCTAAATTAGCTGTAGGTAAGAGTGTACACTTCCACACATTTTTGTCTCTCTCTCAGTGATTGAGTCTCTGTGTGTGAGTGTGTTAGCCCTTAATTGATTTGTGACAGGTTTCTCGGAGTACTGCAGCTTTGCCCAATGTCAGCTGAAACAGGCTGAAACTCCAAGACCTGGGAAATAGATGGAAGGAACTCTGGGCTGCGTGACTGTGTTGACATTTAGATTGACCTAAATTGATTAAGCACCTAAAGGAGATGTATAGTTCCCTTTTTTTCCGACAAGTTGGCACAATTTTCCGAGGTCTTACCAAAATGTACGAGACACTGAAGTTTATATTGAAAATCTGAATGTATTTGTTAAGAGGGAAATGATCAAATTTAGGCCCCCAAAAAGAATTGCAATGGTCGTGTTTCTTATGAGTTATTGGGTTTGTAGGGATTTCAGACACCCAAATATATGGTCTAAAGCACCAAAAAGAGGGATTTTTCCATAATATGTCCTCTTTAATGTATACTCCCAAGTTCCTTACTGCACTGAAGCTTGAATGTTATTTCCTCAGTTGTAAGCTGCTCTGGATAAAAAGCTGACTAATGGCAAACTGCACTAACATTGTGAGGTGATAAATATGGCAAATTGTGACTATAGTCTTTTGCTGGAAATAAAAATGCTCTCTAAACTATAGACTACATGAAATCGATGGCTAGATTAAGTAAGGAAAATGGCTGAGTGTTTTGACTGAATCGATACAGTATTAAGTAAGACATCTTCATGTATCATTTCGAGTTGATGTGATTGCCCTGTAGGGACTAGTAGATTAAATTTAAATTGAATCAAATTTACATTATCTGCGCTTTTTATTTCACGGTGCAGTTTCTGATTTAATTTGTATTCTATTGTTTACATTAGTAATCATTTGTTGGAAAGTTTTCCAAATATAACGTAGCATAACATATAAAAGGGAATCAATTCAACTCACACAGCTACAGTCACATTTAAAAAGGGAGCCTGGATCTCATGAACTTGTAGGTGAAACAGCAGCACTTTCATGTAGTGATCTATTCTAAAGGAAGAGAAGACAATGCCTCCACCTTGCTCGACTCTCTTTGCCTTTTTCCTTTTTTTATTTATATGTGAAAAAAACAAAATGTTATGCCTGCAACACAGTTCAGCCAATACACAATGCCAAAAATAGCTGGGTTTTCATCTGAATATGATTTTATCATAAAAAAAATTTAATCAGATTTTCAGAAAATCTGTCAAATAAAATGTATAAATGGGGCTGTCGGTAGGGTAGTGGGTTCAGCACCATGTACAGAGGCTACAGTCCTTGCTGCAGCTGGCCCCGGTTCGAGTCCCGCACCGGACGGCCCTTTGCTGCGTATTATTCCCCCTCTCTCTGCCCCCTGCTTCCTGTCTCTCTCCAACTGTCCTATCCATTAAAGGCATAAAAAGCCCCCCAAAAAATAATAAAATGTATGCAGGTTTCGTTGTGATAAGCCATCGATGGCACCAATTCTAACAGCCACAACTTTGGCAGAATGTAGCGCAACAAGATGATATGATTTAAGAGTGCCACTAAAAGCTAAATTGAAAGGAAACAAACCATGAGTAAATTAAAATGATGGAAAGCCTGGCAACAGAGGACACAGTGGACGAGATATCTGTACAACATGATATTGTTCATTCATTCAAGTACATGTGATATAGAGTCATCAAGGGGCCTCATCTTCTATTCTGGATGTGCTTTAAGCAAAACAAAAACATCAATTTTGACTGCACACACTTTCATAACATGCTGCCTCCTCTGTGCTTTACCCACATTATGCAGTTTGCATTTCCAGCTTTGAGAGCACATTTCCAGCGCAGAATATCCTGCTGGGATGTGCTCGTGTTAACTTGAAGAGAATGAACTGAATTGACTGCAAACACACTCACAACAACAAGAAAACCAAAACCTTTCCTGTTTGCATTTTTGGGGAACAAAATCTTATCAAATTCTGGAGTGACAGATAAATAGAATTTTTTTTTTAGATCCAGGATTTTTCATGAAACATTCAATTAATTATAATCAGTTATGTATACTGTATATACAGTATATATAGATAGATAGATAGATAGATAGATATAGTGACAACTAACAACAATTATAATTGACTCCTCAAGTGAACCGACTGTAAATGGAGGATATGACCAACTTAACATCCGTCCATAACAGGGGACATGTTTGCTTTATGTTTGCCTTCTGGGTTTGTTAGTCCCCTAGAGACAAGCTGCATTTATATTTCTGATGATGTCTTTACCAATCTGTTTCGTATTAACTGTGTGTATTGCATGCATGACCTTTACCTAACCTCGCACGCAAATGGAGGAAAGTGGGCAACCTTGAGGGCCATAGGTATGAGATATGAGGACACGAGAGTGGGCAACCTTGAAGGATGCATACTCAGGAGAGTGGGGAAGCAATGGAACGATATGTACACCTGAGATGAGAATGCTAGAAGGATGGAAGAATACACAGATAGTTTTGGATATTAGGTCATAATAATGTATTGGACAAAGGGAAAAATAATCAAATAACACACTGGAAGGGCAGTGATTAGGAGAGGCCATTTAGCAAATAATAGGTGGAGCATTGAGGCAAATAATCAGATTGCTCCGGAGCTTTTTCACTGCGTGTTTGGCCTGTATTTCAATTCATGGCTAAATAAATGCACCTGTTTGAATTTTGCTGTCTACAGAAGATTATTTTGGACTCCTCCATTCCCTTGATTCTATTTTTTGCCACTGATGTAATAGAATACTATTTCTGATAACTTTTGAATTAGTTCTGTAAATCCAGATGTTTTTAGGGGATAGCTGATGACGGAATATTCTTCCTTGTATACTCCTTACTTAAACGGCATGGTTCTTTATCAGTGACAGACATCAAAACCTCTGTCAGGTGAGACAGCTCAGTTCCCCAGCAGGGTTTCACTATAATCCTACAATGTGTGTGTGAGTGTTTGTAAGTGCGTGCACGTGTGTGTGTGGCTTTAAAAGGTCACTTGTTCCCTAAATACTGATGGGGAATATCAGATCACTAGCAAACAAAATGGAGGAGCTTGGAGCACTCAGAAGGACACAGAGAGAATACTGAAAGTGGAGTAGAATGTGTTTTACTGCTACATGGCTCCCTTGCTGCTACACTTCCAAACTTTCAACAGTTTGTCAACTGCTCCACCAAAGAAAAAACAAGTTGAATGTATTCTATGCAAATGTAAAAGACGCATGCCTGGGAAATCAGACCACAATCTTGTTCTCCTCACCTCCAAATACACAATTGTTGTGAGGCAACCTCTCACAGTTTGGACTTTGAAAAATGGTCTCAGGAGGCTGACGAAGAGCTGAGACGCTTTGAGTCCGCTGACTGAAATGCACCCTGTGAGCCACATGGAGATTATATCCATGTCATGAGATGAGTGTGTGACAGATTACATTAACTTCTGTGTCAAGAGTATTATTCCCACAAGCCCAGTGTGGTGCTTCCCCAATAAGAAACCCTGGATCACCTGAAAAAGCTACTGAACATCAAAAAGAACAACTTCAGGGAGGGAGACAGAGAGTTATTGAGGATTGTTCAAAAACAGTTATAAAAGAACATATAAAAGTAAGGTGTACAGGAAAAAGATAGAAAGCAAGTGCCACAAGAACAACACGAGAGATGTTTGGTCAGGGATGAAAAAGATCACATACTTTAAAGCATGTATCAAATGTGATAAGTAATATTATAACTGATATTAGACAGTTGTTAGTATGAAGTAGTTTCATTTTGTCTTGAATGTAAATGCATTTTAAGATTAACATGATTGCATTTAGCTTATTGGCTTATTGACTGTCCCCCGCTCTTGTCTAAAGACAAAGGGTGATCGTGCCTTTGAGGTAGTGGCTCCAACTCTTTGGAACTCTCTTCCTCTCTGTCTATGGTCTGCAACTTCTTTAGACATTTTCAAAAAGAATATGAAGACCCACCTATTTAAAATAGCTTTTATCTGTTCTTAAAGTGCCCATCTGTTCTGTAGCCTCATGCTTTTCTGCAATTACTGTGTTTTCTTATGTGTGTATATGATGTGTATATGAAATGTTGACTTGCATCGTATTGTGAAGCTCTTTGTGAATTTTATTTTCTGTGAAAGGTGCTATACAAATAAATTTATTATTATTATTATTATTATTTGAAATCTGTGTGGGTTAAATATTCGTTATTGGTGATGCCTCGGGGATCCAGTAGGGGGAGCACGCACCTCTTCCTCACTCAGTAAAGACAAGTGAAGGAGAGAGCGACTGTTTCATTTATTCGTTCTCCCATCGCTATTTCCCTTGTTCAAGGTATTTATAAGTAAAAAGCAATGTAAATTTGTTAAGAGCATGTTCATAAGAGTTTTCTCTGTGTGATTGTAGGTTGATACAATAGGAGAATCGTTTTAGTGAGTGTCTTAGAAGTCGTGTACAGCTCATGGAAACAGGTTCAAGCTAAGCGGCTAGGTACCTCGTGGCTACGCTAGCGAGTTAAGAGTGTTAACATAAGGAATGGGCTTACTCTTTTATTTGTCCGAGTTTATCTGTCCGAGTTCAATTTGTGTCAGCAGCAAGATAAGTAAAAGTAAAAAAACCAAACATGTATCATATCTTCATGGCAATATAGTAAGTTGTGTTAAAAAGATAATTTAGAAAATGTTAAAAGCGTATGCTAGACATGGTTGCTGTGGCCCTGAAGCGGGGTGGGATTATCCCAGATATGTATTTTGTGTTTGCTGTGCTTATGGTTGATGAAGACTCAGTAAAGACGAGTGAAGGAGAGAGCGACTGTTTCATTTATTTGTTCTCCCATCGCTATTTCCCTTGTTCAAGGGTACAACACAAACTGATGGGAGCGTGGACAAAGCGAATGAGCTGAACATGTATTTCAGTAGCTTCAGCTCGGATCTCCTCCCCTGCCTCCAGCAACACACATCCTCCTTGTTACATTTCCATAATGTCACCCTCCATCTCAGTTATAGACTTTAACACAGCCTAATTAACATCTCTCCCCACATTAGAACACAATGAGCACTCCTCTACCTCCCTCCTACGGCCTGTATGTCTGCAGCAGTCAGGTGAAGAGGCAGCTGTAGAAACTGAACCAGGACAAGGCTGCAGGTCCAGAAGGTGCCAGACCCAGGGTCCCGAGGGTCTGTGTGCAACAGACCCACCATGCACCTCGTTAACCTTAACCTGAGTCAAGAGAAGGTTTTTGTGCTTTGGAAAATATCCTGCCTTGTTCCAGTTCCTAAAAAATCTGACCAAAGTGACTACAGACCAGTTGCCCCATTACCCCACATCATGAAAGTCCTCTATTGGCTCACCTAAGCAAGTGAATACCTTTCAGGACCCACAACATTTTGCTTATCGTCCTGAGGTTGGGGTGAAAGACGCCAGAGTAGCCCAGTGGAACTGAGCTTATTGATTTAAGTTTTTTTTTTTTCTTTTTCCTTTCTGCTGAATTTCTTTTTTGTATCATTCATTCTAATACATTTTTTGCTCTGTTTTACAAAACATTTTCTTTATTAGCTTATTTATATGCCTGTCTCTGCCATTCTTTCACTTTATTGGTTCCAACTATTGATACTTGCATCCGATTGGCTGGGGGAAGTAAGTCCCTCCTACTCTGTGTTTGTGTGTCAGGCAGTCACTGATGAAGTTGCCAAAACAGGGTGCTTTAAATGATTTAATTGTTATTCTATCAAGATTTTGAGCATATGCTTTATGTTTAAGCCAATAGTGTGATATTACAATGTGAGCAAAGGCTCTATATTCCAATTTTTTCCCCACACTCACTTAATTACTTACCTGTGTAGTTCAACTTGCTGCTGTGAGTGAACTGTGAGAAATGCATGGGGTGCGGTTGCTGCTAAAAGTGAGCTATAAAAGTTGTTTCGTTTAAAAAATAGTTTCAACTGTTGATTTAAAGAGATACAAATGTTTGTTTGTTTTTACATCTAAAACAGTGATTCTAATTATAAAATCTGATTAAAATTTATTGTAAATTGAATTCAAGTGTACTCAACAGGACTTGATAGATAATTTTCTGGTTTAAAAAAAAGTGATCAGAATTCATAAGTAATGGTTAAAAAACATTCCATTTCAGTCACTGTGAAGATTGAAAAAAAATATATATAAATAAAACAGTCAACTCTGTTAAGTGCTTTCGATGCAGATTTATACTACTGTATCACTTCAACAGTGTGTTACAATTTTGTATGAAGACTGAAATATGGCCATATGGCCATTGAGTTTCAAATGTATGTAATAAGAGTTTTATTGTCCTACAGGCTGGGTTTTTTTCCATCCTGTTGGTGTTTATCCATGATGGACTTGGAATCTTTTCTCTTTGAGGAGATGGCGAGCCATCCCAGACCCTAGGATTCATCTGCCATTAAAGCTGCCGTCGGCAACTTTTTTTTAGTCGTATTAGCTTGAACTGTCATGGGATTCTGGAAGTAGAATATTAAATAGGCTGTTTAGGAAAAAGCCCGAATTCTGTAGCTCCCTCTGAAGCCTGTAATCATGCTTGCAAAAACCGAGCGCTCCCGGCTGTTTTTAACCAATCACATTAGGGTGGAGGAATCCTACCTGTCAATCACAGCTTGTGCACACGCTGCTGAGCGTGAGTCTGCCCCCAGCTTGTGTGCGCGCACACTGGTGTGAACTCACGTGCACAACCTCCTCCACAGAGGGAGAGGGGTTTGGGGGGCGATTTGGAGCTTGTTAGAGGTTGGGGGAGGGACCTGAAAGTTGTATCAGTTCGAATTTTCCGACTTTAGACTCGCAATTTTGAAAACCTGCCGACTGCAGCTTTAAGAAGAAAACCTTTTCTTCCTCTTAATTGACGATCAACGGTGTGGTACGACCCCCTGAACCACATCCTTTTTAGCATTGCTATGAGATGACTAGTCACTCAGTTGGATTAAGATCCTGAGATAACTCGGTTGAAAGTCAAATTAAACCTGCTTGCAGACGGGTGAAGCATGTGGTGAATTAGACTTTGTGTTCTGCGCATGCTTGAGATTTTTTCCCGGGGTCGATAACCGGAAGTCGGAAGAGACAATATTACTGTTGCGGTCGCCATCAGAAAGAAAAACACAGCGATGGAGAATGCACCATTGTGCATCCCGCTTGTGCAATAAGCAGCTCATCACAAACCAAATGTAGAGGGACGTAGGTTCATCTTGCTCTTCATTCACCATTTCCTCGAATGCCTGAGTTTGTTGTTGGTGGTGAAGGGTTCAACAGGAAGTGGCTCTATTAGGAATAGTTGAAATGGGTACAGCGCCACCTATCGTATCGGAGTATGACATGCTTTGTGCCTCTGATCCGATTCATTCACCGCCATATATCCAAGGATAATTACCCTTGCTCAACTCATTCTTATTGTAATTTAGCCAATTATCTGATCCTTTCAGTGCCATGTAACCCCACTGACTGAGTCTTCTTTATCTTCTCCCTCATCCTTTGATCTACTGGATACTTTTTCACAGTGAGGAAATATTATCAAGTTTACCAGAGTGTTAATAGAGCTCTGGCTAAGCAACGAAGACTGTTTATAAGGTTGATAGTTTGGGAGTGAAAATGTATGATTACTCCATCTATCCACTATCTCAAAGATTCTCATCCCTTCTCATTTCGTATGTGACAAAAAGACTGGCAAAGATGTGACTCTAAGGAAAATGTGACCTTTTCCATAGCCATTAGTCCCAATACTCTGGTGAAAATTTGCATGTGGACCCAGGTGTTGTCTTCCCATTAGCAGAGTGCTGAGCCAGAGCAGAGAAAAACCTGTGACTACTGCAGAGTCATTTGATGTGAGACTGATCGCTGATTAAACACTCCCATTGCACTCAAAAGCCAAATGTTGGGGAGTTTTTTTTTTTTTTTTTTTTTTACAAATATAAAACCATCTTTGTGGTGGCAGGTCACTTGGTAGACTTTACAGCAGACTCTTTCTTTAGAAGATCAAAGAAAGTCTAACATGCATTCAGCTCCTGTGATTACTTTGCCTCACACTTGTACGTTCCTGCTTTTGTGGTTTGCGATGCTTTGAATCACTTGCCACGTACAGTATATCTGCCGTTGTTGAGGCGTTTCTTCAGTCCCTGCTTATTGTAATGTTTTGCCTCCTTGTTGCCACGTCAACGTGAACAGATGCCACATTGGCAGTTTTGAGGAGGGCACTCCTATAAAGTGCAAATGAGATGACAGGTAAAACCTATCTTGTAAAAAAAAATGACAGGATGGTGTTGTTATTGAGTAATTCATTCAAGTTTGTTGGTCTGGATTTTGGGTAAGGCATGTGAGGAGGCAGGATCCAACAGAGACTGAAAGCAGATTGGGAAGGTAAAAGTTTTATTTATAGTCGTGTAAATGAAACGGCATGAAAACTATGGCACAAACATTCAGTGTGTTGGCCAGCAAACTACCCTATAATGCTTTTTGGTCAGCAAGGTAACTTCAGCTTGATTAAACTGCACACCCAGTCAGCTCCATACCAGGTTATTCACTATACAAGATCATTTTGTACCAAGTAACACATTCTAAGAATCGGAAGAGTCCAAGAAGGATAATGAAAGGGGTCTTTTTTTCTTTTTCTTGTCTGTCAGGACTCTGCAGACCCTTTGCCTTTCCCTGACAAGAATCTACTGTATGATTAATATACTAGAAATTCATAATGTGAATAAAACTTGTCTAAAACAGAGACTGACTAAAGCAGTAGAGCATTGTGCTGACTGATGTCTTACGAGTTATTTATAAACCTGTTTAAATTATGATTTTACACTTGTTTCCCACTTGCTACCAAGACTGTATTTCACAAGGCTGAAAGAATTACTAAATTAGTCATCAAACAATGCAAAAATACATATTTTTCCATTGCATTCATTTGATGTAATTTAACTGCAAGTACAGTCGTATCTGCTCATGCCTTAATGATGGAGCATTTAATATTAATGTTGCTATTTACTTAATCAGAGTGAATTTTTTGTTGGCTTCCTTTATAGCTCTAGGCGTAGCAACTGAGTTGCTTTCACTTGTATTATATTGTGAAAAGTTGATCTCGACAATAATGAGATGAGAAATGAAATTTCAATAAAACTGCTATTTTGTTGAATATAATTTCTCTCACCGAGCACAGAGTGTTTAGAACAAGGCTGAAGAGTCTGACTAGATGAACACTTTTACTCACAGTGCAGCAATTTGCTTTCATAAAAGTAACCATAATTGTCATGATTATGCCTGGCTGTGGTGTTGTTTTTCTGATCTGAGGCTTTGGTTGGGGCTGAGCAGAAGCTTTCCTGGGCAGAGTCTGGCTGGCTCCTGCATGCACACCTGTGCTTCGTAAAACCTCACCAGGAGTCCTTCTTAAAGGGATAGTTCGCCTCCCATATTAGCAATATCATTTATGAACATTGACTTACCCCCTGCTGCGTCCTGTGAGCCGAGTTCCAGCCTCGTTTTGGCGTTGATGAAGGTAGTCCGGCTCGCTTGCTAGGGTCCCGAAAATAAAGCGTCTTGCTTATCAAAACAATATATGTTCAAAAGAGTAATAAAGCAATAAAGCAGTAGAGCAAATCGTCCCTCCAGAAAAAGTCAGACCTCACAATCGCTTGGCACTATTTTTGCCTCCCTTTGTATCACTGCGTACAGCCACCTAGCGATAGCCGCACCTGTTACAGTGTTTACTGCTCGGAAGCAGGGGACTGCTCGGTCTGCACTTTGGTCTGCACGGTTTACACAGCCCGAAGTGATACAAAGGGAGAGAGAAAATAGCGCCAAGAGATTGTGAGGTCTGACTTTTTCTGGATAACGATTTTGTGATGTAAATGTATTACTATTTTGAACGCATATTGTTTTGAGAAGCAAGACGCTTTATTTTCGGGACCCTAGCCAACTAGCCGGACTACCTTCGTCAACGCCAAAACGAGGCTGGAACTCGGCTCACAGGACGCAGCAGGGGGTAAGTCAATGTTCATAAATGATATTGCTAATATGGGATGTCATACAGCTTCATGTCAAAAGGGGCGAACTATCCCTTTAAGGAGAAGCCAGTCTCAGCCAGATTGTAAGCGTCGTCCATGTGGTTATCATGGCTCTCTCGTAACCATCCAGAATCCTAATTAAATTTTTGTCTTACCCGTGTTTCTTTTTGTCTCTCAGCTTCCTCTGTGGAATCCTATTCCGATTCTTATCAGCAGTTTGGTTCTTCCTGTTTCTATCCCTGCGAAGATATCTTGGACAACTCTCCTTCGCAACTTACCTGCCTGCTCACCCTCCAACGGCACAGTTCCTCCTCACCACAGCCAGTGCCTTTCTCCAAAAAGAAGGAAACTTCCGACCTGACAAAGAACCCGCGCTACATTATCTACAGCACTACTGAATAACACTTAAAATTTAGAACAAACACAACTTTTGCTTCACAAACATGGCGTCACAATGCATGCTGGGAAGCCCCCACCCAACATGCTAGAATATTTTCAATGCTTGAAATCTGTTTACCTGCAGCCAGCTTATTTCAAGCAAAAACGTCTTGTATTTGTTGTTGTTTTTTTACTTACTTTTGAAGGGGCATTTTTTTCCAGTATAGCTGCTTATTTAAAATCTACAATATTGGATTATTGATTCAATTGTAAAACATGATGGAATTTTCTGTCCAAGGTCCAAACAAGTAAACATCAAGGTCACAACTGCAGGAAATGGGGCGATGATGATAATGTCCCACAGAAGGGATGGTAGAACCTAAAGGTGGATGCTGGGATGTGGATTTGTAATGCTGAATGATCAGAATGTTTTGTTCATCGAGATATACAGTGTGAGTTCGGCAGAGCTGCAGCACCAGCCTTGAATTTAATTGACCATTGTGCAGGAAGCCTGACCTTGTCTCAATGATTCATACATTTGAAGCTGAACATGAATAATAACTTCCTTTGAACATCAATGACTTCCTTCAGTGATAAAGACAACAACACCTCTTAGACATCCCTAGGGAGAGGGATGTCTGGCTTTCCATCATGAACCTCTTGCCTCTGTGACTAGATGTCAGATAAGCAGAAGAGGTTGAAGAGGATGAAGCAAAGCATTGTGGTTCGGTTTGAGAGGAGACTGCATGTTTTAACAGCTGGTAACTGTGAGTGGAGGAATAAAATCTCATTCATAGCTTCTAAGAGACAGCTTTAGTGTACAAATCAATACCAACACCTATATATGTGATTAGAGTGGGTGGACTGTTTTGATCGCAGTTAGAGTTGACTGACAGTGTAGTTATATTAATGGTACTGTACAGACATGCACAGAGAGCACACCATATGCCCACAAATGTGCAGTGGCAGGAGAAATAATGTTGGCTTTGTTATGTCAATATTTCAAAGGAAAAAAAACCCTGGTGAGGGTGATCTGTAATGGAACAAGAATATAAACAAAGAAATAAACATTACGGAAAAAAATGAAATACAGAGCAGTTTATTTTTTTCCTTCTTTTATTCTCTGACAATCTGAATCAACCCAGACCTGATATGCAAAATATGGACTTGTAGGGTTGCACTTTTGACTAGTATGTTTCTTGCCTCGCACTCACTTTGGAGACTCGGGGATAAATTCTGTAAAGGAATCTGAAGCTAAGGGCTTCTCAGAGCAGGGACACACAATACTCCGAATTTTTCATTGTGGTTCGGGCCAATGATGCGTACAATGATTATTATACCATGTCACTTTCGCCCCAGACAGTTATCTGCTCTGACAGAATACGTATCGATCTTGTTGAATGGCTCACTTAAGGCTATCATTTTTGCCAAATTTAGAATATGATATGTATTAATGCCCTTACAGGCTTTTCCCTCATTTCTACCAGCATTTAGTGGCATTTGGGATTCAACCAACAGAATCGTCATTCACATCTGTAGAATCCCTTCTGCACTGTAAATGGCTTTCACTTGATCTGACAGAAAAGGATTTAAGTTTGAATTACTGTTCTTTATTAGATTAGCACTTCTGAGTAGCTGTAAACATAGCTCCCTTGTCGAAATTCTTCCATTATCCTCCAGATTGCTCTTATTCATGTCTACTGTAGCTAAGATACAAACTACTCGTAATTATTTCACACAACCGCAAGAAAGAACGAACGAAGCAAACCCCTTTAAGAGTTTTATCAAACTGTGACATGAAAAATCCATATGCACTTCACATTTTATCCATTGAAAAATCCCCACATGAAGGGATCTGATCATACTAAAGTCATTTTGTAATATTTTAACAATGAACATCTAGATAGGAAAAAGGAACAAGGACAACAGTTTGGCTACCAAAGCATTCCCATGTCGCCGTGATGAAGTCAGTCTGGAGTTTTACGTGGATCAGAGGCCAAAATTCTGTCAGCATCTGATTTATTTTGAATAAATTTACCTCAGTTTTAGCCTTTTTTTTCTCTCTGTGGATTTGAGGATGGCAATATCAGTCAGTTAATTCACCTGTTTGATCCAGGAAAATTGTAGGTGAAGGAATGAATAATTGGATGGAACCCACTGCCTGGGATCATGCTAAATGCTGGTGAGTCATTTCTGAAGTCTAATTTGACCTCTTACTATTGAGTGAACTACAAAGTATCTGTTATTCATAGAATGCTGAATTAGTGAATGAGGAAGCACTTTCAGAAATGTCTTTTTTGTTTAAAATGAAAAAAAAATGTTTTAACCATCTCAGAAAGTAAAACATCTCTCTTCTGACTGAACTAAGACATTCATAACCTGATGTTCTCAGAGTAATTTAATCTGTGAAGACATCAGAAAGTTATCAAAAGAAATTATAACTTCGGAATTAGTTGAGACCGCCTTGTTCCTGTTCTGAGCAGGAGGTAAAGTTTGAGGCTCATTAATTTGCTACATTAACCATGGCATTATGTGAATCTTTCCTGACTCTTCTTTCAGAATGCTTAATGACTAATTACATATTACAGGAATGATTCACCACTTGGATAGAGTGTGACTGTGTATATAGAATGTGACAGACGCACAAAAAAATGTAGCATTATATTAACAACATGGCCTGGTAATCTACGTGAACAGCTGGTATTACACATCACTTTCAAAATCCCCCAATGAGCTCCTTTATGTGAGAACGTGTGTGTGTGACCTCCGGTGCAGACACTGGCAGTTATGCTTCTGTCACCTTCCACAGAAATGATTGCTTCCCGTCTTTAGAACGTGTCGCGTCTGCATTCATGCAGCCCGTTATTCTGCTGGCCCTCTAATCATCTCTGATGTCACTTCAGAAGAACATGTCGACATTGCTTAGTCAGACTTAGTGTAGTGGAGGATTTAACTTCCCTCATTACTTTTGTAAAGCAGCTTCTCCTCACTTGCCCCATGGCTTTTTTGACTGTGTCAGTTTGTCTACTGTGGATTGCACAACTTCTTGAGTTTTCCTTACTCGTTGTTTTTAGGTGAAATTCAATATGTTTGCGGTGAAATTAAAAAAATTCAATGCATAAATTTGCTACATCTCAATGCTCTAGAGTCAAAATGTCTAAAAACTGGCCCTGTGATAGGACTGGCAACACGCCCAAGGTGTACCCCAATTCTCTCCCAATTTCAGCTGAGATATGTTGCGTAAAGCAGGTATATAAAATGGATGGATGGATGGATAGATGGATGGTTGGACGACGTTGAGCTGAATGAAAGTGATTGTTTGACCAAATGATATCAGTGTCATGATCATGCTTGGCTGTGGTGTTTGTTTGGTTTCAGGGTCTTACGCGGGGGTTGAGCAGATTTCCCAGGAAGCCCGGGGTGGAGTCTGGTTCAGCTGTTTCTCATCTGCGCCTGTCAAGATTACTTCTTAAAGGGATAGTTCGCCTCTTTTGACATGAAGCTGTATGACATCCCATATTAGCAATATCATTTATGAACATTGACTTACCCCCTGCTGCGTCCTGTGAGCCGAGTTCCAGCCTCATTTTGGCGTTGATGGAGGTAGTCCGGCTAGTTGGCTGGGGTCCCGAAAATAAAGCGTATTGCTTCTCAAAACAATATGCGTTCAAAAGAGTAATACATTTGCATCACAAAATTGTCCATCCAGAAAAAGTCAGATCTCACATCTCTTGGCGCTATTTTTGCCTCCCTTCATATCAATGCGTTCAGCCACCTAGCGATAGCGGCGCCTGTTACGGTGTTTACTGCTCGGAAGCAGGGGACTGCTCGGTCTGCACTTCGGTCTGAACTTCGGTCTGCACGGTTTACACAGCACGTAGTGACACGAAGGGAGAGAGAAATAGTGCCAAGCGATTGTGAGGTCTGACATTTTCTGGACGGACGATTTTGTGATGCAAATGTATTACTCTTTTGAACACATATTGTTTTGAGAAGCAAAACACTTTATTTTCGGGACCCCAGCCAACTAGCCGGACTACCTCCGTCAACGCCAAAACAAGGCTGGAACTCGGCTCACAGGACGGAGCGGGGGGTAATTCAATGTTCATAAATGATATTGCTAATATGGGAATGTTATACAGCTTCATGTCAAAAGAGGCGAACTATCCCTTTAAGGATCTGCAGGAGCAACCATTCTTTGCCAGAATGTCTCACTATTACAGTGGTAATTCGGCCGACTTCTGGGCTTCTTTCTATGAAAACCTATGTGTATTTACTTTGTCTTCCTGTGTTCTCAGCATCTGTTCCTCCATTGCTCGCGTCACTCTAGATTTCCTAGTTAAAGGATTTAGCATTCTCCTGTGGATTCCGAAACACCTGCCTGCTTGCTACCTACCTGCTAGCCCTTCCGTTGACTCAATTCCTTTTACACCACAGCCAACATCTTCCCCTCCACTCTACCTGGACTCAGTAAGGAAAAACACACAACATCACCTGGATGAATTACTCTTTTCGATCCTCTCTATTTTCCTCTCCTCTGAGTCACCCGTTCCTATGGATCCACTCACTTTAAATAAACCTAGTCTTTTACTCATATCTCCCAGTGTCCGCTTCTGTTCTTGGGTCCTATTTGGGAGTCAGCCAGGCTTTAGCCGTGATAATTGGCTTATTGACACTTGGGGTATCTAGGAGTCATCTGTGGTAAAGTGCAACATTTTATTTGATTACAACTGTGCAAAGGACAATTAACTTGAGGCTGATGACAAGAAATCTTGGAGCCATGAATTGTCACACCGCGGTGAGGTCAAGTGGGTTTTTTTTATCTCATCTCCATGTCATGTTTTGTCATTTCCTGTTTTATTTTGAAAGATTAACTCTCCTCTCGTTTCAGGTCACTTGCCTTTCCTCTCGCAGTGGCGGTCCGACACTGATTTACGCCCCGGGCGAAACCCGGTGCTGGTGCCCCCAACCCCCCCTACTGCTCACAGAGAGATGTTGCACTTCACTGTGCGTTGTGGTATATTTAATTCGGTTACTGACTTGACATTGTAATGTTGTCTAGCGAAATGCATGTTGACACACAGCAATAGCATCAAAATAATATGATAGTACCGTAGTTATTTATTTAACATAGTGGTAAGATAAAGCTGGTAGGTTGGCTATGTCAAGCTAGCGTGCTAGCTCGACTTCATGGTCTGCTTGAAACAGGCTGTCTCTGGTCAGTGGCTCATCTTTCACTCAAGATGGTGATCACAAGACACTACTAACATTGTAGTAAAAGCCCTTGTTTTGTTAGATTACATGATATTATACTGTTATCTTCCTAAATTAATTTTGACACACAGCAATAGCATAATAATTATGTATTTAACGTAGTGGTAAGATAAAGCTGGTAGGTTAGCTATGTCAAGCTGGCGTGCTAGCTGAACCTCATGGTCTTAGCACGGTGCTAAGTCTTGTCCCTGCAAATGTTTTAGATTAGGTTGTGAGAATTTGAGTTGTAGTTTGAATATATTATGATTCAGATTAACAGTTCATTATTATTATTATTATTATTATCATATTTATAGAGAAAACACAGAGCACTTCTTGGACATTACAATGACCTGACAACAACTGCAACAAGGAGGAAGGGGACATTGATTACTGCCCTTCTAGATGGAATACAGCAGCGGTTTGGAGACATGCTTGCTGACCCTGAGCTTATTGATGCAGCAATTCTACTTCCGAAGTTTCGCACATCGTGGACAAACAATGAGGACTTGCTGAAATTGGTGAGTCATTTAAATAGTTAATTAATTGGCAAATGGTTAATTGGAAAGTAAGCCAAGCAAATGACCTATCCTGATTCGATCTTAGAATTATGTTTCCTTTATTCTGTGTTTGTGTTGTTCTGTGTAGGCATGGATTACATCAAGAGATACATGCAGGATGAGCAAGTCCCATCATCTGTTAGCCATTCTGGGTCAGAGGAGGAGGACTACTTTGGCCTGATGAAGGGAAATGTCCAGGAAACCACTAGACAACTGGATGCCTACCTGGCAAACTCGGTTACCTCCATGGACGCCCTCAAGTCAGTGCCCACAGTTGCACATTTGTCCCTCAAGATCAACACGCCGTTGCCTGCCTCTGCGGCATGTGAACGGCTCTTTAGTACGACAGGGCACATTTTTTCTGCCAAAAAAGGCAGACAAGGCTCAAAAAACTTTGAAAACCAGCTCTTGATGAAATTAAACAAAAAGTTCTGTTAATGCAAATTTGGCTCTGTATGGCACTTATACAGCCATGTTCTTGTGACAGCCTTACTTTTGTCTACCAGGCAGACAAAAGTAAGGCTAAGGTTATGATTTTTTTCTTTTCTGCAAGTTTAACATGTTGTTTATGATTGTTTTTTTTTATGTGGCAACAAGAAACTACAGAAAATAGGCATTCAATTAAATAAATGATTTAAAAGTATATCATGTTGTCTTAATGGTATTATCTTTGCAGATAATCCCTGGTAGATAACTTGTCATCAGAAAATTGTGAGTTAGAGTGTGAACAGTATTATAGAGGGTAAGCACAATCAGTACACCAACCTTTCCAATGAACAAATGTTGCTTATAGTTATTACTAACAGTGACTTCTGTAGAGGCTTAAGTCTTACCAGTAGCTATACCTGCATTCTTCATCAAAATGGCCTAGTCAATAGCCCCTTTCACACTGCGACCCGCTACCTTAGCGGGTCCAAATTGCACCTTCGACCCGCGTCGAGCAATGTGAACGCTTGGCGTGTCAGGGTGACCCGTGTCGCCTGAAGCCGAGTTCAGGGGGCGTTGCCTAGTGGCAGAGCGTCACACGAAACACATAAAATGCTGGGCGTGTACAATGACGTAGGCACAAGCCATGCGTCGGAGGTAGGGTTAAATACACCTGTCTGCATCAATTTTTTCAAACAAACGATGGCGGGACACCTTGAGAACTCGTTTTTGCAATTGTATATGCAGTTCATGGAGATGTTACTTTACGGTGCGTCTTGCTGCGTGGGAAACCGCGCTCTCCCATCTTTCTCGCCAGCCCTTCCAGCAGAGGTCCATCCTTCACCGTCCCCGACATGTGGCGGTAAATAACGTCCTCTGTTCGGGGGCTGAGGAGCTCGCGGACCTCCTTGTCTCCCCAGTTGGCCATATTAAAAAATGTCTCGAACTTGATGTAGGCTAAAACAGAGTAAAACTTGTCCTCACCTGTCGCTGTTGTTCTGAATCAGCTGTCCATTCTGTCTTTTAAACTCCTCACGCCACGCCCACGTCCGACCCGCGTCGATTGTGTTCACATCAAACTCGGCTCGGCAAAAAGACTAGGGTCCAAAGCGGGTCGAAAGGCGAGTCGAGTTGACGCGGCAGCCCGGGTCGGCAGTGTGAACACAACAGCGGACACGCTAAATTCGCGAATTAAACGCGGGTTATTCGGCAGTGTGAAAGGGGCTAGTGAAAGACAACCAATAGCGCGAGTACTTTTACTTTTAATACTTAAAGTAAATTTAAAAGTCAGTACTTATGACTTTTACTTAAAGGTGGGGTATGAGATCTTTGAAAAACGGTTCCTGCAAGCTATATTTTTGAAAATACACAACCTTGCCTCACCCTTCAGCCCACACCTCGAAACCACGCCTTCAAAACACATGAACGAGTCACGAGTCTGTGAACGCGCAGGGGGGAGGGGGGAGGGGGGCTGACGGTTGATTGGCATGTCAGAATCCAATAGAAGTAACTCTCATCATTACTTCTATTGGTCAGACATTTCCTCTTGCTACATCCTCTACAATGGACTAAAATATTTTTTTTTTTCCCAAACATTCTATTTTAGTGGGTGCAATGGGTTCGTGAGGAGGTTTTCAGACAATATGATAAAAAATGCTCCAGAAAACATCTCATACCCCACCTTTAAGTAGGATTTTTGATGCAGTACTTCTACTTTTACTTCAGTATATATTTTGCTGGTTATTTATACTTTTACTTAAGTACTACACTTCAGTACTTCCTCCACCACTGGTTAGCAGACTGACCTGTCATTGTTTCCTTCTCCGTTTTCACCCGTTTGGTCCATCACCACATGCAATACTTTGCTGGCTCATTCTGTCTTCTTCACTTTCCCATTAGTACTATTATTGATACCACGTTCGTCACCCTCTGGCACGTAGAAACACCTCCAATATCTTTCTGTCCGTATCCATCAGGAGAACGAGCCCAGTGCAAATGTTTTGGTCAAAATCCTCACTTTAGGTCCACCAAAGGCATGAAAGTGCAGTGTAAATGTTGCTACATCGAAATAACACGACGTTAGGTTAGGTTAGGTTTCTTTATCAGTCTCCACAAGGGAGAAATTTGACTCGGAGACAGGGAGGTTACAGCACCATAAAACACATAAGAGGACAACACCAACAGATAAAACAGACAACAATAAAATGTAAAGTACAGGCTCAGAAACATTGGATGTCCTAACCCACTGCCCCTGTCCCATCCAGTCCATAACCCCCCCCCACACACACACATACACACCCCCAATACCAACCCATCCTCCAGAACCAAACACACATTTACTCTATGATAAAGATCTAGAATTCCTTCATTCCATAATTTAAGAAAAATAGTAAAAACATGGATACATTCATCCATGTATACCCCCATCTCAGCTAGTACCCTCATGGTCATTACTCCATTCCATCACCACCTACAGTACAAACACTAACTGCAGAGGTCCCCTTTTGTCCCACTCAATCCCATTTTTTCCCCAAGTTTATTCAGTATCTTAATAGACTGAGGTATAAAGGAATGTTTGTAGCCATTGTGTTTACACAGAGGGAGTCTAAACCTCCTCCCAGAGTTTAAAAGAATATATTCCCCATTTAGTACATGATCACCATCTGATGCAATGACATTTGCCTGACTGATAGTGGCCTGCTCAAAGAGCTCCTGTGGGTTAAGGGGGGACATCACCCCCATAATCCTGCCTGATGTTTTAATGAGGCTTGAGATTTCTGCCCTGTGTTTTACCGTGAGATTGCCAAACCAGCAGGTAATCCCATAACGGAGAACAGACTCTATCGTGGCTCTGTAGAAGAATAACATGATGTCTTTACATACACCAAAGACTCTTAAGTCTGCACAGAAAATGTAGACGCTGGTGTATTCTGGCACAGACATTGGTCACCTGGGTACGCCAGCTGAGATCGCTGTCTATATGCACCCCCAGGTACTTAAAAGTGTTCACCCGATCAATAACCTGGCCATGTACAGCCACTGTACCCTGGCCACAGAGGGATTTAGGATCTAACACCATTTCTACTGTTTTTTTTGTGTTAATATGTAAGAAGTGTGAATCACACTAATTAACAAACGTATCTATTGCTGTTTGGTGAATGTTCAAATCATTATGTTTAGTGAGCAGGCTAAGAACAGTATGATCTGAGAATTTGACAATGTATTGATTTGGCCCAGAACTGACACAGTCGTTAGCGTAAACAAAAATGGTGAGCTGACGCAACCTTGGGGCGTGCCAATACTGCAGGAGGTTATATCAGACAAAGTAGAATTGAACTTGACCTGTTGTGGCCTATTTGATAAAAAAGAATAATACCACCTAATTAAAAACGGGTTAACATTCAGCTGAGTTCATTTTTCAAGAAGAATGCTTGACTGGATAAGATTAAAAGCGGAACTAAAATCAACAAAAAGAAGTCTGGCATAACCCCTGCGGGGTTTTCAAGATGTTTATGCACCAGATGCATTATTGTTGCTATGGCATCTCCTGTGCTGCGGTTCTCAGTGTAGGCAAACTGATACTTATCAAGAGCTGGTTGCACATCTGTGCGAAGTTTTCCTATCATTATTTTCTCAAAGGATTTAAAAACGTTTTTTTGCGTAATTAATCCTTTCCATCCACACGACACGAAATGCCATCAAACATCCTGTGTTCTGTGTTTATTTGAAAGCCGTGTTCATCCCCCTCACTAAACATGTCCCGTTTCAGCAGTCAGGTTGCTGGGTGATTTCCATGAAAAAGGCGGAAAACAGCTTGAACCAGAGGCGAGACCTGTAGTTTAGTTGCTGCTATTACTGTGTGTAGGTTTAATCATTATATTTTATTGGTATTGATGTTATAATTAGTAGTATTATTGGTATTAATAATGATAATGCTGTTTTTAATTATTTTTAATATTATTTTTTATCATTTTCCAAATGGCCCTGTACAAAGTCGCCTAGACATATCCATACAGAAAAGGGTATATAATCTCATATTTTGAGATACAGATATTAAATATGGAATAAAAACATTTCTAGGACCTGTTGGGACTGTTTGAGTCAGTCTTTAAGGCCTTTTAGCTATTACAAGCCTGTTTCATGGTAAAAAAATTTTTTTAAAGCTAGGCGAAGGTAGAAAAATCTACAGTGATCGTTGAAGAAAAAGTGCAGTTTTCAGGCGTTCCTTCAGGCAAATCACCAGGAATGCTAAGGGGTTAAGGCAGTTAAAATACAATCAGGTGTTACGTTAAAGTACAAACATTCAAGAACAAATCATATATATATATATATATATTTATTTTTTTAATACTTTATTGTGTCATAATGATAATGATTACACTTGACACTTTTTTTTTGTTATCACCCTGTGAGTGAATGAAAGGCTTGAAATCACAAATGACCAACCAAGGGGAAAAATACAATCAACAAAAGGAAAAAAAAACATAATAACAATAATAATAACAATAATAATAATAATAATAATAATAATAATAGTAATAATAGTAATAATATTAATGCACTCTCATTCAAAACTATTCATTAATCTTTTTTTTTAAAGACAGAAATAAGGTAAGTAAACAAAGCATACATATTCAATCTTCAATCTTGGGCTTTGTTGCGTCTTAACTTTGGTACAGGTAAAAAAAGTAAGAGGAAACAGTCTATATACATTGAAGTGGCAATTATAGTGGGGATGGAAAAGTGCAAGCACAACCTAAAAGTTGGTTTTTCTGGCCTTCCTGGATGCTAAATCTTCCACAATGTCTTCATAAGAGATTTTCTCTCCAAGGGCATGATTTATGCTGATCACAGCAAGGCCACTGAGCCGCTCCTGTGACATTGTTGACCTAAGGTAGGTCTTGATAAGTTTTAGCTTTGAGAAGCTCCTCTCTGCCTGAGCCACAGTGACAGGTAGAGTGGCGGCAATTCTGAGACCAGTCCAGAAATTGGGAAAGATCTCTGCTAGCTCCTCCTCGTGCATGAAAGTGATAAGCTCAAGGGGGGTCACAGATGCTGATGGCAAGTCAGGAAAGTTCCTGATCTCCTGCACAAGCTCTTTGCTATTCAAGTCAAAGTGCCCCCCAAAATGTATGGTGGTGGCTAGCGCTTCACACTTGTCTGCCAGCTCCTCGTTTGACAGATTTTCAAAAGCAGTCAAAACACCATATCTGTTTCCCACGTTTTCCAATGTGGAAAATCTTTCTTTAATGGCTGCCAGGGCTGCATCCACAACCACATTGAAAAATCCAACCTACAGCTTCTTCAATGCGTCACTGAGGGGTTCATCATGCGATTCATATGAGAAGTGCCGCTTTGTGGTCCTCAGCCTCTTTTGTTTCAAAACAGCCTCCACATTCATTGCTTCACACATGTCTTTGGCTGCCATCTGTGCTGCTGCAAAGCCACTTGCCCTGTAGCTCTGGAGATTTTGCTCTGCCTTCTTCAGATTACTAACAGCCAGGTCCACCTGCATGTTGGGAGACTGCATCAGTTTGCTGACATGCTGCGTTGTGGATAGTATGTTATATCACACAACAGTGCAAATGCTGAATCGGTATGACCCCACCTCCTCGGACAACGATTGAGCCTCTGCCCTTACTACTGGGTCTGTGGTGGTGTCCAACAAAGTCTCTCTCACTCCAGCTCCCTGATATCTCATGGGCTCAACACTCTTTATTTTGCTTTCCCACCGTGTGTCTGCCCACATCTTCAGGGTAATTGTGACATGTTTTTTCAGTTCTGCCCACCTTTGAGTTGAGGTTGAGAAAAGAGTGTACAGCTTGTGTAGGACACCAAAGTAGCTCATGGCATCCGTAGAGTACTTCACAGCATCACACAACACCAAATTCAAAGTGTGTGCCCCACATGGCACAAAAAGAGCCCTGGGGTTCTTCTCTAGGAGTCTGGCTTGAACTCCCTTTGATTTCCCCTTCATGTTGGTCCCCATTGTCATATGACTGTCCTCTGCAATCTTGAAAGGGTATGCTCAGTTCTTCGAGTCTGTTGAGGATCATTGATGCTAAGTGCTGGCCTGTGGACTCCTCTGCCTCCAAAAATCCAAGAAAGTGCTCCATAATCTGGAGTGTGCCCATCAGTGAGACCACCCTAATCACCACTGATAACTGTTCGATGTGGCTGATGTCTGGTGTGCAGTCCAAAATGATGGAGAAAAATGTGGCTTTTTTAATGTCCGCCACGATGGCAGACATGATGTTGTCACTTAGCAAACCAATGATCTCGTTCTGCACATGTTTCCCTAGGTACCTGTTGTGGTTTGCTCCTCTCTCAATGCGGTTAAGGTGGTCTTTCATTATCGGGTCAAACTTTGCCATCAGGAGTGTGCGGTGTTTCCGTGTGCCCCCTCAGAGCAAGATTTCGAACAGCCAATGACTGCACAATGGCAATCAGATGGGTAAGGACTGCTCTCCATCTTGCCCTTTCAGCATCCAAAAGTGCCATTTCGTGTTTGTCAACGGTTGCCCCCTTTTTTATCCTCACTGCTAGTTCCTTCCACGCCATCATGCAATTGAGGTGTTCGAGGTTGTTCTCATGTGAGGTTAAGTATGTGCTGGCATGCTTCCAATCGGACATGCCAACACTTGTTAATTGAATGCTTTTCTTGGAGAACAGTGCAGCAGAAACAAAACAGGGCATTTCTTAGAATGGAAAAAATGAGCCAAATGTTTTTGAAAACTAATGGAGGTGGTAACTTCTCCCATCACTCTCGTTCCGACGGAAGACAAAGTCAGGTGGCAACTTGCCAGGTCCTCAGCGTACGAGTTCAGTGCGTATCTTGTCAGTCACAGGTGAGGGCCATAAGGAAGGGTCTGCAGACAGAGGCTCATCCTCAGCAGTGGCACTGGATGGAGCAGCATGGTGGGGTGACACAGTGGCACTGGATGGAGCAGCATGGTGGGGTGACATGGCCTCTTCCTCAGCAGTGGAGCTGGGTTGTTGTTTATCTCCAGCCATTCCTAACAGACACAAGATAGTAATTACTAAAAGTATATAATAACAGTGTAACTAACTCATACACATCATAAATCATACATTACATTACACAATACATTCATCGTAGATAATACATGTACAGAATAATAATAATAATAATAATAATAATAATAATAATAATAATAAGCGAGAGAGACCCACCTGACAGCTGAGATGCATAGGCAATTGGTATTCTTCAATGTCCTGGCTTTCTTCTTGGTGAGTGGTGGGGGAGGGGGTTGGTGGTCTGTCCACAGGGGTAGAGGTGGAAGACTCTCCAAAATACTTAAAAAGAGTCCCTGAAATCATAATGGATTGGCAATTTAAATTAATGGCCATCAAATTACATCTGTCAGTGTGTCACCAGACGCCAGCGTATAAGTAGTCACAAAATGGGTGCAGCAACAGCACGCCTGTGTTCATCACTCCTGGGGTAAGATGCCATTTTTTATTTGAAATAATAGGCATTCGTGTTTGTGTCCATTATTGTAACACTGTCTAGCTTGCTACTGCAAACCATGTGCAAGCATGCCGCAATATTTGAAATTAAATTTTTTTACAAACTTAGACTACGTGTGTTTATATGTTGTCCGTCTGATTTAGCAAGCATCATCAGGCTAGGCCACTAATTCGTCATATCACTCACTAATCGATACAAACATAACTCGATACATACCTTTTTCCTTTGCTCTTTTCTCCTCTTCTTCTTTCTTTTTCTTCCGAAATTGGGCACCCGATGGCTTTGGTCGTTTCCTATCCATTATGATTATGTCTTAATCCGTTTACGATTCGACCGACGAACACCTCCTCCTCGTCCAAATATTGAATCATCCCCCCTCCCCCCTGCACAAACTCTGCACTGTGCTGCGTTGCTCACCTAACGTAACGCGAGAGGTGAGACTGACTGTCACTGAGCCATTTGAACTTGTCTTGACCAATTGACCACCACGACAACCTACCACCATATCTTGGGAATTTATTCGGTTCATCATACACAACACAGAATCAAACAAACCTAATGGGAATGTAGAGAATTTGGAAACCTTTATTAGAAACATACAATAAGCAGAGCGTGATGATGACAGATAGAGGACAGTGGATTGTACAGGTGTCCAGATGCGCGCTTTCCCACCATGGGACAAGCCAAGGGGAGGGGGAAGATGGGGGCGCCGCTCTGCCGAAAAACAACTGTGGCCGAAACGTAACCACAAATACCCCCCCCCCCCCCCTCACCCTCGTTTTTTGTTTTTGTGGATCTTTTTTTTTTTTTTTTTTCACCCCCCCCGCGATGCCGCCCCGGGGGCTTGCCCGGTCAGCCCACCTCTAGGACCGCCCCAGTCCTTTCGTGTCCCAGTCTGATTGTCGCATGAATGATTCCACCTGTTCCCTGTTAACCCTGTGTGTATAAGAGTCTGCGTCTCCCCTTGTCTTGTGCCAGTGTGTCATATTTGTTGGTTCAAACGTGCTTCACTCTTGCCTTTCCAAAGCCATAGTCCAAGTTCTAAGTAACCATTTTGGTCGTTTCCTTGCTAAGAGAGTTTTTTGTTCTGATTAACTTTTATAATATAGTCTTGCAAAAGTCAAGTTTAAGTTTCATAGCTTTCTTGTTTTTTCCTCCAAGTGCAGTGATTTTTTGTTTGATAAATATCTCCTATTTTTCAGCAGAGGTTTTTTGTTTTCCTCCGTAGCAGGAGTGACTTTAAGTTAAAACTAAATTTTGATAATCCTTTTTGTTTTTCCTCCTTATTGCGGAGTGATTCTTATTTTGATAATTTTTCATAGATATACTTCTCTCACTTAGGGAGAAATATAAATATTAATAGATACCTTCTATAGCCTGCTTTGTTCTCTCTTGGAGAATTTTGAACTCCTGCTCCTTCATTAAAAGCTTGTGGATTAAACATCTCCTGCTCCTGCGTCCTCCATTCTCTGGGCCTGACATGAATAAGAAAAAAGCTGATCTAAAGTGTAACAACTCTAATTCAGATGACAATGAGTAAACCCAAGGACAGATAATAATTCTGAATGAGAAATCATCTGACGGAGTAAGGAAGGAGGTTGGAGGAGAGACTGACATTTGGACCAGTGTGTTCAGCCTGTTGTCACTGCATCTCTAAACTAAAAAAGCAAATTCTCTATAACCTCTATAACCATGTAAGTTATAAAACTGGTATCTACACTGGATGCATTTTGGCGTCTCCTCTGCAGACCATGCCCTCACTAGCCAGATGGATTGGGGCTGTACTGGTGTGTTGTTGTGATGAGGGAGCTTAGCAAAAAAGGCCAATGTATCAATTCACTGCTCCATCTTTGTTTCAACCCTCAGCTATGGTCACAAGATTTAGATGCTGACTGAAAGAATTAGATCAAGGTTGCAAGTAGCTAAAATGGGTTTCCTTTGGAGGGAAGCTGGGCTTAGCATTAGATATAGGGTGAAGAGCTTGAGCAACTGAAGGGAAACTCAGAAAGGAGTAAAAGGAGTCAGCTGAGGTGGTTCAGGCCTCTCTTTGAAAGTTTTTCAGGCACATCCAACTGGGAGGAGGCCACTGGGCAGGCTTGGAACACGTTGGAGGGATGATGTATACCTCCTGGCCTGGGAATGCCTTGCAGGAGGTGCTTGGGTTAACAGACATGTTTCTAATTATAACATGTCCAGAACTAATATGATCTCCTGACCAACGCCAAGTTTGGGATGTTGTTGTATTGTAAATTGTAGTTTCTGAGAGGAAATTTTTAAAGCTCAAAGTTTGCTCCACCAATGCTCAAGTGTGATTCACCTTTCAGCCTTCAGCTTCCACTATGATTTGTTTGGGATCGAACCCTGTCCTCCTATCCCAAATTCAACTGACCAAGCTTTTTTCTTGGTTCTTTTGATGCTGTGTTTTGTGTGTTTGTGTATCTACACTGCCTGGTCACAAAAAAGTCCCAACCAGGATTCAACTAAGCAAGCCGGTAAGAGCCTCCCACACAAAAGAGTATTGCAGTGATTAGTATGTTTCAGCTGCAACAAGTTATTCCGTTCCATTTGATATAGGGAACAGCTGCTCGTTCCTTTAACAATGAAATCCAAAAACAAGATGGAAAAGATGTTACTCTGTATCAAAAAGTTCAAACTTCTGGTCTGCATCAAGTAACAAAACAACAAAGGAGATTGATGAAACTCCTAAAACTGCTTTGTGTATTACTGTAAGGAAAAAAATATGGTCATAAGAAAGTTTAACTCTGCAATGTTTAATTGTTATAGGAGCATCTACACAATGTGAACAGAACTAAAAAGCTATGTAGCTGTACGAAAACTACTTATCAATGAGAATATATAAAAAAAAAAAGTGTTCACTTTGCTGAGGGACAAAAAAATGTAACCCTTGATCAAAGAGAAAAAGGTCATGTGGTCTGATAAGTTCATACTTACCCCGTCCAGAGTGACTGGAGCATCAGAGTATGAAGAGCAGTGAATAAATTGCTGCAACTATCATGCCTTGCTCTCATTGCACAAGCCTGCGAGAGCAGTGTTATGCTCTTTGGGTATAATATCTGTTGGTCAGGTTCAGTCACATTATATGCCCAAAAAGGTCAGCTGAATACCCAAATATAATGAATGACCAGGTTTTTCCATCAGATTTTTCTTCTCTCATGGCAAGGACATATTCCAAGATGACAGTGTCAGAATTAATCTGGCTCAAACTATGAAAGAGTCGTTCTGGCAGCATGAGATGTAATTTTCACACATGGATCGGCCACCACAGAGCCCAGACCTTATAGGTTACGTATTATGGAGAAAGCATTTTTTTCTGTTCTTGACAACAGTGTCTGAAGTTTTATTCACACAGCACAACAGATGCCATCTCCAAGTTCAGCCAATTATCAGCCAATACATTGTACTACAATAATAAAATGAAATGGAAAAAAGTACTTTATTTATCCCAAAAGGAAATCATGTTGTTGCTGTAATTAAATACATCATAAGCTGTCATTATAGAGAGTTATTGCTGCTGTATCTCTTTGTGTTTAAGCAGAGCCGTAGAAGCCTCATACTGATCGCACTTTGTTGTTTCAATGCTGCATTATGTAGAGGGTGGGCAGTGGCATTCTTTATGTTCGTTGCCTTTTTTTGTATAATCAGCACCAGGGGCTCCAGCGTAGTCCAGAGCCAGTCTGCCTTATTAGGTTGTTCAGTTTCTTTGAGTCTTTGACTCTGATGTTGTTGTCCCAATAGATTGCTGCAAAACAGATTACATTCTCAGGCACTGAAGGATGCCTCCAGAAACCCAGTCTGTGAAGACCTTTCTCGAAGACAGCCTCAGTGTGACATTTCCAGTCGAGTCTGTTGGTGTAGATTCTCAGTCATCCTGGTTGTGATAATCCCAACACGTTGAAATAGGGTAACTGGACTTCGCCTTGGTTCTTGAAGACGCTTCAATCATCCGCAAGGCTTCTTCAGTTCTAAACTAGTCGGTGAGTATCAGCTTATAAGTAATAGAAGGGCTGTTCACACTTGATGGGTCGTTATGGTCACCTGCGTCACTGAACCACCTGACAGATGTGTGGGTCATTTTTGTCATCTCACCTGTGAGTTGTTTGCCTGTCTAAACAAGCATTATGTGGTCACAGGATCCAAGGTGCTGGCTCTTCAGCTGGCTCTTCAGGTTGTGCCATGCGCTTGTGACTACAAGCTACGAGCATGATCAGACTACAAGCATGGCATAAATTTCCATTGCTATGCTGATGATACTCAGCTGTACTTATCTATAAAACCAGATGAACCCAATAGGTTGGTCAGACTACAAGCATGTCTTAAAGGTGGGGTCTGTGATGTTTTCTGGAGCATTTTTTTATCATATTGTCTGAAAACCTCCTCACAACCCCATTGCACCCACTAAAATAGAATGTTTGGAAAAAAAACTAAATCTTTTAGTCCATTGTAAAGGGTGTAGCCAGAGGAAATGTCTGACCAATAGAAGTAAAGATGAGAGTTACTTCTATTGGATTCTGACATGCCAATCAACCGTCAGCCCCCCTTACCCCTCCCCGTTCACAGACTCGTGACTCGTTCATGTGTTTTGAAGGCGTGGTTTCAAAGGGTGGGCTGAAGGGAGAGGCATTTATTGTATTGTATTTTCAAAAATATAGCTTGCAGGAACCGTTTTTCCAAGATCTCAGACCCCACCTTTAAAGACCTGGATAACTCAGAACTGTCTGCTTCTAAATTCGGACAAAAGTGAAGTCGTTATCTTTGGACCTGAGCATTTCAGGGAGAAATTGTTGAGTTATATAGTTACTCTAGATGGTATTTCCTTGGCTTCTATTGTCATCATCATCATTATTATAACCTTTATTTCACCAGGAAGATCCCATTGAGATTAAGAACCTGTTTTTCAAGGGAGACCTGACCAAGATAGGCAGCAACAAATACAAAACAGTTACAAATTACACAGAAAAAAACACAAACAAATGAAAAAGTAATTGAATTTACAAGCAAAGAAAAACAAGTACATGTAGTGTAGTCGGCCTCAAGTGTTCTCAGTTTGGATTTGAAAGGCACTCAAAGAGATTAACTCTGTTAGTTTCCAGTCGTTCTGCAACATATTCCATGCTCAAGGTGCAGAGTAGCCAAAAGCCTTTTTACCCAGTTTTAACCTCAGCTTCTTCACAAGTTTCTCTATATGCGGCTTGAAAGTGATGGAGTCATCAATTAAGACACCCTAGTATTTATACTCGTGAACCACCTCTATTTCATTTCAACTGGAGGGTGGTCAGTGATGGGGTTATTTGTGGCCTTTTCCTAGATTTTGAGAACAGCATAAGCTTGGTCTTTTCAGCACTGAGGACACGTTTCAGCTGAAGCTTCTAGTTCTACAGTGAGGAACCTTGGAGTTATTTGTGAATTTATCATTTGACTCACATATGAAACGGGTTTCTAGGACTGCTTTCTTTCACCTTCGTAATATTGTTAAAATCAGGAACATCTTGTCTCAGAGTGATGCAGAAAAACTAGTCCATGCATTTGTTACTTCAAGATTGGACTACTGTAATTCTTTATTATTGGGCTGTCCCACATGTTCTCTGAAAAGCCTTCAGCTGATCCAAAATGCTGCAGCCAGAGTTCTGATGAGAACTAACAGCAGAGATCATATTTCTCCAGTTTTAGCTTCTCTTCATTGGCTCCCTGTTAAATTCAGAATAGAATTTAAGATTCTTCTCCTCACATATAAAGCTCTTAATGACCGAGATCCATCATATCTTAAAGATCTCATTATAAGATATGTCAGGTCTGACTTTTTCTGGAGGGACGACTTTGTGATGCAAATGTATTACTCTTTTGAACGCATATTGTTTTGAGAAGCAAGACGCTTTATTTTCAGGACCCCAGCCAACTAGCCGGACTACCTTCGTCAACGCCAAAACGAGGCTGGAACTCGGCTCACAGGACGCAGCGGGGGGTAAGTCAATGTTCATAAATGATATTGCTAATATGGGATGTCATACAGCTTCATGTCAAAAGAGGCGAACTATCCCTTTAACTGAGTATTGATGGCCCCACTATTACTTATAAGCTGATACTCACTAACTAGTTTAGAACTGAAGAAGCCTTTTGAATGAGTTGAAATGTCTTCAAGAATCAAGGAGAAGTCCAGGTGAACTCCCGGTATCTGTATTCCTCAAGTATTTCCACCTCTTCACCCAGGATGGAAGCAGTATTTGGCTTCTTCCTGGTCCTCCTAAAATCCACAACAACTCTTTTTTTGTTGTTGTTTGTGTTAAAGATGAACACATAATCCATCCTTCAGCATGTTCACTCATCCACACTGACAGAGAGCCCCTGCATTTTATATTGGTTTCATATATTTTTTTTTTCTTTTGCTCATAATAAATCATTTATATTGGTATGATGCATACTTTCCTGTTTATGTCAGACTCTCCCAACAGAGTAAAGATCAAATCACACTGAAACTAATATCACTGCAGCAGACAGACTGTACGTCCCATAGTTAGTATGATGAAATAAATGCGTAGTTGTCACGTTTGGGTGTAGGCAGGACACGGATGCAGACTCCAGAGGTGTAAAGCAAACTGGGTTTATTCACAAAACAGGGTTTAACAAAAGGCGTGGCTGAGCCGGGTGACAACACTAAACTGTGGGATCAAAAACATGAATATAACTGTGACAAGAAAAACAAAAGACTTGGCATGACATGGCATGAAAAAACACTTATCTTAAAGGATAAGACCGTTTTTTTTACATTGGGCCCTTGATTTCACATTATAACATGATGTTCTACTCACCCCTGCTTGTTGTTGGTCATTCGGAGCTGTTCCGAAGATATTCGCGAGGCGTCTGGCTGCTCTCTTGAGATATTCGGCCATGAAACGGTTTCCTATGGGCAAGCTTATACAGGCACAAACTATGCTGTTTATAATTTATTAATTACTGTACACCAGCACTGATGACGTGGAGGTGCGTCGCTTACTTAAAAAAAATCCGGGTTACTAATTTTGAATTCTAGCCGAATGAATAAATAGGCAGCAGGTCTGTGGGCTGTCTGTGGCAGTAGCACGATGATGACGTCAGTAACACCCACTTTACGACAAAAAAATCTAAATTACAGTAACCCGGATTTTTTTAAGTAAGCGACGCACCTCCACGTTATCAGTGCTAATGTACAGTAATTAATAAATTATAAACAGCATAGTTTGTGCCTGTATAAGCTTGCCCATAGGAAACCGTTTCATGGCCGAATATCTCAAGAGAGCAGCCAGACGCCTCGCGAATATCTTCGGAACAGCTCCAAATGACAAACAACAAGCAGGGGTGAGTAGAACATCATGTTGTAATGTGAAATCAAGGGCCCAATGTCAAAAAAACGGTCTTATCCTTTAAGCCGTGGCATGGCAAGAAGGGAATGGTGAAATCGGGGAAAAGAAATCCCAAACTGAAAGGGGAGTCTGGAAACTAAATACTGGACTGGGAGTGATTGGTGAATGAGTGCAGCTGGGGACTATGAATAGAGGGGACGCGAGTGAAACTAATGAGCAGAACATGGGGACCGAGGGAAAAACAATGCAAAACTAAAACATGGCTAACGTTAACTAAACATGAACTCAAAATCCAAGACATGAAACAACCTAAAACATGATAAAACATCAAACTAAAAACATGGGGAAAACCCCATGAACATAATGAAATCAACTGAAGGGTCTTTATAGTATTGTACAGTATGGTTGCAAATATTCCCGATCAGCTTAAGTCTTAAAATATAACTACAATGACTCACATATTTATTCCTCATGGTCTTTTTTTTTCACATTATACTTCTGTGATAAAACCAGATCTGCAAGCAGACCAAGGTGGACTGAAATAGTTGAGTTCTCCTGGTAATGCATTCTATTTATTTTTATTTATTTCCCAGCTGCTCTGATGCCAGCGGCCAACACTAATGTATGAGGAGGGACACCATTAAAGAGACCATTACCTCTCTGTTTCACTGGCAGACAGTGGATGAGAATGACGTTTTCTATTACGAATGGAGCCAACAACTGATCTGTGGTTAATTTTAGCTCCGCATTTTATTTCCCTTTCTCTCCCCGTGTCTCTCTTTTCTGACTATTGTTGAGTCTCTTTTCCTTTTTCCGTCTTTACTCTTCAGCTTTGTGCCTGCTGGGTATGCAATCTATTTACAAAGCTTGATTTTAATTTCCTTTCTGCTGTCAGGTGCAGCAGCCAGGATGGGGAGTTGAATGGGGAAGTTACCGACGGCACCAATCGCTTGCTTGATGTTTCTTGGGGACTAATCCAGCTCTGTTATGCACTCACAAGAAGAGCACAATAGAGGAAAATCATATAACAATAAATGGTCTGTACTTTATGTATTTTTTGGCTTTTTTTTTGTACTCTGTTTAGCACTTTTTCTAGTCCAATTAAAGCACTTTCCCACTACATGTCACCGTCACCCATTCACTCACACACATTCATACACCAATGGACGCATTGGTAAGCAACAATGACTCACCCAAGGACACTTCGACACGTAGAGAAGCCGGTAGTCAAACCACCACCCTTCCACTTGGTAGGCGACTTCTCTTCCTCCTGAGCTACAGCCGCCCAATATGAGAATATTTTTTACATTTGCATTATCTTCAGAGAGTACAATTATGGGACACTGGAGGGTAATTCCCATTCCCATTCCACTTGCATAAGTAATGGTAGGTGCTGAGTTTATGGAAAGAATGTTGATATGTTTATAGAACCTCCTGGCTTATGGTGACATTTCTAAAAACCCAGCATTAAGCTAATGTCATGGGCTATGAAAGTGTATGCAACAATACGGTTAGTGTTCAGCCAGCCAAAGAGTAAATTTCCAAGAATAATTACAGCAGTACATTTCTGCCCGTTAGATATTGAATTGGACATGTGAGCGTTAAAATGCACTTTGGACTGTAAATGTTGTTGTTTTTTTATTTGCTGGTACTTCTTTTTTTTTCCCCAAATCTCTTTATTGAGTTTTTGCAGACAGTACAGAATGAAAAAAGACATCAGTTTCCCATTGCGTCGAAGCGTCTGCTTTAAAGTGAAGTACAAAGTAAAAAAAAAAAAAAGAAAGGGAACAGGACAAAAAGAGAACCCCAACAAAACTATCTCTCCCAACAACCCATGTCAGATGTATTCACAGAAAACAACTTAGTTATTATACAGCATATGACAACATAGGTGAAAAATTGAAAATGAAAAAAAATAAAATAATTATAATGATAATAAATAAAAAATCAATAATAATTATAATTAAAAGGATAAATGACAAGTAAATAAAATAAATACATAAAGTGTGTGGAGGGGGTATTCTCTCTTTCCAACTGTTAAGAAGCATCCTCGGCATCGTCAGGCAGGGGCGTAGCACCAAATTTGGGGCCAGAAGGCGGACTAAACCAATGCGCACTGATAATGGGAGTGTCTGATATAGATTATAGCCTATTTGCAGGCTGGGATATACATTTCAACAGATGTATTTCCAGAGAACATTGGATTTGCATAAATTACCAACATATAACATTAACATAACATTATTTAAAAAAGGATTTTTTAAAAACGAAAGAAGAAAATTTTCCTTAGGGCCCCCCCTGTAGGCTGGACCCTGTGAATCAGTCTGACTTTTTCCCCCTGTTCGACGCCGCTGTCGTCAGGAGTAACATCAAGACTATTACTAATATAAGCCAGCAGTGGGTCCCAAGTTTTATGAAATGCTGTCAAAGATCCCTTCTGTGGGAACCTTAACTTCTCTAACTTTAGACATTGTAAAATTTCCCGTATCCAATTGTTGTGAGTCGGTGGAGAAACCTGTTTCAATTTGCTGGTACTTCAGTTGTTTTTGGTATCAAGTCAGAATACTTTTCCAAAGCTGCTGCTAAAACCATGTCTTTAGAATCACAAGACGTTTTGACAAATTCAGAATAAACTGAAATTCATTCCAACTACACTTTTCCTAAGTTCCATTTATTCCTTTTCTTTTCAAAATACTTTAAGACTTAACAGAGGCAACATTGACTCCAGCATGAAGAAACTGTGTTATGAGGTGTGTCTGTTTCAGTTTCAGCAAATGGTGCTAAATAAGTGTAAAATGAACAGTTAATAAAAATAAAACATTTTGATTCACCAGGCCTATCTCCCTTTCCACTTAACTTATGTTACTAAAACTTAATCCAGAGTTAGTTTTATAAGCACGTGTGCAACATAGCACACATCCGTCCATCCATTTTCTATACCCACTTTTTCATGTCTGTTAGTTCTTTTTGTGTTTTTAGGTCCGGTTTAGTTTTTAGTTTTTCCATGTTTTACAGTCTGGTCATGTTTTAGGTTTCTGTCATGTCTTAGTTTGGTTAAGTTTCAAGTTCCAGTTTAGTTTTTGCCATGTTTCATTTGCTCTGCCATCACCTTCACTCACATCACCTGTGTTCTTCCCCCCCAGCTGCACTCACTCACCAATCACTCCCTCAGAATTTAGTTTCCAGGTTTCCCATGCATCAAATCTCGGAAAACCAACGTTTTATTCACAATAAAATTTAGAAAAACATGTCAAATGTTAAATTGAGACATTTTACTATATTTTATTTTATTTTTTTAATTTTTCGATTATTTTTTTTTAACCCCTTGTCCTGTCCAAAATTATGGCAGCAGAATTGTAATCTGAACACCGTTTATGCCAAACACATTTGCTATGCCAAGGGAAGCTTTACTAATGTAAAGCTGCCCTTGATGCCCATCAACTCCTTATTCATTTATTTATTTTTGTTACAATACTTAACATGTCGTAGTGCCGAACCGGACCCGGGGACAGAGAGAGAGGGAGAGCGAAGAAGGGGAAAAAAAAGGAACAGAAATAGGAAGAGACAAACATAGAAAACAATGAAAAATCAGACAACCAGCTGCTACACCTGTAAAAACAAAACTGAAGACAATCCACGGCTTTTGTGGGGAATCCAGCCTTAGAGCCACGAGGAGCACCTGTGGGCAGATGAGCACAGAACAAACACACAAACAAACAAACAAACAAAAAAAGCACAAGCAGCAGCAATCACATATAATATAACTGTGGATACAGATTACCTTTACTATATTTTACACCAATGAGAAATATTAGCTCATCTTGAATTTGTTGGCAGCAACGTGTCTCAAAAAAGTTGGGACGTGGGCAACAAAAAGACTGGAAAAGTAATTGGTACTAAAAGGAGATGAAACAGCTGGAGGAACTTGTTGCAACAAATTAATTCAATGACAACAGGTCAGTAACGAGACTGGATGTAAAAAAGAGCACTTTAGAGAGGCAGAGACCTTCAGAAGTAAAGGTGGATACAACTTCAGCAATCTGCAAAAAAATTGTCTACAAATTGTGGAGCAATTTCAGAATAATATTTCTCAAACTTTGAATATTTCATGATAGCATAGATCATGTCATCAAAAGGTTTCGAAGACTCTGCAGACATCTCTGTGCACATGGGACAGGGGTGAAAATCAATACTGAATGCCCATGATCTTTGGGCCCTGCATTAAAAAAAGAGAATATTCCGTCATGGGATTCAGGAACACTTCTGTGAACACAGACATCCACAAAAATGCAGGTTAAAGCAAAAGTCATATTTGAACATGATCCAGACATACTGCTTTCTTCTCTGGATCAAAGCTAATGTCAAATGGACTGATGAGTCAAAATCTGCATCCTCCAGAGTTAAAAATTCAACACTCAGTTAAATAAACCTGTCTCTCTGATGTTACAGGGGTGCTTTTGTGCCTGTGGAACTGTTAACATGCACATCTGGAAAGGCTTCATCATCTGCATGTCAGTAAGTAAATTAAAATTTTAAGACAAATATCACAAAGTGCTTCACAATAAAATGCTAGTACATAAAAACATAAATACAAAAGTTAATCAAAAGCAAGTTTAAAAAGATGAGTTTTTGGCTGCTTTTTAAAAAAAAGATCACTGAGCACAGATCTCAGGTTCATCAGGGGGGAAAGTTCCAGATTCAGGGGGCCACTGTTGTAAAAGCTCTGTTTCCTTGAATACATGAATAACAATTTCCAGTTCACACAATGGGACTTAACTGTTCAATATTTCTTCAGTTATAAAAACAAGAGCGAACCAGAGATCTGGCATGAGCATCCAAAGCGAAAGCTGAGTTGAAAGTTACACCAATGTTGCTCAGTGGCAGCTATAGCTCAGTGGAAAGGCTGGTGGTTCAATCTCCGGCTTCTCCAGACCACATGCCAAGTGTTTTGGGCAAATGATAAACGGACTGTACTTATATAGAGCTTTTCTAGTCTAGATGACCAATCAAAGCGTTTTTACACGACAAGCCGCATTCACACACACACACTCATACAGCACACTGTAGTCTATACAAAGTTACAGGCTACATAGCGCCCATTCACACACCAATGGACGCATTGGAGGAAACGTGGGCTTCACTGACTAGCCCAAAGAAGAAGTCCTTGCATATTTCAGCAAGACGATGTTTAAACATGCTGATTTTTATTTTTTTTATTCCATCAGGCCTGGTATCAACAACATCTGGACAGCCATTTCTAGCTTGCAACACAAAATGGAAAAAAAGAGGACGGATAAGATATGAGATAAAGCAGAGTAACTTAAATCTAAAATGAGATAACCATTAAGTGTGGAAATTAAGGAAACAGAAGCTTTAAGGTAAAGATATATTTGTGTTTTCGATACATCTTATAAGGAAGAAGAATCAAAAAGGTTGCTTCTTTGTATTTGCATAGGAATATGTGTTTTTGCACAGTGATATCAGAGACAACATTGCTTTAAGTAACGTTCTGAACACTAATATACCAGTGACAGTGGCTTGATCGTTTCCATTTCAAGCAGGCAGCCTGCGCTGAATGTTGACTGTTTTAATCAGAAGGACTGGGCACGGCTCATTCAGTACAGAATGTGCACATGATGCCGTCTGGACAGCAGCCACGGTCCAGCAAGCCAGTAGGCCCAGCTCTGCTTCCCGCCAATTCGAAGGTACAATTAGACTGACCACATTTGAATTCAGTCTGTGATCCACTACCACATCTGTGATGCCTATTGAGTTGTCCTAAATCACCTGTGTGAGTATCTATGTCTTGGTAAGTGAAAGCAGAGCATTGCCAAAGTTTTCCGTTTATGCAAAGGGAGCAGAATGGGTCCATTAGCACATTCATCAATCATTTTCAATATTAGCTAGGTCTTCACTTTATTTCATATCGATTTTGAGCAAACCCCTGTGGTGATGATCCACTGAGGAAGCTCAGACTGTCGCTTACTCAATCGTTTGCTGTCCGTTAGTTTCTCGCTAAAATGCTCCAGAGTGGGACACTCTTTAAAAGGAGAACGTGATAGAACTAATAGGATATTGGATTTTAGCTGCCTGTACTATAGCTCTGGACTGTTGAGGGTGAAATGTTAAAGCACATTTAAGTAATATTATTCAACAGGGTGTGATAGAGGGATGAAAGGAAAGCCTCTCACTGGCTTTACTAGCTGAAATGTCCAAGATAATTCATTTCCCACTTCTTCCTGTGCAAGCAGACCTTCCACTTAGAGCCCCTCCACTTACTGCAACATTGAACACTTACACACAGTGGTGTGACTGCAGTACATAGGTGGTGCTCTTACAGTTAGAAACATTACAATTAAATTAGAAGTTACATCAACTGTTGAATTAAAAGTCCCATTGCTTTTGGAATTAGATTAGAAGTTACATTCAGATCAGAAAATTAGTAGTTTCTTAAAGTAATACTATTTAACATTTCTACCTTAAAATAACAGCTTGAAAAAAATTGTGCGGCTAGAACGAGTTTTAATATTACGATTGGCCTGTCTCCTATGCCCTTCGGGGGTCTGAGTTGGAAAAACTGCGCTATGTAACTTTGCTGGACCGGCCCGGGAGCTGAGCGGAAGTACTTCGACTTGCTTTCTGGCACACCTACCGCAAAAACAAATAGACCCCTCTCAAGCTCCCAGGTATAAGGTTAAGCTAGCGCAACATTGTCAGTACGATCATCATGGCAGAGGCACCAAAGAAGAAGACGTTGACTGATGAAGCAAGAAAGAGAAAGAGAGAGGCCGACAAAGCAAGAGACCGGACTAGAGTTGCTCTCGGAACAGCCTGTAGGGGGAGCTCCATAACGGGCTTTTTAAGAAGTTACATTGTATTGCTTTAAGGACATTTCTTTATTTATCAAAAGAAAAAAATATATATTAAATAAATCTCTCTTGGTTTTTTTTCAGAAACTGAAAAGTGTCTGATTTATTCTTAGCAGAGGTGCTTTTTTCAGCGTAAACATTGAATGGCTACGGAAAGGTATTCTATCACTAGGAACCTTCAACAGGACAAATGTTGATCTCAAATGGAAATCTGTTCAGTGTTACATCCCACAACTGTAGGGGGAGCCAAAGAGCAAAATATTTGCCAAACACTCAAGTCTTGATGACCAAGAGGGATTGTTCCCTTCAAATAGTTGCACCTCAGCTACGGAATGCACTTTCCTGTTTTTTTTTAGTTGTATTGATTGGGTTGATACCTTTGATAAGCAAAAGAAAATAATAATTTCGACAAGCTCTTAGTTAGAGAGGGTTTTATTTATAGACATGTTTATTGTTTTTTTGTCTTTCTGTTGACTGGTTTACTGTATTAATTTGAATTATATTACATTTTAATTGATCTTATCCCATTGAATGCAATGAATTGAATGAAGGACTTTCTTTATTGTCATTGCAATTACAACAATATAATAATTACATAGAAATTTACAGCTATTTCTTAGTGGCTCAAAACAATAAAAAGTACAATAGGAGTAAGTGCAGGAATAAAAGCACAATAATAAACCGCACAAAGAAATTAAAAGGTAATAATCAACCCAGCAACTCACATGTATGAAGAATAAAAATGAATAAAACAGAGTCAATGGTAGCAGTGTACATAAGTAAATTTTGCACAGTCAGTGTACTTTACAGTCCAACAGGATAAGGTTATTGCCTTACTGAACTAAGTTATTTATTGGTTGATGGACACCTACAGTGTTTCCTAGATGGCAGCACAGTAAATGGGTGATTGCCTGGATGAGATGAACCCTGTAATGTTTGTGGCACCCCACAGACATCGGGTTCTGTACATGTCAGTTTGTGTGTTTACAATGTTTCTTTGAGGATTTTACGACTCTCTGCAAAGCTTTCTTTGAATCGGACAGGTTCACTCACTTTGATCTTAAAAAGTAAAGACACTGCTGTACTTTCTTAAGAGAAGTTGTGTTAGGAGTTCACGTGAGGTTCTGAGATATTTAAGTGCCCGAGAACGTAAAACAGCACTCTCTCTCGCTCCTTCAACGTGTAGAGGAGGAGCTTCCTGTCTCATTCCTATAGGCAGACTCAACATAGTTTCATTTGAACCCACCATCAAGTTTGCCTGCAAACTTGATGATTTTGTTTTAGGTATGGGTAGGTGTATAGTCATAGATGTAAACAGTAAGAAGTAGTTGAATCTGAACACAACCCTGTGGCGCTGCAGCACTGAGTGTCAGGGTTGAGCTTCTCTGACTGTGGATGGTCTGTTAAAAAGTCATCATCTGCATGTGCAGATGCTTGAATACCATTCTGTTGGGGATGATGGTGTTGAATGTAGAACTGAAGTCTGCAAACAGCATTGTCAAATATGAGCCAGGCTGTTCCAGGTAAGTCAGAAGAGTGGAGAGCTGCGTTTATTGTCGACCTGTTTGATCAACTATATAATATATGCAAATCGGCGATCTAATGTGTTTCAGTACCAGCCTCTCAAATTCATTATAGTAGAGGTAACAGCCCCTGGTCTGTAGTCATTCAGGCTGATAAGAGATAAATCAGAGAAAGCTTTAAGATGTTGCTAGGAATCTCAGCCATCTGGTCTACATACTCTTTAAAGAACAAGACCGTTTTTTTGACATTGGGCCCTTGATTTCACATTATAACATGATGTTCTACTCACCCCTGCTTGTTGTTGGTAGTTTGGAGCTGTTCCGAAGACATTCGAGAGGCGTCTGGCTGTTCTCTTGAGATATTCGGCCCTGAAACGGTTTCCTACGGGCAATGTTATACAGGCACAAACTATGCTGTTTATAATTTATTAATTACTGTACACTAGCACTGATAACGTGGAGGTTTTTGTCGTAAAGTGGGTCTGTGGGCTGTCTGTGGTAGTAGCACGATGATGACATCAGTAACACCCACTTTACGACAAAAATTCAAAATTACAGTAACCCGGATGTTTTTAAGTAAGCGACGCACCTCCACGTTATCAGTGCTAGTGTACAGTAATTAATAAATTATAAACAGCATAGTTTGTGCCTGTAAAACGTTGCCCATAGGAAACCGTTTCATGGCCGAATATCTCAAGAGAGCAGCCAGACGCCTCTCGAATATCTTCAGAACAGCTCCAAATTACCAACAACAAGCAGGGGGTGAGTAGAACATCATGTTATAATGTGAAATCAAGGGCCCAATGTCAAAAAAACGGTCTTGTCCTTTAAGTACCCTCTCTGGAATGCCGCCAGAGCCCGCAGGATTCCTGGGGTTAACTCCACCGAGCACTCTCAGAGCCCCCTCTGTGCTCATAGTGGGTGCCCAGTTGCTTGATTATGGCAGTGGTCTGGATCTCATTAACCTTAAAAAAAAGTGGTTGAGTTTCTCAGCAAGCAGGTAGCTACTGGTGCTGGTGGTAGAACTTTTGCTTCTCTTGATGTTGAGATGTTGGATACCCTGCCCACGTTGGGAGGTCTTTTTTTTTTTTTACTAAAATGTCCTTTGATCATCCTCCTGTGGGCTTATTTTTGCATCTCTTCAGGTTGGATCTGATACTGTGATATAATTCTTTATTTCCAGACCTGAAGATTGTGATGTTCTCTCTCAGTAGCTGCTTGACATCCCTGGTTATTCATAGTTTGTTGTTCTAACATTGACATGGTTTTTTTTCGACAGTGTAGTTTTTTATGTTAAACAGAACAATGGGTGTAGTTTCCTACATCTCACGGTGAAAGAGGGAGAGATGATCAGACAGGGCAAGGTGAGGGTGGTTGGAGACTTTATGTCCTTCTTTAATGATGCTGTATTCATGATCCAATGTGTTTTGACCTCTTGTTAGACATGTTACATTCTGGTAGATTTTTGAGAGGCCCATGGTTTGCATGGTTAAAGTCTCCAGCCAAAGTAAAAAAAAAAAAAAACATCAGGATGCAAAGTCTGCAGTTTACTGATAACCGCTAGCAAGATGTTCAATGCTGCCTTGAAGTTTGCACTAAGTGTGATGTTTAGTGCCATGACGATAACAGTCAGTGGGGTTACATGGCAGTGCCAAAGGATCGGATAATTGGCTAAATTACAATAAGAATGAGTTGAGCGAGGGTAATAATCCTTGGATATATGGCGGTGAATGAATCGAATCAAACTCAGGCATTCGAGAAAATGGCGAATGAAGAGCAAGATGCAGGTACGTCCCTCTACATTCCGTTTGTGATGAGCTGCTTATTGCACAAACGCAATGCACAACAGCGCGTTCTCCACCGCGCAACAACAGTAATATCGTCTCTTCTGACTTCCAGTTCCCAACCAAAAATCTTGAGCATGTGCAGAACGCAAAGTCTAATTCACCACGTGCTTCACCCGTCTGCAAACACGTTTAATTTGACTTTCAACCGAGTTATCTCGGGGTCTTAATCCGATCGCGAGTAATCTGATCCAATTTCTTGTCAGACTAAGGTGTCTACATGCGCTTAAAGGTAGGGTAGGAGATCCTGGATTTTGAGTCCAGCGAAGCTGCATTTTGAAAATACACCGGTAAAAAGTCCCAACCCTTTTCTTCACTTTCTTCCCGAAGGCACGCTTCTAGAGTACATGAACGCGCACGAGCACGAAGGTGCACGAGCGCTGTTCTGACAGCAAGCATCGATAGTTGCCGTATTTAGTATTTAGTATATGCTAACTATACGTTTAATAATGCTAGGTGCTAGCCAAGCTGGCTCTAGTTTAGCTTCCTGCCAAGCTTCGTTCATGGAGCAGGGTACGCGCTCAGGGGGAAGGAGGGGGAGGGAGGAGCAGATTGCAGTTTGATAGACGGCATCAGAATCCAATCATTGTGAACGGTCCGTTCACAATGATTGGATACTGTTTTTCCTAGATTGTACGTTCTAGAGGCCACTAAAACTTTTCATATTTGTGTCAAAACTTTTAATTAATTGGTTGCAATGGGGGTGTGAAGAGTATTTCAAGCAAAATGTTCCAGAAAAAGATCCCCTACCCCGCCTTTAATAACTCAATCTTATTGTAATTTAGCCAATTATCCGATCCTTTCAGTGCCCTGTAACCCCACTGAGTGAACTCCCGCAGCAGGTAAAATGGCCAGCATCTTACTGTTATGAATTATAAATCTGGTGAACAATGTCTATCAATGACCGTTACATTTGCACACCATTGGCTGTTAGAGTAGATGCACAGCCCTCCTCTTATCTTGCTGGAGTTGTCAGATGTCCTGTTAGCCCGGTGAACTATAAGACCTGTTCATCAGGGATCCCTGCATGAAGCCAAGTCTCAACTATCACCATAATATAGCAGTTCTTTACAATTTTTTTTTCCTGATCCACTTTATCCATTTTGTTGCTGAGCGATGAAACATTTGTCAGGAAGCTGCTTTCTTTAGCCTGGTTCGGATCCTACCTAGACGGCCTGCTTTCTGTCTCCTTTTGGGATGCCTCCTCCTCTATCTTATGTCCTGTTTGGTGATCCAATGGGACCCTGTTGAGAAAGCAATCAATAGCAATAATTCCAGTTCACTACACAATATCCCACTGCTTTATAGATCAGCTCTATGCTGAATTGCTGGTAGACCCAAACAAGTAAAATAAACAAAAATAACCACTTAAAGTAGAGCAAAGCCACTGTTTCGACATGTGATGCCATGTTGAAACTAACATGCTAAACGAAACATTGTGTCATTTCTTTGAGAGGGCTCCTATATAAATATACTTTACTTACTTGCAAACCTCTGAGAAATAAACATGAAGCTGATGTTGAAGTGCCAGAAACTGCCTTTCTTTGAATAGGTCCATAAGACCAAAAGTGCATCAATCCACAAAGATGTCCGCGCCGAACTAGAATAACAATGCCTATAGACTTGCATAAAAAGGTATCTATAGCTAAACACACTGTCTCAATGTGTTTTATTTCTGTATGCAAGAGTTAGTTGGATAGAGTGGCTATCCAGGATTGGATCCTGGCCATCTTTTCTGATTGGATCACTTCTTCATCCCTGCCACTGGAGACTGATTACCCAGTGTCCTAGCTCCCTGGTCCAAGTTCCAGTGCTGTGGAGAACATCATGCCTTGTTCTGGTACCAAAGAAAAAAAAAACATCTCATGGATTTGCCCTCAGTGACAATTATATGACAACCCCAAAGAGTGTTGTTGGCTCAAGCATGTGCACACCTTTCCAGGACTCGTTATAGTTTGATTGTCAATTGGGATTGGTGTTGAATATACCATAATCTACCTGCCTCATCTATCCACTCTCATCTGGACAAAACAGGCAGCAATGTGAGGATCATGTTCTTTGATTTCTCCAGTGCATTTAATACAGTTCAGCCTGTACTGTTATGCAAATCAGCTGCAGAAAATACAGGTAGATGCTTCCATAATTGGTTGGATCATTGACTACTTAAGAAAAAGATTACAGTTTGCGAGGCCCAACTCATCCTGATCACAAGCAAAACAAAATGATTGGGGATTGGGCACTTATTGTCCTCTCTACAAGAGAGGACAGAACAGACTGTACTTCTTGAGACACCTTAGGGCTCTCAATGTCTGTACCAAGATGTTGCATATATTTTAGAAGTCTAACTGCTTTACAGCCATCTGCTGGGGCGGCAGCATTAGAGCCAGTGACTCAAAGAAACCGAACGAGCAGACAAAGAAGGCTGGCTCTGCTTGGGACTGCTCTGGAGCCCCTGGGGATTATTGTGCAAAGAATGCTCCACAAGATGATGAATATAATGGACAATACTGTCCCACTATCTACGTAATATAGTCTTGTAATAACAGAGAGTGATCAGCATGAGGCTTCTTCTGCTCCACTGCAACAGAATGATACAGGAGGTCATTCTGGCCAGCAGCAAAAAAAAACATGAACGATGAAAGCTAATGAAAAAAATGGATTACTGCAACAATATAATTTCCCTTTGAGATAAAGTATTTTTTATTAATTAATTCTATCTAGACTACACTGCACAAACAGGACAATTAAAGAATTATCATTATTGACTTTTAACTTTATTGAACTATACAAAAGATAGATCAAAAGAGATCTCACTGCTACAGCTCAGTTTAGCAGCTGTCTTCAATCCACTCTACATAAAACATCCAGGGTCATTCCCTGGAGAGCCCACCTCCGAACTGTAAAAAAAAAAAAAAAATCAGATATAGCTATAATTTAAGCTGCAGCCACAACATTAAAAACAGAAACTTTTTAATTACTGCCCAAATGTTGTCTACAGCAAAGAAAACGTTTTCTTTTTTTTTTTTTTTTTCATTTGTTTGCTTTGTTGGTTTCTTTGTGGAAGGAGATGGTGGTGGTGATGATGTTTACTTGCCTGGACCTTCCGTTTGTATTGTAATTACAAAGCTTTTCATTGACGATTACTCCTCTCTTTACTCTGTTGGCTGGCTTTTTGTTAATTTGCTACTGCCAGTGGCGGCCACTGCTTCCTCCTCTTTATCTGTTCCAGAGCACAGTGACTCATACCCCATCTACTGGTTCAAACATCTTCGAGGCTGAAACTTATTTGAACCATTTCCTCTTTTTATTCTGTTTTTATTGTATTTTTTTATTGGACGTTTTTGTTTTAAGACTGTAAAGCACTTTGGACAATGTGGGCTGTTGTAAATTTGCAATATCAATAAACTTGACTTTGATCGTGACCTTGATCTAAAAAGCTATTTTACAGGAAAGTTTGGTCTGGCTCTAATAGTTTTTCAGTTATTCGTCTCAGTTGCACAGGTTTTTATGTAAAATCATAGGTGTTGCTTTTTCCAATTTAGTGTCAAGTTATCCTATCTGGAGCTGTGTGTTCTGCAGTCCTGTCTCTGATCAGGGAGTCTCCTATCTCTCCAAGAATACTTGCTTTGCTCCCACTTTTTTTCCTTCACTTTTGCAGTCTCCTCTGCCCGGGGAGGAGAGGTAACTCTCCTGCAAGCTCTGTATAAAAGAAAAAATCCTGTTTCCACGACTTTGCTAGGTTGCTGGAGTCTATATTCCATGGAGTGTGTGGTTTCAGACTCAGATGGCTGTTGCTAAGTGGCAAGAGCAGTGGATTCCCTGCTTCCCTGGACCACATGTCGAAGACACTAAACCCCACTTTGCCTCCTATGTATCCATTGGGGTGTGAATGTGTGTGACAGAGAAAAAGAACTGTGTAGCCTGTATAGACTAAGATGTGCTGTGTGTGTGTGATGGGCAAATGGCTGAATGTGTCTTGTAATGCAAAAGCACTTTGAGTGGTCAACAAGACTAGTGCTATATAATTAGTCTATTTAACATTTATCTCACACTCTTTCCAAGGCTTACAGAAGTCGTATCCAGACAAAGACAAAATGGCATCGACATTGCTTTCTGAGAATTTGAATGAAGTGTACGAAAGATAAACATGTCACAGTTACCACTTAGCTTAACAACTACCTTCAGTGCATTCTATATGAACTCTTGCGGGTTCACTCCCTGGGGAGCCCCCCTCACAACACACCATGTAGCAGCAACATTACATCAAAATAATCGCAATGCTCCAGAGACCATACCATAATCACAGCTGAAGGTGGCCTAACAAAACTTTAAAGTGTGTGCTTTTTTTCTTTTCTTTCAGCCATGACGTGGTCCTAGCCTGGCTGACGCGTCCACAATCTCGATGAGATGGTGGTCTGGGAACTAGGTGTGCATTTTCTCGTATTTGAGGCGTAGTTTACGAATGCCTAGAGCCGTTTATTGGGCGCTACGAATGTCTATCAAATGACGTCAGGTTCTTCCCATGCTGCTTTGCGCGCGATTCATAGCCAATTGTATCACTTATACCAGATGACGACAGAAATTCGACGAGGAAGAAGAAAAAAATGGAAAATAAAAGTAAACTTGCGCTCTAAGCTACTTAAACTGACAACAAAGTAGGCCTATATGCTATATTCTACATGAATTTTTATGTTGTAGAGTTGTGAATTTATTTTAATAATGGAGAAATTGAGCAGCCTTGCTTTGTTGTCTACAGTAGTAGATCAACCCTCATCTTACTTTGAAGCTCCCAGCTCCCAGAAGTGACGTCAACGAAGCTTTAGCAGCAGAAAAGCTATCAGGCTTGTGTTGATGATAATAATAAACTCCTGGACTATGTACAAACTTCCAAATGCATCGTTTTGTGAGTACAGACCATATTTGTACAACTGTAGAAGTTTGGTGTCATGACATGTGATTTTAGTGTGGTAATTTTGGAGATACTGCCAGGGTCCGTTAGCGCTTGTACTAAGCTATTCGGGATAACTCGGTAACTCAGCTGATGTTCAGCCAATATCGGAAAAACTTCGGGTGGGCTACTTGGCTGGATGTCACGGTTCAAATGACCCTAGGGTGAATCTACTCCGAAACACTTTCTAAGGCTGCATTGAACGGTAACGTTGTGTCCGCTGTCATGTTGGATTAACGCTCTACAAGCTTCGGTGTAGCGCATAGACGTCGTCATCGTCTTGCTGCCCCACCCCCTGTTCTGTGATTGGTTCCCAAACTCTAGCAAAAATAAGGGCGGTGGTTTCCAGGCTGACTTTGCAGTGAGAATGAAATCGAGCGCAAAGCAGCATGGGAATTCCCAGGCTAACGTGGTCCAGTGATTTAGTGAAAGCTTCATCCTGACAAGCACCATTGACATCTGCAGTCTTTTCTTTTTTACAGTTTTCTAAACATCATAAACTGACCGAGTCCTTGGCTCCCTTTTACTTCCTGGATGATACTTAAACATTGTCACGCCCATGGGATTTTCCCCATGTTTTTAGTTTTATGTTTTATGTCTAAAACATAGACATAAAATGTTTTGCCATTTGCTTTTCCCCTCACTTCACTTACCAGCTCATTAGTTTCACTCACTTCACCTGTGTTTTTCCCCTCAGCTGCACTCACTCACCTATCACTCAGTCCCTATTTAGTTTCCAGGCTCCCCTGTTTCTTTGTCGGATCTTTACCCTCCTGACCTACCGACCCTGATTCCTGATTCCTGATTCCATGTTACGTCAAGTTTTGTCTCAAGTATTTATTCCACAGTTTAGGCTCTCAGCCGCGCCTTCTGTTTAACGTTTGTTTTTGTGAATAAACCCATTTTGCCTCTTACATCCTTTGAGTCCGTGTCCTACCAACCCACCCCGTCACGACAAACATAAAATGTTGTCAGTTCCAATGATGTGATGACTTGGCTGGAACCACAAATTTTAAGCTTTGATATAACATTTCAGGACTACGAATCCAGTTGTAAATTAGTTGCTCTACTTTAACAAAATCAACAGGATGATGGCTATGGAAGTGATCAGGGTAGTTTTTTTCTTTTTTTTTTAAATTTATGACTGGTTGGAACAAACATAATCCCTGCGAAAAATGATGGAATCTTTATACTTGGAGGATGTGCATTGCTTTTTTTTTTTTTTTTTACAAAATAAAAATGCTGAAACATTTCTGAACCTGCTGGCTTTGTAAGACATAACTAAAATCATTCCAATGTGCAAAAAGTCAGGTCCTCTATCTTTCTGGACAGCTTGAATTCCTTATGGACTTCACCAATGACAAACAACATTCTCCAACACTCAGGTTCCAACTTTCTTGTACAGCAGTTGACAAATTAGCTCAGCAGGATGTCCACCATAAATTTGAACTCACATTGAGATTCGGACTATTTGCTTGCCATATCATTGAGTTAATGTGTCTTTCCTGATGAAAAGTTTGCTCTGTGGCAACATGTATCATCCTGAAAAAGAAGCTCAGCATCACCAAACCTCCTTTTGATTGATGGAATGAAAAAAAGTGTATAAAAATGTCAGTGTCCACCTGTGCATTTACTGTGGAGATAATGACTGCCATCTCCACTGGTCCTTTACCTGACACCAACCACATACCATCAATGATTGTGGAAATGTGCTAGTTTTCTTCAGGCAGTCATCTTTCTTTGTTTCATTGGACCTGCACCAACCTTAAGTTCCAGCATCATCTTCTTGTCCAATGCAGATTGGTGAATCATGACCGAATGTCACTTTCATCCAATCCTCCACAGTTCACGACTAATTCAATTTAGTCCACTGTAACCTGTTTCTCTTCTCTTTAATGTTAGTAATGGTTTACATTTGGCTTCTCTGGATGGAAATCTCAATTTATTCTGCTGGTTTCAGCTAAATCACAAACCTATTTATTTTTCATAAAATTACAGCCTTCCCATTTTGTTTGTACTTGCTATTCATTTTTAAACACAGCTGACTGAAAACAACCAATATATTTTGCCACAATCTTAGTTGGCAAAGATGGGCAAATTTTATGAGGGAACTAATGACAAATAACCAACAGGTGAACCGTAGTTAGCTTACAAAGGCCATCCTTAAATAGCAACCACAAGAATGTTTCTGTAAAAATCTATTTCTTTTTTATGATAATTATAATGATATGGCTTGTCTACCCTCAGTGTAACACCAAAGACACCATCCAATAACAACCACTGTCAAATGTTATTAACTCTGTTATGTCATCTTATTGTAATCAAACAATTAATAACAATATGACACTGTGTGCTTCAACTTAACCATTTGGTGTACAATTTTTACACACACAATTTTTAAGACACCCAACAAACTTATGTACAAAATGTCCTAGAAATTGAGTTCTTCATACTCAATATCATTCAGTGTAACCGGGGGAGAAAACCTTTGAAGGAGCATTCTCCTTGGGAGGTACCTTATGCAATTTCAGGTCAATTTACGTGTTAATTTAAAATATTGTAACTGTACTTGACTGCAAGTTATACACTGAGTCTACAACTGTGGATCAGTGTTTGAAAACAAATTCTGGCTAAAACTCTTTTAGTTTAGCTTAGTTTTATTGTCCTGCTAGAGTGCAGTCATCATCTGATGGTTTTTCATAGGTCAGACTCCTGCTGCTGGTGATAGTGTTTTTATCTTTATTGTCAGCGAAGCTGGTTCTAAAACAGGGCTATGACCCAGTCTAGGTGACAGGAGAATATTTGTGTCCTGGTCCTACATGGGACAGGTAGAGAGGGTGTGTGTGTGTGTGTGTGTGAGACAGAGAAAGAGACGTTTTGCCCTCTACTTATAAATAGCCAAAGTTGGAAGCGGCTTGTCTTTTGAAAACAAATGAAGTCAGCAGTGTCCTTTCGTGCTGTCACTGTTTCCTGGGCCTAATTCCATCCTTCTTTGTCTTTCCATATTCCGCAAAAAAACGGCTGGATTTTTGCTTTGGTTCTCATCTTCTAATGTAAAAAAAATTAAATATGTGGCACTCGTTCCTCCTCTACCACACTAACAGTATGTAGTGCTTTTAATTGGTCATGATTCCTCTTTCTTTGAGGGAATGTGCTGCGTTAAATTATGCAACAGATTACATTTTCATAAAGGCACATTGATGATTAGGCTTCACGAGTAAAGTAGATTCTCTTCGGGACATGGCTGTGCTTCCCTCCCGTGGCCCTCTGAAGGTTTGGAAGTGCTTTATTCTACTTGTTTTAGAAAGACTTCTTTAAGAGCATCACATGTCTTGTAATGGATTTTCTTGAAAAGAAGTTCATATGACAGCCTTCAGTAAGTTTATAGAATCTTGCAGAGTCATTGCTCCTTCCAAGTCTTTCTGAGAATCACCAACTGCTTTCACCAGACTGGCTTGACATATTTTCTGAACATCAACAGAATCCTGAGGGTAACTTGGAATGAAATGGATGATGAATATTTAAAGTTAACACAAATTGACCATTTTTTTTCCCCACTGTTTGATATCTGACATTTGTTGAGGGCAGACTGGATTTCACAGACAGTTGGTAGATGAGTAAAATCCTATCATCCTCGGCTGCACAAAGGTTTATCAAACCCTGGGCTTTACTGTTACTGCATTCCTTTGTATTTTTGTTTAGTTTCTTGAGGGCTAATGCAATGAATGGTTTACATTTGGGCAATGCTCTAAAATTGTTTTCTTTTATTCCTTTTTGTGATGATTGGCTCTTGTGCTCCAATCACTTCCTCTAGCAATCAACAAAAACCTTACACCCACACAATTCTTTGAACACACTTCTATGAGCTATGATCATCAACAGTTCCTGTGAGGTAGACACACAAACATAGGATATGACACCCATATGAGGATAGTGAATGTTTTCCTCCATTTTTCTCAAACATATTTTCCATTGACATCTTACCACATTTGCATCGATAATTGCAGAGAGCTAGAGGAAGACTAGTCCCTGGTCATGGAATTACGGAATGTTTTGGGGTGACAAGCGTGTATCACTAGTGAAGAACTCTACTTCAAATGTGACGAAGATTTCCCCTGAGGGAAATTATGCTAGTTATGTTGGGTGTAGATAATATTAACAATATCAACTGATGAGTTGGGATCTTTAATAAACCGTTAATAATCATTAATGGTCATTAATAAATCCTTGAAACTTCTTGGCCTATTTGGATTGAGTATTGTGACATGTATTGTGAATGTCATTTTCTGTTTGATTCCTGTAATCAACCTGTAGAGCTTCAGATTATACACCATATAACAGACTATGCCATCATGTATTGTAAGGTGAGTACATTGAAAGTTAGATAATATCTGACATTTTAGCTAAAGTTCACAAGAAATTGCAAAGAGGTTTTCATATATTGTAACAATAAAAAGTTCTGTAACACGTTATTGTCTGTCACTATGTTGACTGACATTTGTGGAGGTTCTTCATCCCGCCAGACTATGTTTGTGTGGGCGGGACTGTCTCTGTTCTCTGGCAGGTACTCCAAACCCAACTGTAGTTCATTATTTCAACAGTCCAACGGTTTATCTTCCCTGGGTTGATCTTCACTTCACATCAGATTGAGTGAACCGACCTAAAAAGCTACCTGAAAATCTTCTCTTCCGAGAAAATCCTGCCTCGCGTTTGCAAGCCCGTCTAACTGGTTTCCTGGATTCCTCATTCCCTGGTCTCGGTCTGGACATACACCTGTCTGCTTGGAGAGGCTCACCAGTCTGGCCTCGCCTTGGATTTAGTCCTCAGTTTGCCTAATAAACTAGCTAACCTTTTACCTGCTCCTAAACACTGCTGTGTGACAGTAATCATGCAACCTAAACAGTTACTTTTGCCCTACACTGAGGATGAGTGTGTGATGGCATTACTGCTTTTTTGGTGCTATTAGAACTGATTAATTGATGTGGAGGCAGCATGTAAGCCCTGTGCCTGAGGGAGGAATGAATGAAGACATTCATGCATCTGTTTTCTATACCTGCATTATTCTATTCAGGGTTGCAGAGGGCTGGAGACTATACCAGCAACCACCCAGGGAGAGACAAGGAAAATCCTGAACAAGACGCCAATCCTTCTCTTTGGCAATGCCCCTGGCCTTTAGCCAGTCCCCAAGCCCTGGCCAGCTGCGTCGAGGAACTAGAGCCGCTGTATATTGGACCCCTGCTCAAACAGTTGTGCTATATGTTACCCTGAGAAAATACCGTTAAAAGATTATGGGTGAAGATTTTTTTTAATTAAACCAGATAAATTAATATGGAGGAGTAAACATGTACAAAGGGCATTATTTCCTTCTGAACTGCTGTGAAGCACGCCGGTAATGCTGGTGTTTTGGCATTATTTATAGTTCAAACTCTAGCTACATTTAAAGTCGTGGTAGCTGAATCGTTCCAAACTGCCTTATTGAGTTTGTGTTGCCAGTGAATGACTCAGATTATACCCATGGTACACTGTACAGTATATAGCCTTGTGTGGAGACGATCAGGAAGAGAAACAACATAGAGCATGGCACGTTGGCTGGTTTCTTATGAAGTCTTTGCAAACCTAAAATAACATTGCACAAACCATTCTCATGCCAGAAAATCAGAATGACTTCTAAATGCTTTTCTGGTGAAATTTGCTATTCATTTATTTATTTTTTTCAGTCACTATAAAAACATATAGTGTGGAGAATGCATGTCTTTAAGATGTATTTATTATTTATGTGTGTGTGTGTGTGTCATTTATTGATCTGGCCCCAGGAATCTTGTTATGTTCAGATTAGTGATTTGAGGGATCAACACTGTATTGGCATAGCGTGTCTGGTCTGCACCCAATGTTAGACAGGAGTTACCAATGTCTGCTTTATATTTGGTAAGATAAAATACACTATGCCAATACATTCCCATTTCCATCATAGAACTTTTTTGAGACTTGTGCTACAGTATACTTTGATTTGATGTGATATTGCTGCAAACCAGTGAGTATAATAAAGTATAATGGCTTCTTGTGACTACTAATCACAGCTGTTTAGGAGAACTCTTCAAGTTTTTGCTTTTCAGAGATGCTCCATCATAGCTTCATCTTAACTGTTCTTAAAGTCATTTACGTCTTTATACCTGCCTGTTTGCCCTGAGCCACGCATGATGACAATAAGAACAGACCTTTAATTTATCATCTAATATATCCTGAACCTTTTATCTGTGATGTCATGCGTAATCTACATAAAGGGTTGATTACCGGTTTTAATGCCTGTGCGGAACGTCCTTGACATTCATGATCGGAAGTAGTGATATTATTCACAAACAAAATATAAATATGTGCCAAGAGAAAACTAAACTAAATCGTTATACCCATCGGGACAACAACAACTTTAAGAAAGAGCTCAAACTATACTTTGGGGCTGCAGATTAGACCAATTAAAGTGATTTTTAATTTTTTTATGTCTTTGTCAGGTTATATGTAGGGCAGAACTATTCCAGTGTACACTGGAACTGCTTGTGCAAGCTGTTTATACTGCTCTTTTTCGGTCTATCTGTGAGTTCCAGTCCTCTTACCTTGTTGGTTAACAGGTTTGTTTGCTCACTTCCCAGTTAAGCAATACCTGGTCAGTATTGTGTAGACAGCTTGTTTAAGTCAACAGAGTACATTTGTGTGGCAGAGTTCTACAAAACTAATAAGATTACTGTAGTTTCACTCCTAAGAGCTGATCAAAAAACTGATGATGTACCAAAAGAACAAACTAATGTCCATGTGAGGGCTCATTCTTTTGTGACTCGTCTCATTGCTCAAGTGGCTGAATAAAACAAAACTGTGCAACCTTCTCAGCTCACAAAGTGGCCATGTATTGGAAATATATCCTCGATACAGATCTAAACATATTTCATGAGACATCACACGCCAATATGATATAAGAATTATATGCTGTAAATGTCACACGGTGAGGTCAAGTTGGGTTTTTGTCTTGCCTCCATGTTTTGTCATTTCCTGTTTTATTTGGAAGAGCAACTCTCCTCTTGTTTCAGGTCACTTGCTCTTCCTCATGTGTCACCCGTTGTCACCCTGATTCCTGATGGTGTCCACCTGTTTCCCATGGCCCTCATGTGTCTTTTAGTCTGCGTCTTCCCTTTGTCTTGTGCCTGAGTGTTTTGTTTTGTCGTTCACCCAAGCCTGCCACAGTCACAGTAAACCTTGCCTTGCTAGTTTGAATACAAAGCCACAATTCTTTGCCTCCTTGCGAGTGATTTATTTTTTTATTTATTTATTTTTTTTTGTAATTTACGTAAACTAGTCTCAAGTTTTCACAGCCATTTTTGATAGCCTATTATTTCATTACTTCGTATTGGTGGTTGGATATATATAATAAAATCTGCCTAATTGGATACTCTGCATCAGAGTCCTCTTTCAAGCCCAGATCTGACAGTAAATAATGGTCGGTTTCACTTCTTTCATGGCATGTGAGTCTCTCTTCCTTCATTCACCGTCTCTCTGACCTCACAACGTGAACATAAGATAACTTTGGTATACCCTTCAAATGGAGAATACAGCAAAGTATTGTTAAAAGATACCGAGTGAGGAATTATATTTCTGAATTGAGGCTGACCAACAAGGCATAGTTTATAATCTCACTTTGTGGCAATACCAGCAGCCCGAGGTTCAATTAAAGAGAGGTAATGGGTTTCTCTTACATGGAGAAAATGCTAATTACTCTCTACTCGTGTCTCTCAGGGTAGTACATTTATTATTTATTTCTGGAGTTAATGACATAATAAATACACACCATTACGATTAAGACTGGTATGTGGTTGCAGGAATTGGTTTGAGAGGCAAATTAGCTGCCGAACAAGCAGTCTGAAAAATATTAACACAGACAAACACACACACACACACAAGCGTAGCTTGATCCTCAGAAGGTTGTAATTCTTTTCTTTACATTGCAGGTCATTACAAGAGCACAACTCCATTAATCTTCTGGTAAATTTAATTAGACTCTGATGACAGGACAAGTTCTTGGATAATGTAGCATGATGATGATTCAGACTTGTGCTGATGCTTTTAATATGCACAAATATATTGATCAAATATATTGATCATGTAGCATTTATAATCTATGTAACTATGTCAGTGATTTGTAGGCCTAAAAATGTACTGCTTGGTCTTGCCAGATGTTGTATCAAGAAATTGACTGTGGTCCTACTGAAATGTATGACACACGCTTTGGCCAAAATATCTGTTGGTTTAGGCACGGTGTCCCATTGATCACCCTTTTAGAAACATCTCTCTTGAGACCAGGCTGAGATCAAGGGGCAAGTGAGCAACTACTCCCGATCTCATTCCTTCGGTCACCACCCAAATCTCATGACCTATTTGGTTGGACCAAATATGGACCAGTAAATCGAAAGCTTTGCCTTTAGACTTGTCTCCTTTTTTACCTCAATGGACACCCCCATTACTGCTGACAAAGCTTCCATCTGTCTGTCCATGCGCCATTCCAAATAGCTTACATTACTTGTAAATAAGATCCTGAAATACTTCAGAGAAAAATGGAATCTGTCAGGATCAGTGTTTTTGGTTACCTTGTTCTCTCCTGTGTTTTTGGTTTTCCCTTGTTAATTTGGCCCAGATGTTTTGAGTTCCCCTGATTACCCTCATGTGTATTTAAGTTCAGTCCTGTCCCTTGTTCCCTGACGGATTCTTGTATGTCTCCCAGTGCTTTAGTTCTGTGTATGTTTGCTCCCTTTCTTTGGATTAATGAGAATAAACACATTCCTTACCTACAACGAGGAGTTCCTGTTTGCATTTGGATCCTACTCACCCACAGTTCCTGACAGAATCCCCACTTTGCATCCCCTTCAGGACAACACGCAGGGTCTCCAAAAAGGCCAGTTACTCAAAACCTTTGTTTGATGCATGAGCACAAACAACAGTCAGAGCTTTCTCTTCCACCACTCACAGCTGCAGGAATGTGACCCTCTCGCTCACGAGGGAGTACTAAAACACAAGGCTGCTCTGCCTGTGAGTATCCCTACAGACACCTTTCCTTCTGGGCAACTACAAAGTAAGAGAGAGTCCAGCCCCTCTCCAGGGGTTTGTTTCCAGAGAGTACATTGTTTGTGGAGGTGAGCCTCATTACATCCTAGTTGGTATTGTTCTACCCTTCACACCAGTTCATGCCAGTGAGGGGATGTTCCAGGTCCCCACTCTAGTGGCTTTATTGGGCTGAGCCAAGGCTCGGCCACCAGGCAATTAACACCACCACCCCCACCAGACCCCAGGCCTCGTTCCAGGCAAGGTAACTAACGCCAATGCCGCCAACAACATAGCTGTGCAAATCAGGCGATACTAACACCCCTCTACTACGTAAGGGGGTCTGACAGAACCAAGCAACTATATCAGTTTGTACCGCAGTTAGATCCTGAACAAAATGGAGCCCCTGGAAAGGTCTAACCATCAAGTATCAACAGGATGTTGGTGAAGGGTAACTTTATGCATGTTTGTATGTTTGCTAAGGACACACTGTCTTGCTAATTGTTGCTGAGACAAGTTCATATGTGTGTTATCTGTCATCAAAACCTATTATTATATTGGTATTTGGTGTGGAATTAAGTGCAGTCAACACATATTTGATTAAGCTATTCCTCCAGTTATTCCAAAAACACTCTAGCTCTCTATGTAGATATTGATAATTATCTGATTGATTCAAGAAGGAAATGGTTGAGCAATGTACCGTTGTAAGTTTACAACAGATTCTTGTAAATGTCTATATTTCAGCCTTATTATATAAGCCTTATTATCATCCTGCTGTAATCTGTATGAATGAAAGTATGCTTTTACTTGCCCACAACACTTATGCCTACATTGCATAATGGTAAAGCTGCCCTTTCTAGTACTTTAAAGGCTAAATTGATGTAACATTTTGAAAGTTTGTCAAAAGCCCTATTCGGACGGGACTAGTTCAATGGGGGGACCTGGGGTAAAGTAATAATAACCGGGAAATCTAGTCCCGTCCGAACGCGCCACGTCAGTAAAGATAGCGGAGTATGTCGGTAAACTTTGCCGAGAATTCTACCTCCTGTGAAACGGTCCGGAGTATCTACCATAGGTAATACTAATCCTGTGCGACTGCGACTTTCGGTAATAAGTACGGAATATGTCGTCACATCCTTTTAAAGAGAGAAACAATTAGGTGTGTCTGTTTGCAAACATGGAGGTTCTGCATGAAGCGCTGCTTGCAAGCACGCATGGTCGGCGCCATGTCTGTTTACAGATGGGGTTTACGGAAGTGAAATGAAGACGTGCATGGCATCCAGGATGTGACGGTTGTGCGAAACCAACAACTCCTCCCATGTTAGATGAATAGTACAGGGATTTCTTGTCCCGTCTGAATTGGTCATTTCTTCTCCCTGGCGTCGTCTGGTTAACTAACATTACCATACGTCCCCCCATTGAACTAGTCCGGTCCGAATAGGGCTTCAATGATGCTTACATTTGTGTAATTAGCAGACAATTAAATCAAATGAAAAAAATACTTTATTTATTCCAAAGGGAAATTATAATGTTGCATTTTGTTATTCTTTTTTTTTCAATATTCACAATAAGTTGTCATTGTGTATGGTTATTGCTGATGACAGGAATGGCCACCTGTACCGTTCTGTGTTACAGCAGAGCTGAAGAAGCCTCTGACTGTGTACACACATTATAGATATAGAGGATTTTTCTCTGTGAGAACTGTATTCTATAGCACGTTCACACACTGATGGACACATCAGAGGCAACATGGATAGATAGAATAGAATCAAATTCTATTCTTACTGTTCTGTATTTCTAATTTTTCTTCTTTTATGTTGTTGCACTTTGAGAGTGAAGTTTAACCGGGGTCAAATTCCTTGTTTGTGTACTCAAACCTGGCCAATAAAGCTGATTCTGATTCAGTGTCTTGCCCAAGGATACTTCGACATGTGGAAGCCAGGACTGCACCATCTACCTGCCCATTGGCAGACAACTCCTCCTGAGCTACCGCTGACATCTTTTGATGCAGAAAAACAGCGGCTCTACTCCGAGCTCCTTCCGGATGGTAGGTGCAGCCACCCACTGCACCTTTATTTACTTACATTGTAGAGTTGCTTTTTCTCTGTAAATTGATAAATGAAACTCCAACAACTTGCTAAGCTGTAGACTATAGAAGAACTATTTACTTTTTATTAGAAGTAATCTTAATCTTTAATCTTATTATTCACTAAAAGCAACATTTCCCAACATTGGTTATTAGGGTGAAGCTTATCTTTATCAAGAAATGAAACACAGACACAACTTAGATCTTGGATGAAAGGGGGCTCTGTAGCAAATGCAAAGGCCCTGCAGTCGTACACAGCTTCAGTGACATCAAAAGCATATGTCCGAGCCATGTCCTGTGGAATCCTGAGAAAAAAAGATTATACAAACAGCAGTAGAGTTATTACCATTGATTAATGGTCTTTAAGCACTGCTGAGCTATCACCACAATCAAACTCTATTAAGTTATGCATTCGTTTTGCATTTTCTAGTACCTTTTAATGTGTGATAGGCAGTGCCTATAAAGACATTTAGGGTCTTTGGCTAAATGTTTCTATTTTGGTTGAAAGTGCTTTTTACTATATATCGTGCAGAATTTTTCCCGTATTCACAGTCTGCACATGCAATATGGTAACCCGATGTGAACAGAAATGGTCTATTCTAATTTCTGCTGACAAATTTGTTACCACAAGATCCATCTGCATCTGGGCACTATTTCTGATAAAACTGTGCGAGTTTTATCAGCAATAGTCATGCATTACAATACTTGATATAATATTTCTGCCTCCCTGGCTATCTTATAATTTGAAGTCTTAGACAACAGTGGCAGACTCGGAATTTGAAAAAAAAAAAAAAAAAATTCCCTGAGCTAATCAGGCACAGCTGGAAAATAGAGCTGGGGTGCAGAAAGAGCTGGCAGGGCAGCAATTTGGTTTCTGTGAAATAATTTTCAACTGTTGCACTCAGTGGATGTTCTTAAAGACAGTTCCTGATAAAATATGACACTGACAAATCTTAAAATTAGATCAATTCAATGAATAGTATTACTTTTGGCTGAAACAGCAATCCCAGCCACTAAACCCCTGAGCCGGGTGGGCAGTAAAAGCATAGTGTCTTATTAAGTGTCTGTGTCTTATTAAAAAAAATATAATGGCAAATACCACTAACTATTAGGTGCACTGAATGACTGATTTTTAAAGACTCAAAACAAGCTGCCACCAGTGTTTTCCTGCTTTAACAGCCACTGCCACCACCCACACACAGGGACAGAGACAAAGACACACGCACATCAATGTGTAGTCATGAGTAAAATGCCCTACATCTTCTGCTCTGGCTGAATTAATCACTATTGATTCAACTGGTGACTTGGGACAAGAAAAACCTCGAAGACTGTGTAGTTGAAATGCAGCTCACTTTTCCAGAAGTTTGGTGGGAGATGAGGAGAATTTGAATTCTCGGACTCCAGAGAGAATCAAGGAGAAAGTAAGGCAAACACTCCTCAACACTGAATTCATATTACTTACGCTTTGTCCTCTGGACCTGTAAGGAAAAGTATCGACACAAAATTCATCATGGAGAAGTAATAAAAATGTAAATTGGTTTCAAATGATGCTCTCCGAATACAATTTTCAGATATTATGGTGTGAAGGCCTATGAAATAGGACATCCTGATTTTCTTCATGTATCTAAAAGGTTTTTGTATTGTCTATTGTTTTGACACTCAATTCAATATTAAATACATTAACCATATCAAAATATTAGTTAACATAAACTGTATAATTTTTCATCTTTTGACACAAAGTGCATTCAATTATTACATCTTCCAAACTAAATCCATCCCTCTGTTAATCAATTCGCACCTCCAGCAAAATGCTATACAACTGCAACCCGTTTACAGACAGCATGAAAATGTTCACAGATCATGTTAACAGTAAAATTCCAGGTCAAAAATCTAATGAAATTACGTAAATTCCCAGCAATTTGAAATATGCTGCAATTTGACAGACAAATTCAACTCCGGACTGTGGATCAAATCATTGTAATTCTCGCAGAAATTTTAATCAAATGTATTTATTTATTTTTACAGGTTCATTGCCACCCACACAGATGGTGTTACGTTGTTGTTTGCAAAGTAATGGCGTAAATACGATTTCAGTCAATCACATTCAGTAGTTGTGTGGAAATTACTGTGACTTGCTAAATACAGAGGACACAAATTATTCGTATAAGTTAGTGCTATAACTTTAGTTTTTTTGTGTTTTTCTTTCAGATAACAAACATATTGTCATATAAACTAGTACCTCCTAGTGGTCTCCTTGGCATCATGTGTTTTGGTGGCTTTAGAGCATTTTGCAGCAAAGGTTAACTTATGTGCTCAGGTGTATATTTGAAAGCACACGCTAAGAATTTAGCAAGAGTGAACATGATATTGTAATAAGTGTTAAAATATTCATTTTTAAATAATATAAACTGTTTAATGAAGATTTTATATCAGCATGGCGCCTTAAAGTTTTTCAGTTTTAAGTTTTACATTAATACAGCACATCGACCCGAGTTGAACCTAGACTATGTCTATTGCATATATATCCTAAGGTCTTTGTGGCAAATGCAAAGAAAAGAAAGCTCTCAGATTTTAGTTTTTTACAAGTCAAGAGAGTAATAGCCTTAAAGTGGAAAGATGTTCAGAGTCCTACGCCCACCCAGTGGTTAAAAGAGATGTCCTCACACCTAGCTTTGGAAAAGCTAACATACATTCTAAGCGGTAAAGTTGAGAAATTTAATGACATGTGGACACCTTTTTTGAGTTTTATGGACAATCTGCCTAATGATTCTTATCAGATGACAGTTGATTGCAGTTTATTTTAATGTCTTTTTTTTTTCTCTTTGATTTATTTTCTTTCTTTCTTTTAATATATATATATATATATATATATATATATATATATATATATATATATATATATATATTAGTGTTTTTATTATTACTATTATATATTACATGTATTCACATATTTTTATCGAGTACTTTTGCTGAGGACCTTGTTGCGGGGGGGGTTAGGGTTGTTGTTATACAAGTTTGTATGTTGGTCATTTAAAATGAGAAAATCAATAAACAGAATGGGGGAAAAAAAATAAATACAGCACATTGACTATATATCCAAGGGGCCTAATGAAGGGGCCCAGAAGAGCAGATCCCTGGCACAAAAAATGAAGTAAAGCATTCGTTAAAGGATTGACAAAACTTAAGAAGAATCACAATTATAAGAATTTCATGTATTGACAACATTAGAACTGTGAACTACAGTGTTCAGTTGTATAAAGAGTTTTAATAATGAATTGGTTATTTTCATTTCAAAGACATTCAACAAGCTAAACGAGCTGACATGTACAGAGGAAGAATTGTAAAGCTAACTTCAAGTAGAAATAATCACAAAGTGTTCATAACAAATTTGTGTATTTTGCTCAGGACAGCAGTTGGAATCATGCTGGTTCAATCCCCGACTTCACATATAGAACTGTCCTTGGACACCGAAAAAGACTGAGCGGAATCTGTGTCCTCGTCTGTGCTTTCTGATGTTGTGTTTTGTGAAGTTAGTAGTTAGTTTTGGTTTCTTGTGTTAATTTCTTTTCTTTTTTTCTTTTTTTTTTACTATGTTTAGGTGGGGTTTGCCTGATCCTTTGTATATTCTGTTGAGTCAGTAGCTTTTGAGTCTTGGATTCAGGTTTTCTTTGTTTTTGCCTGCCATTTTGGTTTAGCTCTTCTTCTTCTTCTTCGTGTGAGTGGAAGAGAGGAGGAAGAGTGAGAGTAAAAGTGTTTTTTTCTAATCTTTATTCTCTATCCTTGTTTTTCTTTATTCAATGTTTCCTTAGTTTTGTCGTTTCTGAATACTTTGTGTAGTGTGTTGTGAGTTTAATTTGGCGTTTTTGTCGTGTTTGTTGGGTGTGCTTCCCAGCACTGATGGGAAGCCGCAATGGCATCTGGCGGCTTCTCCATGCTGTCCAGGAAACATGGCATCAGGGTTGGCGCCAGCTCTCCGTGCAGCGTGGAGGAGGTAGCGCTGGCTGTAGGGGAGGTTATCGGGCACGGATCTGTGAAGTTTGCTGCCCGTATGAACAGTGCGGTGGTCCTGTTTGTGGAGAAGGTGGAGCAGGTGAACGGACTGGTGCAGACGGGCATCACAGTAAATGCGATGTTTGAGCCGGCGCTGCCACTGACGCAGCCGGCTACAAGGATCACACTGTCGAATGTACCTCCATTCATCAGTGATGAGTTCCTGATTAAAGAATTGTCCAGGCACGGAAAGGTGGTGTCACCGATCAGGAAGATGCTGTCGGGCTGTAAGTCCCCCCTCACTGCAGGCAACTCTTCATGATCCTCAACAATAGAAATGAAGAGTTTGATTACCGCTTCCGTGTCCGTGTGGGCGAGTTCGATTATATTCTGTTTGCAACATCACCCACCGTTAAATGTTTTGGTTGTGGTGAGGAGGGACATTTAATCAAGACTTGTCCTGTCCTCAGCTAGATACACGGTAAAACACAGAGCTGAGTCAGACCTGACGGACCAAGAAATATTCAGATTAAAGAAACAGATGAGTAAAGTCAGGAAACAACTCGGCTTTTAATGATGGTGAACTCACAGCTTTTATTTCTATTTATTTCATTGACTGTTTTTAGTCTGTGTTTTCACATCTCCTTCATCATGGATGGTTTTAAAGTAGGCAGTCTTAATGTCAGTGGTGCCAGAAAGATGAAAGAAAGAGCTGTAAGTGTTTGAAATGGTAAAGATGAAACACATCGATGTTTTATTTCTTCAAGAAACACACAGCGACACTGGGAATGAGGCGTAGTGGAGCAAAGAGTGGGAAGGGGAACTGGTGTCAAGCCATAACACCACCCTCAGTGGAGGAGTAGGTCTCCAGAAATTTTACTCCAACTTCTCTGGATGTTAGGCATGTTGTGGAGGGGAGGTGCCTCTTAGTCAAGGCAGAGAGGAAACACTTCTTTGAAAACATGAACAATGTTTTAAATAGCTGCAGCGTGGAGGATTTTTTTTATTCGTGAGGGGGGGGGGATTTTAATTGTCAATTAAATTTTAGACCGAAATCATGCAGAGCCTCATCCAGTATCCCAGCATGCCTTGAGGCAGTTGGTCTCCCATGGCCTGGTGGACAGGGGCGTCAGCTGACCCAATACTATACAGGGGCACAGAAATATGATGGATAATAACTGCAAAAATTTTTTTGCAGTTATTTCTTTGGAGGAGGTCGGACAGCCGTTCTTACCCACACTGGTTTCTAAGCCTGGTTTTCACAATCTTGAGCTTTGAGAAGGACCTCTCCACTGTTGCTGTGGAGCAACAGTGGACTACAACTTAAGGAGGCAGCTAAATTAGCTGCCTCCTTAAGTTGTCTCTCCCTCTTTTCCGTGGGCATTTCGAATTGTCTGCATTTTAACACAACATGCAGGTGAATAATTCGAATTGTGCTTTATTTCCATCATTCATCTTGCTTGATAAAACGAAATGTCATCAGCTGCCTGTAACTTAGTTTGGTAGCCTACCACAAAACAACCTGAGCCATGTAAAACGTTGACTGCAAGCTAGCTGGCTGTCAGTGTTTTTTTTTTTTTTTGCTACCTAAACAGTAGCTGGCTGTCAGATTATTTATGGTCACTAAACGTCCTAAACTCGACACTGGATTCGAGAGAAGTTGATTGTGATCATGTCTTGTAGCCTAGGCACTGTGTACACATTTCAAGCTCACCTTTCCAGGCAGTCAGGGCAGTCGCTCTACTCCCACAGTGTCTCTGCCGCCCGGTCGCGTGCGCGCTTGTTTGTTTTTTTTTCTAGTGAAGCGTGCTGCTTGCCCCCCGCAACGCCCGCGCCCCTCCCTTTTGCCTAAATCTTCAGGTGTCTGGTGAATCTGAATGATTGACTCTGAAGACTTTATTTTTGGAAACTTCAATCAAAATGACGAATTATACAGAAAATCATGTTGAAATATGAAATCATATTTGCCTATATTATTTTTTTTCTCCTGTGCACGTCACTGATACCGGGGCACCTCAGATCTACAGGGGGGCACGTGCCCCCGTGAAAAGGGTCTCGCGACGCCGATGCTGGTGGACGTGTGGAGAAGGATGCACACGGGCTGCAAACAGTACACATGGTCCCACCTCTGTGAGAACAGAATCTCCTCAGCTAGACTTGATCGGTTTTATGTTTTTAAGCATAGAGTTGGTGTTGTTAAAATGTGTATGATTTTTACCTGTTGGTTTTACTGATCACTCTTTGGTTTTATGTCAGGTTTCTATTAGAAATATTTTACCCAAAAGTGCACATTGGCATTTTAACTCGGTTTTGGCTGTCGACAAATCCTTCAGGGAAGCTTTTAGTTTCTTTTGGAATGATTTTAGACGGAGAAAAGGCGAGTTTGTCAGTTTGAGGCAGTGGTGGGACCATGGGAAAGTTCAAATTAAACTCTTGTGTCAACAGCACACGCTCAATGTCACACGTTAAATCACCAGATCTGTCAGGGATCTGGAGACTGATCTCGAGTGTGCAAGTGAGTCCACAGGAAATCGAGGATATATTGAAATCCTCAAGACTAAAAAGATGGCATTGGCCAACCTGCTGGACACTAAAGTACAGGGTGCGCTGGTCCGGTCCCGGCTCCAGAACGTCACGGAGATGGATGCTCCATCGAGCTACTTCTTTGGGTTGGAGAAGAGAAAAGGGCAGAGAAGACTAATTCACTCCCTGCTCTCTGAGACGGGGCAGGAGCTGACGGAGCCAGGCCTCATGAGAAAGAGGGCTGTTGAGTTTTATGCCACACTGTTTAAAAGTGATTTTACGGAAAATGAAGAGCTGATGGAAGAGGTCTGTGCTGGCCTTCCTCAGCTGTCTGAGGAGCTCAACTCACCGTCATCACCCTCTTGCCAAAGAAAAGCAACTTACAAGACATGAGAAACTGTTGTCCTGTCTCTCTCCTCTGCACAGACTACAAGATACTGTCCAAAGTCTTGGCCAATAGGCTGAGAGGAGCCATGGAGCAGACTCTCCACCGGGACCAAACGTACTGTGTACCCGGCAGGTCTGTGGTAGATAATATCTACCTCATTCGGGATGTTTTAGAGGTCTCCAGTTCATTAGGCTTGAACACTGGATTGATCTCATTGGATCAAGAAAAGGCTTTTGACCACGTTGAACACAACTTCCTCTGGAAGGTCATGGGGAGGTTTGGGTTCAGCGCTGGTTTTATAGCCAAGATCAAGGTGCTGTACAGTGACAATGAGAGTGTGCTGAAGGTTAATGGTGCCCTGTGTGCTCCTTAAAGGTTTAAAATATCTGGGTATTTATTTAGGGAGCAACAAGATTAGAAAAAAAAAAAACTGGGATAATATTATGGAGAAAGTGGAAAACAAGTGGAGGTGGCTCCGCTCGCAAATGTCTTTCAGAGGGAGGGTCCTGGTTTTAAATAATCTGGTAGCCTCTATATTGTGGCACCGGTTAGCCTGTCTGGACCCTCCACCAGGACTTATAGCTCAGATTCAGGCTCAGATGATCAACTTCTTCTGGGATCAATTTCATTGGGTACCTCAGTCTGTGTTGTTTTTATCCAGAGATGAGGGGGGCCAGGTAGGGTTGGGCGACGTCTTCTTAATTGGCAGAATACGATGTTTACAGTGAAACATTGTGATGGACGATGATATTGTAGTTGGGGTGGGGGGGGGGGACAGTCTGGGAAAACCCAAGAGGAATCCGTTTCCTTGGAGGGCGGGACCTTACCCAGCAACTTAAATTCATTGGAGTAACAGAGTTCCCTTAACCAATCATAATGTTTAGAAATGACATTGGTTATGCGCCGAGGTTCATGCTTACTCTCGCGAGGCTCTAGCTCGCGAATCACGCTTCCCACATCCGCTTTCATTATACCGGTACCATTTGATAAATCAAACTTTTCCCAAAGCCAGTTGGAAGGAGAGCTACGACATCCTTGCCACTAACAAAATTGACGAGGCATTCCTCTTTCTCTCGTTTTAATTGTGTAATGATCTCCAGAGTTGAGACAACTTCATGGATAGCTTCTAGCGTTCTTCCGTCGCCATGTTTATTTCCGCTGCGGTGGAACTACAATTATATGGACTACAATGGACTCCGCGCGTGAGTTCTGCGTCACCACTCGCAACTGTTTGCTGATTGGCAAAACACTGAGCGAACCGAGGTAGGGGGATTTGGCCAGACTATGTGCGGAGCCAAAATCTTTGGGCGGAAGTACGTAGGATGGCGTCGCCAGGCTAGGGTTGGGTGGCTACGACTCATGATCTAATAATAATAATAAAATTATGATCAAATAATAATAATAAAACAGTAGTATATAAGCTACATGGTGATGATTCTACACAGACTTCCCAGGCTTTAGCTGTAAGGGGAAAAAAAACATCCTTCCATTGCGTTTGAATGGCCCGTGCCAGAATGTCACTATCCGGCTGTTCAGTTGCTCGTTAACACAAACAGCTGATCGCATGGCCGCAATTCAGTGCATTTAGGCATTTGGAAACTTTCCCAAACTATGGGAAGTAACCAGAGCAGGTTTCCTTTGATGGCAAAAATCGCTAGAAAGTATCTCTGCATATGCGCTACCAGCACGGAAAGAGTTTTCAGCACCGCGGGCAGTGTGGTCACCCCAGTCCGCAGCTTATTAAAGCCAGAAAAGGTCAATATGTTGTTTTTTTTTTTTTTGGCCAGAAACATTGACATGTAAATATGTTGGAATAGGCTGCACCCGTGTCGGTCCTCTTAACCTTTTAAGTTATTACAGTTTAGCGCGTTTCGGTACAGGTAAGTCATGCTTTATGTTTGTTTGTTTTATTATTTTTCTTGCGCTTATATTTTTATTATTCTTTCCTTTTGGTGTTCTGCTGTGACATCATAGGCCTATAATGAAGTGCATGACGAATTATTTTAAAGCTTTTGCAGTAAAAAAAAAAAAAGTAAATGCCATAGCCATTGTGTTTCGGTTTGTTGTTCAACTTTTAATAAACGTGTTTATATCAACACCTTTGTGTCTATTTTATTTTGTAGCCTTTGCACTGCAAAGTTAATGCTTTAGCTGAAGTTGAACGTCATACCACCTTTTCTGTTTACAATGAGCAAGTTTCCCGACGCACTACGAGCAGTTACCGTGAATAACATGAAATGTTTGATGTGGGAAAAACGAAGACAAGCTGTAACCTAGACATAATACCCTAATAATTATAATAATAATAATAATAAGCCAATTAGACATATTTGTAGCATAGGCTATTTTAATTTTCATGCCTGACTCTAATTCATATTAGTTATATATATATATATATATATATATATATATATATATATATATATATATATATATATATATTCCTAACAAAAAAAAAAAAGTGGGTGTGGCATCACGATGGTTACCATCCATCGTGATGGTGGGTCGTAAATGACGATGGACGATGATATCGTCCTTCGGCACAACCCTAGGGCCAGGGCCTGGTCCACCTGGCCAAATTTGGTCTATTTTGGAATGATATGGCTTTTAGTCCACTCCATTCTGTCTATTGTAGTGTCATTAGAATAGCTAATTGGTCTGGTGTTCTTTCCTTAATAAATATATTCAGATGCAGAATGACAAAAAAAAAAAACGTCTCACACGTCTCCGGACATGTCTGGAAAAACTTCAGGATAAGATTCTTCATTTTTAATCACGGCCGCTGCTAACCAGTGTTACCGGGATAACTACAGGACATACTGGCTGATCAGGTCAGATGCTACTCCCAGCTACATCATTTCCCAAAATCACAGTAAAGACGTGAATGGGCAGAGCATCTGTGAACACAGTCATTTTTTGCCCTTCCACCAAACAGCTCTGAATGAAAAATAACTTATGCAGTGGCCCATGGAACACATATATCCATGCTTAACACAGGTATTGGTAACCTAATGTCAGCCTCCTCAGGGAAAAGCAAAATGGAAGCTAAAATGAATTCATCAAAAGATCCAGTGTCACACAGTATAGTAACGTGCACCTTAGCATCACTTTCCATTAAGGACCCTTAATCTTTAATAAAGGAGGTCTCATAACTTAAATCAGTCTTTTCCATGGCAGGTGACAGGCCAAAAGTGGACATAGGAACCATTGAAAGCAGGGGCATGGCTATGGGGGGGCACTGCCCCCCCAGGAACAAGTCCTGCCCCCCTGAGAAATGCCCTGTCCATCCAAAGAAAACTGGCCAGAAAAAAGGCCACGATTTATTATCTCTGTTTGTGTCTTGTATTGATAGAATATATGCAGGTGGTGATTTTAAAAAAAAGCATATCTGCAAAGTTAATAGCTTTATTTAATTTTTTGTTATCGTGTTTCCCCCCCTCCGTAACCTTAACCCCTTGCTGCTGAAAAAAAGAGGCGATTTTCACATTTTCGGATGTTTTTGTTGTATATAATGATATGAAATGTAGACTTAATTAAGGTAATAAAAAGCTGAGTTGGCTGGATGTCTTGCCCCAAGTATCTACTTGAATTTAAACCCTCAATGGAGAATGTGGAGCATGTTTAACAAAAGCTATTGCATCCTAAAGTCCTGGTCTAAAAACCTCTCCCAAATAGGACATATTTGCAACATGGCAAAGGGGTTAAGGGGCAGAACAATCGTCAAAACTGCTCTCCAGCTGGTTAGTTTGAATAGGGGGCGTGTCTGTCAGTCCTCCTCCATTAAAATAGCAAGCACAACGCTGTGCGGGAGTTTACTTTAAGCCCATGTGTCGGCAGCTTGAGCTTTCGTCAACCAAATTTAAATACCTGACAACTTCGATTCATGTTCCTGTTTCGTTCTTCTCTGTCATCTTTTCACAAAGTAGTGGTAGCAGTTTTCGTCGAGTTGAGCTTGTTCGTTTCATTTACTTGTTGATTTGTGTAGATCACATTGATAAGTGAGGTAGTTACAGCAGTCTGCCTGTGCTAGCTAGTTGAATTGCCAGCCTAGGCAGGCAGCCAGCCACTATTGTCTTTGAAAAAAAACTATAACCCACACAAATTTTATTAAAACATTTTAATAACTAGTAGGTAACACCAAAAGACATACATAGGTGGCTCATTAAAAAGCAGACTTCGTCTGCCCCTGTCGCTGCACAAGCGTTTTCTGCCCCCCCAGATGAGGTAACTGCCCGCCCACACATGCCATTCTGGTCACACCTCTGAAAGTGGAAATGGTGCAGCCAGCTTAAGCTGTGATCTATTTAGCTTATATTTAGATTTCACGACCACACAGTTTCCTTTCCAATAACCTTCTTCTAGAACCCCACAGGTGTAAAAATCTCCCCTTCCACTGCGAGTTGAAACATAGTCATCAGCTAGTGCCACAGCCTCCGATACAGTCTTCACATTTTTCTTATTCATATACATAACAATGAGCTCTGGCGCTTCATTTCACTTCACGTGTGGTGCAGAACACCAGGAATTGAAATGAGACATCAAATCTTGGGCAAGCTCTATTTGAGTTCTCTCACCTTTTGCGGAATCCCTCAAGGAATTCAGATACCTCCAATATTGCAGCTTTAAAGCAATACTATGTAACATTTCTACCTTAAAATAACAGCTTGAAAAAGTTTGTGCGGCTAGAATGAGTTTTAATATTACGATTGGCCTGTCTCCTATGCCCTTCGGGGGTCTGAGTTGGAAAAACTCCACTATGTAACTTTGCTGGACCGGCCCAGGAGCTGAGCGGAAGTACTTCAACTTGCTTTCTGGCACACCTACCGCAAAAACAAATAGACCCCTCTCACGCTCCCAGGTACATTTGATTACTCTTACCTTCTCGGTCGACATAGCTTGCACCTTCTGACTCCTCGCCGGTTCGTCAACAAACGTGAAACGTGAAAGGGTGTTGTATTTACGACAGTGTAACCGTACATTACCTCCAAGCCTGTAGGAGGAGCTCCATAGTGGGCTTTTTGAGAAGTTACATTGTATTGCTTTAACCTTTGTGTAATTGTTCCAGCTTTCCAGCATTAAACAGCTTTCTAACTTAATGTAGTTGTGGAAACTGTCGCGAATTTCATTTTCTGATCATGTTTTAGGTTTCTGTCTAGCCTTTAGTTTTTGCCATGATTTCCTCAGTCACTCTGACCCTGCCATCAATTTCACTCACGTCACCTGTGTTTTTCCCCTCAGCTGCCTTCACACATTAATCACCCTCCTCAGTACTTAGTCTCCAGATTTTTTTTTCATACCCATTGCTAGATCGTCACCATCACTGATGGTTTCCCAAGATTTCATTCATGCTACAGTGTAAAATCCGATTAGTTAACCTTACTTGAAAAAAGCATGCAAACCGGTTGCACTTAAAAAAATAAGTACACTGGAAGAGGGTATTGTGTGTTCTAGCAACTAACGCTTAGAGAGTGAAAAACACTTACATACAGGTCCCTTTAACAAAGAAAAAAACAGTACTAAGTACTTACAAATGTGCTTATTGTATAGTATTGGTTAAGTAAAGACTACTAAGGACTACCAGTTAAGAACACTAACTTGCATGATGTAAACTTTACTGTTGTGTGTTCCAAATAACAATCATTTGAGTTCATTTAACTACAGCAAGATTTTCAATAAATTACATTTTTGAGTTTTATTTACTTGTCGTGCATTCAGTTTAACTTAAAAACACCATTCAAACTGTACCAAAATATCCATTGATTAAACTCTACATAAAGGTCTTGTTATAGCTTCAAATAATACCATTCAGGGAAACATCCATGAATCAACGATTAGACATGTAGTTATGGTCGACTTTATAAGAAATTTCTCAATTTAAAACATCAAAAATGCCAGCCAACTCTCGATAATTGTTACAAAACAGAAGTGGAGTTTAAGCGTAAAATAAAAGTATGTAACACACAGTCACATTAAAGTTTCAACAGGTTTATTTCAAAATCCTTCAGTTATAATATTTCAAACATCTGTTTAAAACATTTTAATACAACTTTAACACATTTTCAGTTTAAAACTGTTGGGAATGTGGCCAATAAAAGTAAAAAAACTTATTTTAAAGAGATGCCATATTTACCGAGACAATAGCAACTGACACCCTTTTTAATGTCATAAGCAAAAACCAGCAGCCATAACCATCAGGCGGTCAGTCAAATGCAGTTTCCTTTACACTTCAAACTGAACCACATCATCTGCAGTTTTGCAGTGATTGAATTTCAATAGTTATAGATTAATATTCTCAGCACAAGACATCTGTGGCAAGTGCTTTCATCCATAAACATAACATTAACAGCAAAAACAAAAAAGAACTACTTCAAAGAAGCACTTAACAATAACTTAACAACAACACCGGCAACCAGCACTACTACTACTTTTCAATCATTACACTATATCAACAGAAGATTTTTAAGAGTCTGGAGTTTGTTCTCTCCCAACCTAAGCATGACTCTCTGGATGAAATTGAATGTGTTTCTCATGGCCCGAGGGTATTCAAGGTGCAGAGCACAAGACAGACCAAACAACAGGCAATGTGCTTGTGGCAGATTTGTGAGATTTTCCATCACAATACCTCCTTCGAGTATGATGGCAGTTGATCGGGGGTTTAAGTGGAGACTTGAAGAAACAGGAACATCTTCTCCAATAATAGTCAGCAACCCAACAGTCACATGTGCCCAGTTCTCGTTGTCATTTGAAGCCTGTATAACATAAAATCACCATTACACCAGTGAAACATGATAATCATATGTCCCGCCTACACAGCTTTCAAGGCATCAATTTTCTCTTACAATCTTCCCACGATAAGCTCCAGGAGCATCAAAGAAGATCTAAAGTTACTTGTGTGCACTGTAACAATTAGAAGATGTCTATGTGAAGACTATACTGTATAGCTGCAAGAAAAAGAAAATGAAAGAGAAGAAGACGCTGACTGGACTAAAGAGAAATGGTGGAACATTTATAGACTAATGAGCGCAAGATTATTCTTTTTGGGTCAAAGGTCCACAGATGGTTTGTCATATGACCCCCAAAGACTAATTTCAAGACACAGAACACTGAGGACAGTGAAGCACGGTGGAGAAAGTATCATGATATGGTAATATTTTTATATTAGGGTGTCAGGTCTGTTCATCATGGAATAGTTTGAATGCATCATAATACTTGAAAGAGTTCATGTTGGCTATAATGAAGAGACAATGCCCTTTAAATGGGCAATTCGACAGGACAATGATCCTGAAACACACCAGTATGCTGGAGTATCTCTTTACTGACCAACCCTGGACCTTAATCCAATAGAAAATCGAGGGTTAACTGCAGAGGAATTGTGGAATGTAGTCCAATCATCCTGAACTCGAACACGTGTTCACAGGTGCCATAAGTAGTCGACTCCATGAACATAGATGTGAAAAAAATTCTCAGTAATAGTGATTATACAACAACATATTAGTACACTGATTCACAGGAAAGATAAATGTTTGAGCACTAATTCATGAAAAAAATGAAGAAAATGCAGACTGATTTTTTTTTTTGAGCACTGATTTCCTTTTTCCTGCACTTTATGTAAAATAAACAAACATGAAACAATTTGATTATTTCTACTTCATATTTTAATTTGGAATAGAATGTCCAGTGTTCCCAAATGTATGTACGTCTTCGAAACGTCTGAGAATTTTGAGGTTTACTCACTTCAAGCACATTTCTACTGATGATTTATAAAAACAATTTTGCATGTTCCAAATATACTTTTTACTGTATACGCAAGATTCCTGCTGCCAATCTTCCACCCCTGACAGCCAGCTGAATTCTTGCTGTAATAGAGCACAACTACCCAACTTACCACTATGTTCCTTTCTAGTACTGAGCTCTTAGGGACATAATTCATATTCTTATCTTTCTGTAACTGTGTGAGAACTTACAATGGTAGTGTTGTAGAAGTTACTCAGATGATCCCCAAGTAGTACTGGGAGGCCTCTGAGAACAAGGGTACGTAGGGCTGTGACATCTGGCTTCTGTTGGAAAGAACAAATTTAGTTCAGGATGAAATAACATTCAACATTACAATACGAAAACAAACTATATATGAAATGAGTTTTATCTAAATGTTTTTATTTTATAATGCAGCTAAGTCATCTCCATATCTAGTACACAGTTTATCATGAGCATCAGTACCACTATGTTAACAGTACTATTAGTTGGCAATTCTTACAATACAGTATCACAATAAAATACAGTTTTTGTACTCAACATAATATTTAACTAAGAGTGCTTTAGTTAACTTACATCTGAATCGATGTGCTGCACAATTTCAGCCATTTTTTTCTCCAACACTTCCTTTCTTGGACTTGAAGATGCTAATAAAGCGTGGTGTGAAGCGGTCCAAAGCATCGAAAAAGTCATTTTCCAGATTTGTGGTGGCAATCCTGTTGAACTCTGCATATACCTACAAAGGACAGCAATAACACAAAAAAAACTTATGACTACACTGGCAGTTATTAGACTGTAAACAAAAAAGCAAGCTAGAGTCGGTTCTTACTTGTCTTTCTGTAAAAAGAGCAGGCCACCGCTCCCTCAGGGTTTTCATTGGAGGTTCAGCCTCCACAATCTCCCGTCTCCGCAGTGGGAAGGTCTGATCCATCTTTGAGGCAATAACAGTTCTACTGGGGTTCCGTTTTTTTCATTTCATCAACCAGGATCCTTCTTTCAGCCTCTTGTCCATCTTCATTCTGCCCCTCAGGTAGGTTAGGTAAGTAATTCACCTCAAACCTTTTTGGTCTTTTGAGGCCTTTTGATGCCATCTGCGGGGAACACTTTATTCCTGTATTTACTGCAACCTCTGCACATCCTGCTTTTCGCAGCTTTGTATGATAGCTTCCCATTTTGCAGACGAGGCTGTTCTTCCAGCCAGAACACCTATCTGGTGAACCTGGTGCTCTCAGACAGGGGTGTTTTGTTATGAGTGCTAACGCCACTGAACGGCATCGTTCTTCATTTGGATAGGCATCAAATTTATAGATCTCCTCAGCAAGTTTCTCCAAAATACCTTACTTAACATTCAGGTAAGTACGGTCTCGCAAAAACAGAAGATTAGCCTGTCTCGGTCTGAATTCCACATCAACTAGGAAATTTGGAATGTCGAAAAATTCCGGCCATTGCTCTTGTCTTGTTGATGGGCTTGGTGATGAGAGGATCTCTGTATCATCTTAAGAGACTTCAGATAGACTCGGGGTGGAAGCAGGCATTAAGAGTCTGTCACCAATGGTATGACCTTGATAGTAGCTTTTGTCGGTGGCAGATCTTGCACATCATCAAGGTTGCAGGGAGAATTATCAAAGTCAGGATCTTCGTACATGAGAGAAAAGTCATCCTTGAGCTTACACTTTTCCTTAATGATAATCTTAAGTTCTTCAAGGGTTTCTGGTTTCCTATCTAGTGTCACTTTATTTATATCCTGTTCATTTACAACAATTCTTATTTTATAAGTTCCCATGATCCTAGGAAGAACAGACATTACCTTAGTGCAAAATGTCATTATTTAACATGATATATAACGCTTCAGTATCACATACACATTTCCCTTTATTTGATAGGAGGATAAAGGGAAAGGATCATTTAGATCAGAAAATTGAGTGACTGTGAGGAATCCTGCCCCACTCAAGCACAACTCGTAAGCACTTAAGTGTTCAATATACCATGAAGTCAAAAGCCTACAGACCAACAAGATCTCAGTATTAATAACAACAATATAAGCTATTTGTTGAAACTCTGGGAGTCCTGAGCAAGTTCCAACAAAAATGATCATATCTGCACAGTATTTTACACCATCAACACATGCAGAAGAAGCAACCAACACTGTACTTTGTTTGGCATCATGCTAACGTAGGGAGTTCTGAACATTTTCAGGGAAAGATGTGATCATAACTGACCTCACTTTATTAACCCTTGTCTCACATAGCAGTAGACTTTGCTACTGGCCTTCCCCACTTCAAAGGCAATATTTAATAAAATTTATAATAATAATAAGGTTTCTTGGCCGGCAAGAAGCCCAGAACAAACCCCATCACAAGCCCCTGGTATTTGCTAAGTAGTTGCTGGGAGAAAATGTACCCATTTTGTATTTCTGCAAATCCAAATTTAACTTTTAAACTTTCCACAGTCAAAAGGTGTTTCTGGAACTATGTGGCATGGTGAGAACTTTTGTAGAACATACAGGTTTAGATATCGAGAGATATTAAGATGAACTTTATTGTCCCCTCTGGAAAATTTGTCTTGGACTCAAAGTGCTGCACTTCACATTTAATTTACATGCACAAGACAGTACCTAGCATGTATTGCACACACCCTATGTTTTTTAAAATAGATAAATAAATAAAACCATTAAGAGAGTTCCAAGTTCGAATTCCAGCGGGGGCCTTTCTGTGTGAAGTTTGCATGTTCTTCCCGTATATATGTAGGTTCTCTCCGAGTACTCAAGCTTCCTCCCACCGCCTAAAAACACGCATGTCAGGTTAACTGGTGACTCTAAAATTGGCCCTAGGAATTAGTGGGAGTGTGCATGGTTGTCTCATTTGTCTGTTTGGCCCGGTGATGGACTGGCAATCTGTCCAGGTTGTAATCTCCTTCTCGCCCAATGAGAGCTGGGAAAGGCTTCAGTCCCCCCCGCGACCCTGAGTTGGTTAAAGTGGGTATAGAAAATGGATGGATGAAAAATAAAACGATTGCACATTAAACATATTGCATATACATGGTATGGTATGGTATGTTTTTATTTGAACAGGGACAGTGTACAATAAACATTGACCATGAGGAAAGATGCTTTGTATCACGTTATAGCAGGAAATGCTAATTTCCACCTGTAGTCCCTAGGCAGGTTGGTGTAACAAAACTGATTCTAAAAGGTACATGAGCACATGACCATTTCACCATACATTTTCACATATAAATAACTATCATTTAATTTAATACACAATACAAGTTGTTCCACTTTTTGCATGAATATAATAAATGAAAAATAAAAGACATCTCTCATTTACACACAATATCCACTCTCTTTGGTCCAGCCACTCTCACACTCACTCCTCATACATACATTCTCCACCACCATATGATATCATACAGTTCTCTCAGTCCAGCTCTGAGGTCTTTACACTGGCTGCCTGTCCATCAGAGGATAGACTTTAAAGTTTTGATGCTGCTCTATAAAGCTCTTAATGGTCTAGGACAGGGGTGTCAAACTCAAATACAGACAAAATTTAAAATTGAACAATGCCGTGGGCCAAGGTTGAACAAATGAACCTTTTAATAGGGACCCAAACAAGTTTTGCATTGAATATTGAACAAGCAAGGCTTATATAACTTTATAGTGACATGCAGAATCGAGTTTCAAATAACAATAATAATTAAAAAAATATCAATGGCATATCAAATAAAATTTAAATAAAAATTGAATGCCTCTTTTCTATTTGCAACCTTCTGAGGTAAATATCAAAATAAACTTTTTCCACAGGCTAATAATAAATTTGAAAATAAAATAACAATAATGAATGAATCAAACATTCAAGCCTTGAAGTAGCAAGAGAAAGTGCATGAATAAAACGTTAATTATTGCTCAGTTTGCTACACTGATTCGCTTTAACACTAAATATGGAACAAGCAACGCTTATATAACTTAATATTGCAAAATCAACTTTCAAAAAACAAACAAAAAAACATCAATGGCATATTAAATGAAACTTAAATAAAAAATTGAATGCCTCTTTTCTATTTGCAGCCTTCTGAGGTAAATATCAACATTAACTTTTTCCACAGGCTAATAAATTTGAAAATAAAATAACAATGAATAAATCAACCATTCAGGCCTTTCTCCTGCTCAGTTTGCTTTTGACACACTCCGTTGAAGCTCAGTTTGACACACTGATCTAATCTGATGTGCCCAAGCCAGATACCTGGCATCTTTTCTTGGATGCTAGTTCATTAATGTCGGGGTTCAGGCTTTGAGCTGAGGCAACCTTCATTATTGAACGAAAGTGTTCATCAGTCAGACGTATCCTGTGAGACGTTTTCGTCATCTTCATTGAGGAGAAAAGTTGCTCACATAGATAAGCTCTGCCGAACAGGGCTTAATTTGAGGGGGAGCAAGCCGGAGCGTGCTCCGGATCCTCTGACGTTGGCTCCGCCAGCTATTTATAGCCGTCATTCGCGATCCGGATCAAAAATCAAATCATTAAACAAATAAATTAAAGTTTGTTTAGTGTCAATGTCTGGTTTTGATATCCGTCTTGTTGGTGATTTCTGTCATGAAACGAGATACTGAAAATATCTATATTACGGAAAAGGAGGGTGCACACTTCAGTTCTATTGGACAGTTAGCCAGAGAGTTTGTAAAGCGGCGGTGGTGTAGTGTTCGTAGCCTGAGAAAATGCAAAAGATTAAGAAGCAAGAAAGTTTGTTGATGTTTTTCAAATCAAATCCCAAACGACCTAAGCTTGCGGTGGACAGTGGTGGTCACGGAGAATGTAGCAGCTCAGTCAGCGGGATTGTCGGGGATCGGGGAGATAACGGTGAGACGGCTAAGGATGACAGCGAAGCTAGTGCACCAGTCAGAGGGAATGATGAGGGGGAAGGTCTCGTCTGATGGAGGTGAGGCAGCATGTGGGGAAAATTGGACCAAAGAACAGTTTAAAGAAAAACAAAAAACCTATCCATGGCTGACTATGGGCAAAACGGGACTGAGGTGTGCTACGTGCAAAAAAGAGGGATCGCTGGGTCCGGACAAATCTGCTGGTATGCGGCTTGCCAAAGAATGGGTTTTGGGCACAGTTAAATCGTCTGCGCCTGACATTGTAAAACAGCAAAGAGCCTTAAGAAAAAAAATCTGTGAGCATGGGAGTACAAAGGCACATGAAATGGCATCCGATATTGTTGAGAAGGCAAAAGAAGACACGCTGACAAACATAATAATAAATAACGAATCTGACCATATCCAAACAACTGCCAGAATTTTCCGTACTGCTTACAAGGAAGCTAAGCGCCATAGGCCAGCCTACGGATTTGAACAGGAAATAGACTGCCAGGAGATGAACGGCCTAAACATGGGAAGGATTCTCCTCTCCAACGTGGCGTGTTCACACATACAGCAGCACATCGCTACTGACATGAGAAAGAAACTGCTGGAGAAGATTGTCACTTGTGCTCCAAAAATCGGACTGATGCTGGATGAGGCCACAGGCCTAAATAGAAAGAGTGCATTGATTGTGTATCTACGCGTGCAGTTGCCAGAGATGGAATCGCCTGAAAACATTTTCTTTGAGCTCATCGAACTGGATGATTTGAGCGCTGAAGGCATTGTCCGCAAGCTGTTGGAATCCTTACATCGTGCGAACTTCAACGAGGACTTCCTATCAAAAACACTGGTTGCCCTTACCTGTGACCTGTGTGTCAGTGATGCTTGGACGCAAGAGCGGGGTGGCAGTCCGACTTCAAAGTCTCTTCCCAAGCCTTGTGGTGTGGCACTGTACCGCGCATCGGCTGGAACTTGCAGTAGGTGACGTGGTGAAAGAAATGGCAGCCGTCAATCATTTCAAAATGTTCATGGATAAACTACTCATTGTACAGCACATCAAACAAAAACAGAGTTGAGCTCAAAGAATTACCTGTTATGGTACCTGTTATAGAAGAGCAGCGGAGTTATGTCGCTATAACAAGGTAAAAGATTACGGCCAAGTGTTTAAAAAAAACATGAGTACAACGTACATTTTGACTTTCTTCTCTTTCGTTCATATGGTAGATCTCCCATAGTCGATCCCCTATCCCACAGGTCGAGAGCCCCTAGTGGCCTGGCGAACTTCCGTTGTGATGAAGATTTCCAGGCTCAATCTGTTGACATGCAAAAGCGCTTTAGGCAAAGGGGTTACCAGACTCACTCTCACTCAGGCTCACAATAGAGCACAATCATCGGACAGAACAAACTTGTTGAGTCCAAAACCAAAAGGAGTGCAAACTCAGAAACCCTACTTTGTCACACGCTACAGCAAAGAAGCAGTTCAGATTAAGCGTATAATAAAGAACAATTGGAATATTATTGAATGTGACCCCACTCTGAAAGAAATATTCACGGAGCCACCAGGAAGGGCCCCCACAATAAAAGACAAATTAGTGAGGAGCTACCTTCCCGCTGACAGAAGAGAAACATGGCTTTGTCGACCCAAGGGCAACTATCACAGTGGAAATTGCAATTATTGTGAGAACATGGTTAAAACTGACATCTTTGTGGACGTATCAAACAACAATACATATCCCATTAAGAGCTTCATTAATTGCAATACCACACACGTAATATATAGACTGGAATGCCCTTGTGGTTGCTTTTATGTTGGACTCACCAAAAGAAGGTTGAAGGACAGACTGTATGAGCATAGATATGCAATCAGGGTAGGGAATATGAACTACCCAATGGCCAGACATTACAAAGAAGCACAACATGGGCGGGACTCAAGTCTACGCGCTGTGGGCATTGAGGCTATCTGCCTTGACGCCAGGGGCGGGGACAAAGTCATGCGCCTCAAGCAAAGAGAGACGTTCTGGATCTATACCCTGAAAGCTACAAGCCACCCCGGTCTTAATGAGGACTTTGACCTGTTTCCTTTCTTATAAATGTTTTGGATTTTATATTGATGTAATAATGTGTTTGCTGCATACAACATACTTTTGATTAATTGAGCCAATAGTAATGATTTGGTATTGATCTATGGGATATATCTTATCACTCTGTGTAGTGTTTTTTTATGGAGAGAGCTAATTGTAGTCTATGCCTAAATCCTTCCTCTGTCTTTTAATAGTAAATTGTCTATTCCAGGAATGGTGTATGTAGGCTTATGTAGTTAAAAGAGACATCTATCTAGTTTAGAGAGACATCTATGCTTCTTATACTTATATCTGCCATGTTGCCATACTGTGGTGCTTACCACTGCCCCTTGTGGCTTGGAGTAGGCCTACAGGTACTACACCTGAGGGCAATGATATAATTAGATACCTGTTTGCCTCTGTAACACACACCCTGATGAAGGCCTTAGAGCCGATACGCGTTGGTGATTTTTAATGTACTAGCCCACTTAATAAAGATTGTTTTGGACTTTTTAAATCAACTGAAGTGCCTGGACCAAGGATTTTTTTCCTCTCTTTTTGTTGAACTTCCGTTGTGTTTTGAAGTTTGCAGCGCGTTTCTCTCTTGCATGTGTTTTGAAGTTTGCAGCGCGTTTCTCTCTTGCATGTGTTTTGGGGTTTGCAGCGTTTCTCTCTTGCATGTGTTTTGGAGTTTGCATCGCTTTTCTCTCTTGCATGTGTTTTGAAGTTTGCAGCGCGTTTCTCTCTTGCATGTGTTTTGGAGTTTGCAGCGTTTCTCTCTTGCATATGTTTTGGGGTTTGCAGCGTTTCTCTCTTGCATGTGTTTTGGGGTTTGCAGCGTTTCTCTCTTGCATGTGTTTTGGGGTTTGCAGCGTTTCTCTCTTGCATATGTTTTGGAGTTTGCAGCGTTTCTCTCTTGCATATGTTTTGGGGTTTGCAGCGTTTCTCTCTTGCATGTGTTTTGGGGTTTGCAGCGTTTCTCTCTTGTATGTGTTTTGGGGTTTGCGGCGTTTCTCTCTTGCATGTGTTTTGCGCTCCGGTCGTATTTGTGATTGCCGCATTTTTCTCTTGCAGCGTTTTACTGTTGGATTTGTTTCGGCGTTTGCAGCGCGTTTGCCCGTGTCGGTCACCGTAGCATTGTGTCAGGGATGAATTGTGGAAACTGTGCGGCGCCAACAGCATCATACTTTGACTTCAGCGTGTCATCACACTGGAGTTCAATCAGCTCCATTTGGAGGTTAGTTGGTGCTTTTTCCACATCAACTGCGAAGGGATTACTAAGCAGTTCAAATCTACATTTCTGACCATCAAAGTCGCCAAATCGCTGGCTAAACTCAGCGCCGAGTACACTGAGTTTTTCAGCAAACTGTGCGCACACGGCGGTAGAGATCTGCGTTTTTATGGTTTGGCAGCAGGGGAAATGGCCAAGGTTTCCTTGCAGCAGCTAATTCTCCCACAGGCAGAGTTTAGTTTTAAAAGCTCTCACTGACGAGTACATATCTGTGATGATGCGGCCCCGCGGCTTAACCATCTCACCTCTGTGTGATACGGCACGTCTGTGTGTTCCGAACCAAACTTGTCCAGAAAAGACTTAAACTGGCAGTGATTTAGACCTTTGGCTCTTATAAAGTTAACAACTTGTGTTAATGTGGTCATAACTTTTTCCATCTTTAGGGCTTTAGCACACAGTGATTCTTGATGTATGATGCAGTGATAAACAGATAGCTCACCTGCACGGTTCTCTTCCCGCGTCTTTTCACGAATCTTGCCCACCAGTCCATTCTTTTTACCACTCATCGCTGGCGCACCATCAGTGGTTAATCCCACGAGTTTATCCCACGGCAGGTTTATTTTAGTTACACATTTGCAAACCTCCTCAAAGATTTCCTTCCCTGTGGTTGTGCCATGCATGGATTTAAATCCCAAAAGCTCCTCCGTAACACACAGATTTGAGTCGACACCGCGGATGAAGACTGACAGCTGCGCAGTATCAGACGCGTCAGAGATTGCACAAAACGCACGAAGCTAACCAGAATGACTTCTGTTTAAAACTACAACTCCCAGTTTAATAAAACGCCTTCCTGTTTCACTGAAATGCCTTCCTTTTCAACTGAAATCCACAAATATTTGACTAGTGTGTATGAGAGGTTTTACTAGTGTGTATGACAGGTTTTACAAGTGTGTATGAGAAGTTTGACTAGTGTGAGGTTTGACTAGTGTGTATGAGAAGTTTGACTAGTGTGAATGAGAGGTTTTACTAGTGTGTATGAGAAGTTTGACTAGTGTGTATGAGAAGTTTGACTAGTGTGAGGTTTGACTAGTGTGTATGAGAGCTTTTTACTAGTATATATATGAAAGGTAAAGCTTTTCACTAGTTTATATGAAAGCTTTTCAGTAGTGTGTATGAGAGCTTTTGAGTAGGTTATATAAGAGGTAAATGTTTTCACTAGTTTATGTGAGAGCTTTTCACGAGTGTTTGTGCAAGGTTTTGAGTATAGTATGTGGAAGAGTTTAATTTCATGTGTATATGGAAGTTATTTCTGATTTATGTCCCTGGTGGCACCTCATATGCCTTGCCTTGCCTATGATCACAAATGTTACTCTTTAAAAGTCTTGTGGAGCAAGGGGCAAATCGGTTTTTGAAGAGGTATAGTGTGCAGTACTGGAATCTAAATCATCTGCCGGAGGGCAGAAGCACCTTTTTCTTTGTTGAGGATATGTGTGGGATTTATCAATATTCTCTGAGCTTAACTAACAACACACTGCTCATATATCGACTGAACGGGCTGGAATTCAGTTCTCACCATCACCTTCATTGCAGTGTTAACCAGACAGGCTACTTTGGTTTTTTGGTTGTACAGTCAGGTTTCCATTCTATGCTGACATCCTATATCTAATTAGGCTCACTAGGAACAGCCTGCTTAAACAAAAACATAATTTTGTGCGCCACACCATACATTCTGAGTCTGTGTATGTCTCTGATGTACACGAGAACACAGACTGTCATCACAGACCTTCCAACTGAGAACCCTGAGGTATTTATATGAATGGAGCTGACTGATATGCATGTTGTGAATGAGCACAGGACTATGATCCCATCTCTTTAGTTTTAAGAATATTTCAAATGATATGGCTGGCATCACACCACTGCACAAAGTTAGCTGTTTTGAAAAAAATAGGCTGATGGACGTATGTCTTTGTGCAGTAGGCTGAGGATGGAAGTGTCATCAGAAAATTTTGAAACAACGTTCCCAGGGTGGCTATTTTTGCAGTCATTTGTGGGCAGTGTAAAGCGGATTGGCAACCCACACAACCCTGTGGGGCTCCTGTGCTGATGGAACTGGGTTCTGAAAGGTTGTTGTTGACTCTGACATGCTGACTTTGATTGGTTAAAAAGGAAAAATACCATTTAATTAAAAAAGGATTGACACTCATCTGCTTCAGTTTTAAAATGAATGAATAGATGATCCTGAAGTGTATTAAAAACAGAAGTAAAATCAAATAAAATCCGTGCACAGGTCTAGAGGTCTTCTAAGTGCGTAACACTGAGATGTGGGATGCTGTTAATGGCATCATCAGTGCTCATGATATCCAGATCATGAAACATGTCATTCCTTTTGAACAGTCTTGGTAGGTCGAAATGACAGTTTCATGGTCTGAATTTGACAGAGGGGTGTTTGGTTTTGCAATGTATGCATTCTTGATGTTTCAGCACTTATCTAAAGCCTTGTTATCCCATGTGGCACATGTTACAAAATGTTCAAAACGAGGAAGGGACAGATATATTGCACAAGGATTAAAATCTCCTGAGATAAAAAAAGGGGTGTTCTGGGTGTACACTGAGGTTTTCATTACTTTTCACACGTCCCGCACAGTTATTGACAGTCAGACTCCAGTTTTGAAACGTGTGTTTAATAATCTGGCATTATCAAATGGCTGTGTGGAGAAAGCAGTGATGGCTGTCATCAGGGGGCGGGGAGGGCTGGTTGATGATGTCAATCAATCGGGAACGCGAACGCAGGTTAACAATGCAAATCAGAACGGCACCGGCATACAGCACGAGACGGTCGGAAAGGGAGGAAAGCACAACTCGTACAACTAGGAAAATAAAATGCAGCTACAACAAAGACTATCTACCCCTGGGTGAAACCAGTGCAAGGCGAGTCTGGTAAAGTTAGAGAAAATACAGGAAAGCCATACCCTTATTAAAGCACTATAATAAACTTATTACTTATTTATATATACGTGTATATATATATATATATATATATATATACGTATATATATATATATATAAGTGCCGGTCAAACAGGTCATTGAAAAAGCTGTAGTGTGAAAGATGAAAGGTTAACGATCAAACATGTCAGAGGGGGTTGTAAAAGTAAATACCTGGTAAACAGCTTTTAGAGCTCTAATCAGTCATCGGTCCTTTTTCTTTACAGTCTCCTCTAAATCCTCAACTATTAAGTCTCTTTGTTGCCACTGTCGGTCTTTGGTTGTGATATATATATATATATATATGTGTGTGTATATATTATGGAAAGAAAAAAGCAGCTAAGTAAAGAAAAACGAGTGGCCATCATTACTTTAAGAAATTAAGGTCAGTCAGTCCGAAAAATTGGGAAAACTTTGAAAGTGCCCCCAAGTGCAGTTGCAAAAACCATCAAGCGCTACAAAGAAACTGGCTCACATGAGGACCACCCCAGGAAAGGAAGACCAAGAGTCACATCTGTTGCGGAGGATAAGTTCATCCGAGTCACCAGCCTCAGAAATCGCAGGTTAACAGGAGGTGTGATGGTGTGGGGGTGCTTTGCTGGTGACACTGTTGGGGATTTATTCAAAATTGAAGACATACTGAATAGAGCCTGGCTCGGGCCGGATTTTTCTGTCCGAGCACTCTTCGACCAGAATAAACACCCATTAAACTCAATACAGAGAGAGAAAGAAGTTGACTAATAAAACAATAGAAACTCGAGTGACCAGAACAGTAGCCCAACTATGCTAACCAGAGCTAAATGCAAACCAATATGGAGCGAAGATAGGCTACTGTAAAATATCAGCAAGACCAGTAGTCAATTCAATAACATATTACTGAGTTACAAAGTTAGAAATCACTACAGCAGCCCTGTCATAAATTACCACCAGATCAAAAGGTTTGCATACCGTGAAATGTGCGCATTGTCTCTTTCGAAAGCCAGACTAGCCAGAGACATAACTGTAGTGTTACGATAGTAAAAGTGACAACAATAAAACCCTACGCGAAGGACATGACATGATATCAAAATGATGCCACGGCGGACATAATGATTAAATTAAACCTCTATGCCCCTACCTTGTTTTCTTCGTAGCGTCTGTGTGTGCATCATATCTTCTTGGTGCTGCTTTCCTCCAAAGTTTGTCACCATATTGTGCTCTTCTTGCTAGCCCATGCTGCAATGCATTCCTTGGCGAATGCAGTGATTAAACTTCGTAATTTTATATTCTGACTTCAAGAAAGGCATACTACAACATACATTAAAAGACCGTGCTTTCACTGGCAACTGATACTTTGGCTATTATTAAGAAAACAAGGTAGGTACTCCACAACTTGGCTCACAGCATCTTCCGTGCTGATTCTGAATCGGCTGGTTCGGAGAGTCGGCGTTCAAACGTTGCCACTGGCAACTCGCTCATGCACACACCACAGATGCACACAGATGCATGCTGCACGGCATGAGGCACGAGTAGCCTACCAACATTTTCATTTATGCATATTCAATTATTTATGTTTATCACAAAAACTGATGTTTGCAATGAACTGAAAACTGTCCTCTGGCTGTTTATAATTTTCACGATGTCTGCTTGCTTTCGAGCCCGACCCGAGTCCGACAAGACATTCTAATTTTTTGTCCGAGTCCGACCCGGCCCGTCGGGTTCCGACCGGGCCCGTCGGGCTTCGGTCGGGTTGCCATACTCTAATACTGAACCAGCATGGCAACCACAGCATCTTGCAGCGGCATGCTATTCCATCTGGTTTGCGTTAAGTTGGACCATAATTTATTTTCCAACAGGACAATGACCCCAAACTCAACCTCCAGGCTGTGTAAGGGCTATTTGACCAAGAAGTAGAGTGATGGGGTGCTGCGTCAGATGACCTGGCTTCCAGTCACCGGACCTGAACCCAATTGAGATGGTTTGGGGTGCACTGGACCGCAGAGTGAAAGCAAAAGGGGCAACAAGTGCTAAGCATCTCTGGGAACTCCTTCAAGACTGTTGGAAGACCATTTCAGGTGACTACCTGTTGAAGCTCATCAAGAGAATGCCAAGAGTGTGCGAAGCAGTAATCAAAGCAAAAGGTGGTGACTTTGAAGAACCTATAATATAAGACATATTTTCAGTTGTTTCACACTTTTTTGTTAAGTATATAATTCCACATGTGTTGATTCATAGTTATGATGCCTTCAGTGTGAATCTACAATCTTCATAGTCATGAAAATAAAGAAAACACTTTGAATGGGAAGGTGTGTCCAAACTTTTGGTCTGTACTGTATATATATATATTCTGACTGTTAAGTGTTGAAAGTATGCCAAAGCGTACTTTTAAATCTCTGTTCCATCTTCTGAAGTGAAAATATCCTATTTAAAGATGATGAAAGTGACTTGTGCAGTGAGTCTATTTTTCAGTATAAGTACTGAAGAGAATTTCTAACAAGATCTGAAAAAGTTGACTGAGAGCGCTTTAAAGAGCCCTGATGCCAGAGGCACTGTGCTGTGCTGCTCGGTGAATAGCAAGTAGCACACTACTCGTCAGGTCTTACAGACCTGCCCAAGAACGCAATGTTTTAAAATGGGAATTAGTTTATTCTTTTTGAAGGTATGAGACAACAGATTAAAGCACAGCAGCTCTCCACAGCTTGCAGGCAACTAAACGTCTCTTTAGCCCTTTAATGCATAGAGGTCACTACAGTGTACAACTGTTTAAAAGTGTTTTTTCTCTATATATGCCTGCAATTTTGGGCACTGCTGCATATAGTCCACTCTAGTGGAAGCTATTGCATCATCCCATACAAAAAAATCCCATTGGCTGGTCATTGCAATGGGAAAAAGTAGTCAGTGAAATCAAGATGGCCGACAGACAGGGAGAAAGACAAAACACCTCAGCTATTTCGGCTTCTACCTTCTACAAAAAGATACCAGTGCAGGTAAAAAAAATATAATTACATCAAGTAACATCTAAGGTGACATATTATGTAAATATTTTCCAAGTTTTGATTTTATATTTGGAGGAAATACAGATTAATCATCTGTCCACTCAATTGTACATCATGCATCACTAGCTATGTTTCAACTTGAATGCAATGTCAATTACTACCAACTTTGTTCTTGAAAATAATTCATATCCTATAATGTTTTGGCTGTAAATGAACTTTATAATGTAATTTGAGGTTTTTCTATACATCCTTATATTTTGTAGAGCTCAAAAAGACAGGCATGCGGGGTAATAGAGGAGTTTCCAGACTCAAGTGAGGAAGACTGTGCTTCAGGTAGCAGTGATGAGGAATGGCTGCCAGTACAGACAGGTGCAAGCAGAGAAGTAGGATCAAGCAGTGATAGTGAAGGTGAGGAGTCTGGAAATGTTGCTGAGGGAGTTGAGGCTGAGGAAGGAGATGAAGGAGATGAGGCTGTTGAACCTGAGGGAGCACCACCTCCCAGAGCTCAGGGGAAAAAAGCAAAAGAAAAGAGTGTCAGAAATGTCTGGAAAGCTAAGGATAACCAGTTTGAGGGAGACCTGCCTCCTTTCTTAGGAGAGAGCAAGGTGAATGTTGAGGGAGCAACATAGATAGATTTCTTCATGCATCTTTTCACTCAGGATATGATCGATGACATTGTATACAATACAAACCTGTACGCTGTCCAGAAAGGAAAAGACAAGCTGGCATTGACCTCAGAAGAGTTCAAAACATTTCTTGGAATTAATATGGTAATGTCATATGTCAGATATCCTTGATCCAGAATGTACTGGTCATCAGAGACAGGACTTCGTCTTGAACTGATAGTCAATGCAATGCCAGTGAACAGATTCGAGCAAATTCTCAGTTACATGCACTTTGTTGACAACTACTCACTGGACCCTGAAAATGCTGACAGGTTTGTCAAAATCAGACCAGTCTTGGATGCACTCAAGGAAACCTTCCGCTCAGCACTTGATCCAGAAGAATTTCAGTCGGTCGATGAGATGATGATTCCCTACAAGGGACGCCTGTCTATCAAACAATATGTCCCCAAAAAACCCAAGCCCTGGGGAATTAAAGTGTGGGTGCGAGCAGGATCCTCTGGGTACATGTACAACTTTGAACCCTATCAAGGTTCAGCTGGGGGATGAGGTGAGATCAGTCAGCTGGGAATGGCTGGAGATGTAGTCATGCGCCTTTGTGAAGACATTCAAGACAAGAATCACAAGGTGTTTTTTGACAATTTCTTTTGCACCATTCCCCTCCTTCAGGCACTGGAACACCAAGGGATCTATAGCACTGGCACATGTAGAAGCAACAGGCTCCATGGAGCACAAGAAAAGCTGAAAAGAGAAAAGCAAATCAAGCAAGAAAGGAGAGGATCTGTCTCTGTCGTGAACAATGCGTGAAACATCACTGTCACACGCTGGTTGGATAGTTCAGTGATTCACATGGCCTCTTCCTGCACCGGCCTGTCCCCAACAGATGTGGCACAGAGATGGAGCAAGAAAGAGAAGCAAATGCTCAACATCCAAAGGCCATTTTCCGTGAAGCTGTACAATCAGCATATGAGTGGAGTAGATCTCATGGATCAATGTGTTGCCATGTATCCCCGCCGACGCAGAAACAAACGGTGGTACATCAGAATGTTCTTTCACTTCCTTGATGTCACAACTGTGAATGCCTGGCTCCTTTATAGAATGTCTGGAAAAGAAGCGAAGGATCTGCTGCACTTCAAGGCGTCAATAGCTCGTGCTCTCATCAATTCAGGATCCGTGAAGATACACACCAGAGGCAGACCCAGTGCCACTCCACCACCGGCAAAACGGAGAGCAGTGTCTAAGGCCCCCCCTGAGATCCGGTATGCCCCTGGAAACCACTGGCCCCAGCTCAAGGAAGCAAAAAACGCCAGCAGATGCCAAGATGCTGCGTGCACACGAAGAACCAAGTACATCTGCATGCAGTGTCTTGTAGCTTTGTGCCCCGGATGCTTTGGCAACTACCATAGAAAATAGTCTCAGAAATGAGCAACAGGTGTAACCCACATGGTTTTCATATTATTTTTCCCCTCCGTATTACTTTGCCCCGTGATTTCCTTGTCTCTGCGCTGCTTTTACTCTGAGCCAATCACCGCGGTCCTTGCTCAGATGTTGGTCATTGGTCAATGTGGCCAATCAGGCATAGTCTTAAGGTTGCCACAGGTGTTGTCAGGTAAGAGCAGTGGGGAAGCCAAACGAGAGCAGGTTGCAGGTCAGTTCACTATTTGCGCTGTTTAAACACTTTTAATGGCTGCTGGTTGCTTGATCTCAACTCGTTCACATTTTAGGAGTCTCCTGTATGAGCAGACAGCAGAAAAGCCTTACGGGATCGGTTAAAGACGGAGCTGGTGAGTCTGAAGCGTTACCGATTCGCGTTAGCATTAGCCGCTCTCATTCATTTGTATGGGCTCGGTTAGCCTCGCTTAGCTACCTGACTTGTCGGGTTCAACTACAATTTATGGTTACACCAAACCACTGATCGTGTCCACGTTTTTGTGTAGTATGTAATGCCGTATTGTATGTACATGTGCAATTGTTGTGTGGTGTTTATGAATGCACTCAAGCACTTTAAATCTCACTTTGCACTTTACATTTTTCATGTATTTTAATTACAGCTAACAACCTTATTAACTTCTCTGATGTATTATAGTACAACCCGTGCTATTTAATATGAACTTGTGCACACTGATATTGAGAATGTACATTATGATTTATTAGGAGCTCTGGTGCTTTGTCACAGGCCAGGTTCCAATGTGATGGCGAGCTAAAGGAAGGCCTAGCCTAGAGACTCTGCATCGTCCTCTCCTGCCGGGCTGGTAGGGGGCTCCTTGTGCCCAGACCCATAACTCTCGCCCCACACTCTACCTCGGGCCTTTGGCCAAAAGCACACAGCACTTTAACATCCAAGTCAAAACTCAGACGTGGGTTTTTATGGACTTTATGAACTAAACTGTGGGCTGTTGGGAGGGTATTTGTGTTTTTGTGTTGCAATGGACTTTGATTTTTGCACTGCAAGGTTTAAACTGCAGTTGCATTGTAATTTCTATGAACTGTTACTTTGAATGGCCATTTACTTGAATTTATATTACTGTACATACAAGCACTTTGTGGAAAAAATATATGGTACCAACAAAAAGCAAACTTCAGTCTCCTGTTCCTTCCTCTGAGAGTTGAATACTAGATCTCTGATACTAGCCTATACCTATATACTCTTCACACTATTTCCATTTTATTAGCATACCTGCTACATAAATATTGGCAAGCTAGCCAGGAGGAAGAGTATGCAGGACTGAATATTTGTAATAAAAGAAAGAATAGTAAATGATAACGCGTTAGACTTTGTACCACAAACATGGACATTTTTGATAAAATTGGTGTAAAAATTCCCAATGCGGTTTTGATCAAATATGTCAAGAATACTGAAACAGATGATGAGGTGGTTGAGTTTCTGAGCCACTATGGCAAATTGTCAAAGTATGAAATGATAACTGAAGCCGAAAGTGTTTTCTTTGATACAATTGTAGTTGAATTTGATTCAGGTTTGGATGAAGTGCGGAAAATTTTACCTTATACATACGTGTGTAATCTCGATAAAGTGACATATGATATTCTTGAACTTTCAACTGTTTGTTCTGAAATGGAAGGAAAATTAAAAACTCAAAAATACTTGGATGAATTGAAAAAATTGGCAAAACTCACAGGACAGGACTATACTGAGGTTTTAAAGGGTGTGATGTCTCTACTGGGCCAGTCCATTACTAAGGAAATTACCACTCAAGTGAAAACACTTCCAGAAGCAAAGGAAGAAGTGGTGTTACCTGTTCCCAGTGCCACCAGCCCTGCTCAGTTGTCCAGCACTGCCACCATCATTTCCCCACAAGGAACTACTATAATTACACCCCCTGATCTAAATCCACCAGGAATACAACGTTATGTAGTGGAACATATTGTTAAAAGTGACGAGAATGCTGGACATTTATTCTCTCATAGACTCAGATCATTCTCAGGCAGAACACAAAGACCACAAAATGAGTCTGATTATGATACGTGGCGCTCAGGTGTTGATCTTCTTTTAAAAGATCCAGCTGTTTCAGATTTACAGCGCACAAGGAAAATGTTTGAGAGTCTTCTTCCACCTGCGGCTGATATGGTGAAGCATCTACAGCCAGATACACCGCCCATAACTTATCTCCAGATTCTTGACTCCGCCTACGGAACTGTTCAAGATGGCGACGAATTGTATGCAAAGTTTATGGAGCTGTTCCAGGATGCTGGAGAGGAGCCATTACGTACTTGCAACGCCTGCAAGTTGCATTGAGTCTTGCTGTGAAGAGGGGAGGAGTAAAAGTGGTTGACCTGGACCGACACTTATTAAATCAATTTTGTCGAGGTTGTTGGGACAACACGCTCATCTCAGAACTTCAACTGAAGCAGCGCAAGTCCCAGCCGCCCACTTTTGCCGAGTTATTACTGCTACTACGCACTGAAGAAGACAGAGAGGCTGCAAAAGCTCAGCGTATGAAGCAGCACCTTGGCTCAAAAGCTAGAGCCGGGGCGCACGCTCAATACGCTTATGCTACGCTAGAAGACAGTAAAGTGGATGCATTAACTACCATCACTCAGCAGCTCACCCAGCAGCTTGCAGACATTCAAAGGCAGCTGGCATCCCTTACTACCCACTTGACTCGGAAGCAGATCACTCCCACTCAGCCTATACACGTCAGCAGGTTCAGTGAAAGTGCAATGAAAAAACAGACTCTTCGCTCCCCTCACAAAGTTTCAAATCCAGGGCCAAAGCCAGGCTATTGCTATAATTGTGGAGAAGACGGGCACATAAGACCAAACTGTGATAATGATCCGAACCCGTCACTTGTTGCCATGAAGAAAAAACAGTTTTTAGAAAAGCAGCGAAAATGGCACAAGTCCAACCCTCACAGTACTCCATCTTTAAACTAAACAGAGTTCCTGTTGAGGGGCAAACGGGAACTGCAGAGGACCAACAATGTCCCACCAAGCAGACACCAGTGATATGTACAAACCAGTCCACTATCAAAGAACTTATTCACCTACCCAAGGGCTTGATCGGATCCAAATGCACTGGACATGTAAAGATTGCTGGTCACAATTTCTCATGTTTATTGGACACTGGATCGCAAGTGACGACCATACCCATATCAACCTATAACCAACACTTCTCTCATCAACTTGTCAAGCCACTTTGTGACTTGCTTCAACTAGAGGGTGCTGCTGGACAAGAAGTCCCATATTTGGGCAAAATCGAAATCATCATCACCTTTCCACAGGAGTTTGGTGAAGATTTGGACGTGTGTACATTAGCACTGGTGGTCCCGGATGTGAACCCTGGAATTCAGTCCCAAGTCTTGATTGGGATGAACACACTTGAACCCTTGTATGAGCACCATCTGGGAGGTGAGAATGCTACGTACCAACCCCCTCAGCATGGCTATAAAGCTGTCCTCAAGTTGCTCCAGTTACAGCACCAGCAGGCTCAGGGGTCTTGTGACAACTTGGTGCGGTTAGCTGGCACTTCTCCAGTCAATGTTCCAGCATGCTCCACAATGGTCATCATGGGTTCCATCCAGGCTCGTCCACCAGCCTTTGGCAAGTGTACTCTCGTAGAAACTCCATCTACGCCACTGCCAGGGGGGCTGTGTGTAAAGAACTGTATTGTCACATCACCAAGTCACGCACCTTACAAGTTTCCAATCATTGTTACCAATGAATCACAACAGAACATCACACTTCCGCCGTTGTGTGTTATTGCTGAACTGTCTTTTTCACCACAGATTCTGTCACACAGTGCCTTTGTCAGCAATAAACAGCAGAGTACAACAGGGGAAGCTCTGGATTTTGATTTTGGAAACTCTCAAATTCCTCCGGACTGGAAGGAGCGAGTTATCTCCAAACTCAGGCAGATCCCAGAAGTGTTCTCACATACTGATCTGGACTTCGGATGTACTGATCGGGTGAAGCATCATATCAGACTACACAATGAGACTCCCTTTAAACATCGAGTTCGACCCATCCACCCTCGAGATATCGAAGCGGTGCGGAACCATCTACGGGACTTGTTGGAGGCAGGAGTGATAAGAGAATCTGAGTCACCTTTCTCATCACCGATTGTTGTCGTTCGTAAGAAAAATGGAGAAATAAGACTATGCATTGATTACCGTAAGCTTAACCTCCAGACGGTCAAGGATGCTTATGCTCTTCCAAATATGGAAGAATCTTTTTCAGCACTTACTGGTTCCCGCTGGTTTAGTGTCCTTGACCTCAAATCTGGATACTATCAGATTGAGATGGCAGAAGTTGACAAACCCAAGACTGCTTTTGTTACACCTCTGGGGTTCTGGGAATTTAACAGAATGCCTCAAGGTGTAACCAATGCTCCTAGCACTTTTCAGCGCCTTATGAAGAAATGTATGGGTGACCTACACCTGAAAGAGGTCTTAGTCTTTCTGGATGACCTTATCATCTTTTCTGACACCCTTGACGAACATGAACGACGGTTGTTGAGAGTACTTCACCGTCTTAGGGACTATGGTCTTAAATTGTCACCAGAGAAGTGCAAATTTTTCCAGAAATCTGTACGTTATCTCGGCCATATTGTCTCTGAACACGGTGTGGAAACTGATCCGGAGAAGATTGGAGCGTTAAAATCCTGGCCAGTTCCGCAAACCCTCAAAGAACTCCGATCATTCCTCGGTTTTGCAGGGTACTACCGTAGGTTCGTTCAGGGGTATGCTGAAATAGCCAAACCTCTAAATGACCTCACCAGGGGGTACGTACCAAACCGCTGCCTAAACCGTAAAGGCTCATCCACGTCTGGACATGATGCCAAACAACCCTTTAACGAAAGGTGGACAATGCAATGCCAATATGCATTTGAAACTCTGATAGACTGTCTCACTACAGCCCCAGTTCTTGGTTTTGCTAACCCGAAGCAGCCTTATGTCTTGCATACTGACGCAAGCATCACTGGCCTCGGAGCTGCCCTCTACCAAGAACAGGAAGGGAAGCTGCGTGTTGTGGCATACGCCAGTCGTGGGCTGTCTGTCAGTGAGTCCAGATATCCCGCACACAAACTGGAATTTCTGGCTCTAAAATGGAGTGTGACAGAAAAGTTCCACGACTATTTGTATGGCTCACAGTTTGTTGTTGTAACTGACAACAATCCGTTGACATACATTTTGACTTCTGCAAAGCTTGATGCTGCAAGCCACAGATGGCTCGCTGATCTGTCAACGTATGATTTTAAATTGCAATACAGAGCAGGCAGCCAGAATCGTGATGCTGACGCACTGTCCCGACGACCCCATACACAGCAGCCTGACACTCCCTATTCAAGGGAAGTGGATATGGTTCACAAATTCATCCAAGGCCATGTTGAGGACCCCTCCTCAATTGAGCTCAATTCGGACTTTGTGGCTGCCATTTGTCACAACTGTCTGGTTAAAGCTTCAAACCATGAGTCCATGGAGAACTGCATCACTTTGGTGGAGTCGCTGAGCATGTCAGTCAAAGCTATTCCTGATTGCTATGCCAGTGAGTCCTACCAAGGGCTGCCAGTTGTGCCAGTCCTCTCTCATGTCGACCTCTGTGAGAAGCAACGGGAAGACTCCTGTCTCCGGGAGGTGATCCATCTATAGCCGCTTTCGGACAGACAGTTCTAAGAAAGTAGTTATCAGAACTACCCTCCTCGAATTTCGTTCTGATAACTATCCTTCCCCAGCGGAACTGTTTCAGTCTGCATTCGCACATGAGTCGGGACCTGATAGGGACTGATGCGCCGCACGCAGCCGTCTGCTTCAGTGACGTGTTAGCCGTTTAGCGCTACATTCAAACACAAAACAAAACGGTAAAAGTAAGGAGAGTAGAAAAAACACCACCAAGAAGCTAATATGGAGAGCGGGGAGGCCACTGTGTTCATGGTCTGTATGATGGTGATATTAATCATGGACAATCACATCAGGCGTCTAATATCGAGGCTGGAAAAGCTCACAGAGAGAGTCAGGAGACGATACTTTTTTATTTCAAGGAAGAAAGGCGAGCAGAGCGCTGCAGACAAATGAGACCAGTGTAAGTTAACTTATTAAACACCCGCTGGTTGTGTCTGTGTCATAAGAGGAGACATTTCAGCCGTGATAGAATTACATGGGGCGTAGCGACCGACCACCACACACCTCCGTTAGATTAGTTCTATAGAACCATGAAAAGACCCGACCTCGGAGAAGGAGCTAAATAGTTATAGGAACTAAGGGAGAAAGCCCCGAGTTGCTGTATGTCCGAACACGGGAGAAAACGGCCCCGCGGATTAAAAGGTTATTAGAACTGCCAAAGGTTCCTACAGTCCGAAAGCGGCTAATTGGAGACTGGAGAGAAAGTTCCTCCTACTGTAAGGAAAGAACTCCCAGACCTTCCACTTCTGTTGAGAGAGTGGAACCGGCTGGAGCTACAAAATGACATCCTATACAGAAAAAGAAAAGATGGGGAACGCATGTCTTACCAGCTCATACTTCCAGAAGAATTGCGTCCTGTTGTCCTGACCAGCCTCCAGGATGATATGGGCCATATGGGGGTTGAGCGGACACTTGACCTTGTGAGATCTCGATTCTTCTGGCCACGTATGGCAGTAGATGTGGAGGCAAAAATAAAGACATGTAACCGTTGCATAAGGAGGAAGGCCCTTCCTGAACGAGCTGCACATCTGGTAAACATCAGGACCAGTCGCCCGCTTGAGTTGGTGTGCATGGACTATCTATCGCTCGAGCCAGATAAAAGCAACACCAAAGACATCTTGGTCCTCACAGATCATTTTACCAAATACGCTGTGGCTATTCCAACTGCCAACCAAAAAGCAAAAACAGTTGCAAAGTGTCTGTGGGAGAACTTTATCGTTCATTATGGCATCCCCGAGCGTCTGCACACCGACCAAGGACCAGATTTTGAGTCTCATTTGATCAAGGAACTCTGCGATATTGCTGGCATTGAGAAAACCAGGACCACACCATACCATCCTCGTGGAAACCCGGTTGAAAGGTTCAACCGAACTCTGCTAAGCATGTTGGGAACCTTGGAACCTGAGCAGAAGCAACGATGGAAGGAGTATGTGAAGCCTCTGGTCCATGCTTACAACTGTACCATAAATGAAGTTACGGGCTACACTCCTTATGAGCTCATGTTTGGTCGTTCGCCCCGGCTACCTGTCGATCTAGCCTTTGGTTTACCCGTCCGAGAATTACCTTCGACATCTCACTCTCAGTATGTGCAAAACCTTCGGTCTCGGCTAGAAGAGAGCTATCAACTTGCTTCCAGAAATGCAGCTAAGTCAGCTGAAAGAAATAAAACCCGGTTTGACCAGAGGGTAAAGCCAGCTGCTCTTGAAGAGGGAGATCGTGTCCTTGTCCGCAACGTGAGGCTCCGTGGTAAACATAAGTTGGAAGACAAGTGGGAGAGAGACATTTATGTTGTCGTCAAACGTGCTGGTGATCTTCCGGTTTACACGGTGCGACCTGAATCTGATTTGGCTGGTCGAACTCGAACGTTGCACAGAGATCTTCTACTTCCATGTGGTTTCTTACCCAAAGGACCAGAACCGCAAACTACTGCACATGTTCGCAGACCTCAAACCCGTAGCCTGAAGAAACCAGTGGTTGATCCTGAGCTATGTCTGAGTGAGGATGAAGAAGATATGTCATTTCTGTCAATCATAGTTCCATCCATGGAATACACTGTTGAAGGAGCTCTTCCTGTTCAGCCTTCGACAAATAATACCACAGTCTTTGAATCCGATAACTCAATTGCAAGCAACTTACCTGTGGTTGGAGAGTCATCCCTGGTGGTTGATGCTGAAGATCCATCTTTGTCCAGGGAGGAGGAACCTGAGGCTGACAATGGGATTGAAATTGGACAATATTTACCTGAAGGCCCTGTTACTGTCCCACAGCAACGTTCAGAACTTCAAGGCCCAGTGGAGACATCCCCAGAAGTGGTAGTTACATCATCACCTTCTCATGAAGCATCCGTTGTTGGTGCTGACCTTGAAGATGGTGATGCTTTAGGATCTGATACCGACCAGTCTATCCGTCGTTCTTCGCGACAGCGGCAGCCGCCCAAGCGTCTACAGTATTCTGAGTTGGGCAACCCCTTAATTTCTGTGGTGCAAACTCTTCTTCATAGTTTAGCTGATGCTTGCGCGGAAACTTTTGGTACTTCCGTTTCCGACATTCTTTATGTCCCCGCGTCATTGTCACTGACATGCATCGGAGTTGCATGGTTTTAAGGGGGGAGGGTGTAACCCACATGGTTTTCATATTATTTTTCCCCTCCGTATTACTTTGCCCCGTGATTTCCTTGTCTCTGCGCTGCTTTTACTCTGAGCCAATCACCACGGTCCTTGCTCAGATGTTGGTCATTGGTCAATGTGGCCAATCAGGCATAGTCTTAAGGTTGCCACAGGTGTTGTCAGGTAAGAGCAGTGGGGAAGCCAAACGAGAGCAGGTTGCAGGTCAGTTCACTATTTGCACTGTTTAAACACTTTTAATGGCTGCTGGTTGCTTGATCTCAACTCGTTCACATTTTAGGAGTCCCCTGTATGAGCAGACAGCAGAAAAGCCTTACGGGATCGGTTAAAGACGGAGCTGGTGAGTCTGAAGCGTTACCGATTCGCGTTAGCATTAGCCGCTCTCATTCATTTGTATGGGCTCGGTTAGCCTCGCTTAGCTACCTGACTTGTCGGGTTCAACTACAATTTATGGTTACACCAAACCACTGATCGTGTCCACGTTTGTGTAGTATGTAATGCCGTATTGTATGTACATGTGCAATTGTTGTGTGGTGTTTATGAATGCACTCAAGCACTTTAAATCTCACTTTGCACTTTACATTTTTCATGTATTTTAATTACAGCTAACAACCTTATTAACTTCTCTGATGTATTATAGTACAACCCGTGCTATTTAATATGAACTTGTGCACACTGATATTGAGAATGTACATTATGATTTATTAGGAACTCTGGTGCTTTGTCACAGGCCAGGTTCCAATGTGATGGCGAGCTAAAGGAAGGCCTAGCCTAGAGACTCTGCATCGTCCTCTCCTGCCGGGCTGGTAGGGGGCTCCTTGTGCCCAGACCCATAACTCTCGCCCCACACTCTACCTCGGGCCTTTGGCCAAAAGCACACAGCACTTTAACATCCAAGTCAAAACTCAGACGTGGGTTTTTATGGACTTTATGAACTGAACTGTGGGCTGTTGGGAGGGTATTTGTGTTTTTGTGTTGCAATGGACTTTGATATTTGCACTGCAAGGTTTAAACTGCAGTTGCATTGTAATTTCTATGAACTGTTACTTTGAATGGCCATTTACTTGAATTTATATTACTGTACATACAAGCACTTTGTGGAAAAAATATATGGTACCAACAAAAAGCAAACTTCAGTCTCCTGTTCCTTCCTCTGAGAGTTGAATACTAGATCTCTGATACTAGCCTATACCTATATACTCTTCACACTATTTCCATTTTATTAGCATACCTGCTACACAAGCATGATTTGACAGGAAATAGATACTATGAGAGAATATGCTCAGTTCAGAGACTTAACAGTTCAGAGACTTGACAAGAATACAGTATGATAAACACCAGTTACAGTCAAGATTCTATGAGTTTGTACAGTTCAGAGACTGTTACTTGTGTCACACTATCCTCCTCAGTTCAGAGAGAATATGTCTTTATTTCATAACCTTGTTTTACATCCCTAAAGATAAATAAAAACGCCTAGTGAAAAAAAAGTTTTATGTTTCTGTTAACTTTTACGTTTCAATAGAGCTCAAATAGAGAGGCCTACAGAGTAGTGGAGTAACCACCATTCCAACAGAATACCATATTACAACTATACCTATATACAAGGCCGGATTAACCATATGGGCAATTGGGCAATTGCCCAGGGGCCCTCGACTTCTATGGGGCCCTGGGCAGTGACGGCACAAGCAAAATATCTGGTTATCTCTCGCGTATTAAACTGTCCGCGGGAGCCGTTGCGCTGCATCTGTAGTCTATGCGCGGCACAGAATCTCTGCCCCTGGCTGCCTGTGACTGTGACCATGAGCTGTGATTGGTCAGCCCGTATGAGGCGGGTTAAAGGTGACGCCAATCAACGTGCACTGAGCGGTTTCATGATGTCAAGCGCTTGTTCACAATTAGCAAACATGGAGAAGCTGAGTGGGAGCGCGAAACGGAAATTAAAAAAGGAGAAGGACATCAGAAACACAGAAAATTTAAAGTATATTCCAAAAATAGGTAACTTCTTCACTCCAGTAAATGTTACCAACTGTTCTAAGGTAGCTTCCGTCAACAAGGACAGCTCAGCTAGCCAGGATATTTCTTCATTGCTGGCGCTAGCTAATGTCCACAGCCCAGAGAGCGAAGAGGTTAGCAAAGAGCCCCCGGCATCTTCAACCGACGGCCCAAATTCTGCCGCGAGTGCGACCGTTGAGGGAAGCGGTGATGGGCCTCGAGTCTCACCGCCATCTGAGCCGCTCATCGAGTCTGAGAGTTGCCCCTGTACCTCAACGCCTCTGCTACTCCCTGGGGATCCTGCACTGTGGGGACCGGTTACGGAGCAGCTGCGGGAAGAGGCGATCTCCCGGGGGCCTGCAGCTTTCCAGAACCGGGCTGCTAAGTATCCGGCATCGGTAAGAGAGTCCGGGCTTGGGAGTTGGACACGCTCCCTCACCAACGATGTGCTTAATTGTCGTCTCCCAAACAACCAAATTGTGCCAAGGGAATGGCTTCTTTACTCGCCATCAACTGGATCAGTTTATTGCTATGCCTGCAAACTCTTATCATCCCAAAAGCCTGCATTTGTCAGCGGATTCTGTGATTGGAAACATCCAGAGAGGATTAGTGATCATGAAAAGAGTGCAGAACACAGACAAAACATGCTTTCTTTATTGCACCGGTCTAAATTCGCATGCAGAGTTGACGCTTCTCTTGCCCGACAGTGTGAGGCAGAACAGCAGTACTGGAAAGAAGTCCTTCGACGTGTGGTTGCCGTTATTAAATTTTTGGGAGCGAGAGGACTGCCATTTCGAGGCGACAACGAGCTGCTGGGCTCCGCGCACAATGGGAACTATTTGGGACTGCTTGAACTGATCGCGGAGTTTGATCCCTTTTTAAAGGAGCACCTTGAGAAGCATGGCAATAAGGGCAGAGGTAGGCCATCTTACATGTCCTCAACTGTGTGTGAAGAATTTATTTCATTAATGGGTGACAAAACTAAGCAAGTGATAGCAGAGGAAATCAGACACGCTAAATATTTCTCTGTAATCGTTGATTCAACACCAGATTTAGCACACATAGATCAGCTCACATTTGTTTTTCGTTTTGTCAGTGCAGATGGCAGAGTCTTGGAAAGATTCATTGGGTTTGAGCCCATCCACAGCCACACAGGTGCAAGCCTAGCTGAATCTGTGATTGAAATGGTGCGAGGCTTGGGGTTAGACTTGTCAAACTGTCGTGGCCAAAGTTTTGATAATGCTAGCAATATGTCTGGCAAATACAGCGGCCTCCAGGCACACTTGAAAAAACAAAACCCACTAATTCATTATACACCGTGTGCTGCCCATTCGCTGAACCTCGTAGGTGTTAACAGTATTGATAATTGCTGTGAGGAGGTGAACTTATTTTTTGAACTGTTACAGTCCCTGTATACATTTTGTAGCGCATCAACACACCGCTGGAATACAGTTTTTCATAACAGCGAACATTACATTAGATACACTCTAAAATCCCTCAGCAGCACTCGATGGAGTTGCAGAGCAGACTCCACAAAAGCTCTCAATGAAAATTACAGGGCAATCAGAGATACATTAGCCAAATTAGCTTCAGACTGTGATGAGAAAACACAAACCAAACTCGAAGCTGCTGCATTGGTCACAAAACTTGATAAACTTGAAACAGTAATAATGACTATGTTGTGGGACCGGGTACTGCATAGATTTAAGGCAACAAGTGACCAACTCCAAAGGAGCGACATGGATTTAGCTACTGCTCTTGGCCTTTTGCGGTCACTGCATTCATATGTTGGCTCTCTACGAGAACAGTTTGCTGAGCTCGAAGAATCCGCGCGCACTATTAGTGCCACACAAAACTATAAATTTGACACTCGACGTGTGAGAAAAAGAAAGAAATTTGCAGACGAGTCTAGTGATGACAGTGAAGTAGCTTTTACTGATAGTAGTCAGAGATTTAAGGTTGAAACATATCATGTCATCATTGACAGACTTTGTTCGTGCCTATCCAAGCGCATTGAAGCCTACACACATGTGTGTGACCTCTTTGGAGTTTTATTTGAGAGGGACTGCAATGATTGTGATGTGCGTGAAAGAGCTGCTAAACTGTGCTCCACTTATCCGACAGATTTAGATGGTTCCTTGTCAGACGAACTTATTCAGTTCAAGCACTTTGTGCAGAATGAGACTTCACCTGTACAGCTGCTGCAAGCTCTTGAGAGACATGGACTTAAGACAACATTTCCAAATGTTTATGTTGCACTAAGACTGTTTTTAACCTTGCCTGTGTCTAACTGTGAGGGTGAGAGGTCGTTTTCTGTTTTGAAACGAGTTAAAAATGAGCTGAGGACCACAATGTCACAGACACGGCTCTCTGCACTTTCTCTCTTGGCCATCGAACATGAACTTGTTAGTACCCTTGATTTTGAAGATATTGTACACCAGTTTGCACATTCAAAGTCCAGAAAAATGCCAGTGTAAGAAGTTTGCCAAATTAAATCAAGCATTTCAAATTTAAACATGCACTTCCCCATTATTTAAGATTAAATTTGTTTTGTCTTGTCTAATTGAGAGAAATTGACAGATTTCCAAATGTTATTTTGCATTAAAATGTTTAACCCTTGCCAGTCTTGTTGAGTTGTGATGTGACAAGTTAAAATTATACAGATGATACTGCAGATACTGCATTTTATTTATTTTTTCCTTGTGGTGGCTCCATGGAAATGCTGTAAATAGTTTATTGTTGTTGAGAGAAAACAGGCAGATTTCAAAATGTTTATATTGCACTATAACTAGATTGTTCTTGTCTTGTCTGTGGACTTCCTCTGTGATGGCTTTATCAGTTCAATACATCTGTGTTGGGAATATGTGTTGTTAAATAAATATTGGATGCTTTGAAAGTGATTGCTTATTTATTTTTTTGTGAAAATGGAGGACACTGCCTTCCCTCTCTATGTAGTGGGTCAATTTTGCCAGATTATACTGATGCTGATGTGTTTTGTTTTCATAACATCATATGTGAGTGAGTGTCCTTGATAAGAGGACGTAGTTCTGTATTTTGTCAGATTATGGTGATCCTGGGGTCGTGATCATGGGGCCCTTGAATATTGTTGCCCAGGGTACAGCAAAGTGTTAATCTGGCCCTGCCTATATAACTACCATGTTATTACATTGATATTTTTTTACAGTACAAAATGCATGAAGTACACTTGAGTGGACAGATAAATATTTCTTTATAGAATAAAGATAGAATTTTTTTTTTTTTTTTTTCAAACCTTGTTTTACATCCCTAAGGATGTATAAAAACACTTTGTGAAAAAATCCTGACTGAGTTTATCATAATTCATGCATGAGAGGGTTAATAAAAACTCACTGCAAGCAGCCAAGGTTGGTAAAAGATGCACGGTGTGCTCCGGGGAAACCTGGCACATTCAGCAAGCTTTTGGAGCTGCTCCCACCAACAAAGGAGGACAATTTTGTCAGTGGGAGCAACTGGCCGATGTGAAAATTCTTCCTTTGTTACTCACATGGAACAGAAGGTTCCTGGAATGAAATAAATGTCAGAGTTGAGAATTTTAGCTGTCAGTGCTCCTCCACTGTGAGCCAGAGGAGAGGGCATGTAATGAACAGAGGAAGGGAAGATGAGACTGGCTGAACAGAGCAAAAATCAAACTCGCCTCTGACAAGATAACCTCTTTGTCCAGCCCTGCATGCTGCTAGGTACAAGAGGAAAGGATATGAAAACACCAAATCTCAGGAAAGAAGGCCAAAGCAAATTTCACTGTCTGTTAAACACTTCAAGAAACTATATTGTAGGGGTGCAACGGGTAAAAAAAATTCATTGTTTCTTGGATCAGAGTCACGGATCGGATAATTTTTCGGATCAGCAAAAAAAAAGGACAAGACAAATAAACGTAAGCATAAACATGTTGTGTTTTCACTGTCATATGGCTTTCTTGTGCCACAGTGCCTACACACCGTCACGGTTTTATCCACTAACCTCTTTCCTTCATCTTTACATTTGACAGGGAAGCCAAAATGCTCCCATACAGGGGATTTAAATGATGCGGGGTGTTCAAGCTCCTTCGTTTCACCGCTCGCTATGACCACGCTGTGTGTGGACTGAACATGCAAACAACTTTTTTGCATCACTAATATATTGCCTTTAAATTCTACATAAAAGTGCCTGTGTAGAAGTTATGTAATCTTACATTTTCTAAACTTCCCAGGTGTCATGCATCTTACTCCAAGCTTCATTTTTGTGACCTTGTTGTTTAGTGGGACAGCCAAATGTGACTTTAACTCAGGCCCCATCCACACGTAGCCGGGTATCTGCTAAAACGAATATATTTTTCTACGTTTGGACCTGTCATCCACATGAAAACTCATAAAAACACATCGTAAACGAATGTTTTTAAAAACTCCGGGCAAAGTGAAGATTTTTGAAAACTCCGTTTATGCAGCTGCGTGTAGACAGAGATAACCGGAGTTTTGCGTTTTCGAACGTCACAATATGCGCCAAAACAACAACAAATCTGCTCTGACGTCAAACGTGCGACCTTTGTTTACCGAAGAAGCATGGATGTCTTGAGAACTGTGGTGGTTATTATTGCAGGCGCTGTTTACTGCCTTGATTTTACACGCCCAAGTCGTACTCCCAGAGGAATGGCGTGACAAGGTGTCCTCACTCCTGTCGCTGTCGGAATTATTACGTCCTCATATCGAGGGGCAGTCCACTGTCATGCGATCACTTGTCAGTGTGCTCAAAACAGTTGCGTGCACACTTTATTATTTAGCTGACGAGGGCAGATTGCGCAAAACAGCATTTGGGTTGTCAAGACAGGTGAAAACGCAGATGTTCGGTTATGTGTGGAAGTAGTTTTTTTCGAAAACGAGGTAATGTGGATACAGATTATTTTATAAACGGGGGGGGGGGGAGACATTAGGTTTTAAAAATATCCGGCTACGTGTGTACATAGCCTCAATGTATTCATCCATAACATGACCACTTTGAAGCTTCTGTTAAAAAGTACTCAAGTCAGAATGATCAGTGTTCCTGAACTGCATGTTGAGAACTTAGGCTGTGTTCGAAACCGCCTATTACATACTACATACTTGCAAACGGCATACTCATCGATCAGACAGTATGCAGAGCGTTTACCCACAGTGCACTTCGCTCCTGCCCGAGCCGAAATCAGCCGGCCTGAAGCTGATTTCACTTAAGCTCTAAACTCTGTAAACTTTAGCAACATTTGAAACATTTTCAGGTGAGAAAGTAGTCGTTTCGATCCCCAACGTGTTGAAAATCTGACAAAATACCGGCTATTTACAATTTTGTTCCCACGAATTTGGCGCTACTAAAGCTAGCCGCAGTGAGCAACGCACTTCCGGTTATTTTCACAAAATAAAATTCCCGTTGCCTTTTATCATAGGGAAAGCCATTACGATACAATTGGTGCTTTTGTTTTGAAAACAGGAAGTGAACCTACCCTCGTTGTAGCTAGCCTGAAACTGCCGTTTTGACAGGAAATGACGATCGGCGACGTCACGTTACGTTGCATCTTGGGTAGTTTGAGTATGAGTAGTAACCTCATGATGCATACCCAACATTTCGGCGAATCTAGTATGCATCGGAAAACTTAAAAAAAGTTAGTTAGTAGGAGTAGTAGGAGAAGTATGCGGTTTCGAACACAGTCTTAGAATATCTTTTGAATTTAATGTAAATTCATTCATTCATTTTGTAAAAATGTCCAACCAAACATGAACAACGGACACAGTAATTGATGCCAATTTGACACATTTAAAATAGTTTCTTAAACAAAATCAAAACAAATCATTTTTTGTAAGTCTCCACCAATTTTCCCAAATAAATAATTTGTGGTTAATAACATCGAGCATTTACTGATGTGGCAACTGTTCTTGCTGAAATAATAAAATAAAACCAAATCAAGCAACCATTCTCATATTAGGATGAGTAAAGTGGTTACCTAGTGTGATTTAAATGTTATCATGTACCTTCGGTTTAACATGTTTGATGAACCAAAGATCCCTGAAACAATGAATATCAAAGCACACAAATGCAATCCATACAGGCAATATGGAATAACGCAACTGCAAAATGTTATGCCGAAGCAAATTATGGTTAACCCTCCATATTTTGTGGGACTGAAAGAGTCACAAGACCAACTGCCGTAGGATGAAGTTGTTGTTTTTTCGTCATTTTTTCCTCATTATTGCTTTAAGTTTTTTGTAGGATAGCCACAGTTAGTGTTGAAATGGAGCTGGAAGAAAGACAGACACTGTGAGATGAGTTGGAAGATTGGATTCTGAATCATTAGATCAAACTCTCAACAGTATCCATAGCCTATGTATCTATGGTATGACTTTGTATCATTTTTAGCAACACTAGTTTGTGAACCTTAAAACTTCATGCTTCTGACTCTTTGTGAAGCACAGAAACCATTGTTATGCACATTCCCAGTCCTGAAATTTTATGAGTTCATTCTCATTTGCTTTTTTTGTATGCGTTCAAAATCTTTTCTCTTATTCAGAAGTACAAAACATTTAGGGCCATAGACTCAGTGCATATTCAAAATTGTGGTTTTGATCATCATCATCATCAAAAAAAATAAAAAATTCACTGAGTGGATTTAGAATTTATTCACCTCAGATAAAAAACAAATTGTCTGCACTAATGTGAAGGCTGATACTGGGACCTTGACTGCGTTAAATAGGCCAGGTCTGGCTCAAAGACAGTGGTTTTGATGCGCGGTATGTCACGCAGGTGAGAGTCGCTTAGTCTTGTCCTGAAGCGGTTCTTGTTGAAATACATAACCGAGAATGTCTTTTCGCACAAGTAGGTCGAGCCAAACAAGCTCAGCATTTTCTTCGCAACTGTTCGAATCTCTGGAAACCGGCCTTTATCCAGCTGGCAGTAGAAATTGACAAGAAGTGCCTTTGGACAGTTGTTGGTTCTCATTATTTCCATTGTAATGAGAACCAGTAAAGTAGTTAAACATGAGTATTTATGTCCTTAACTGGGAAACTACCCGTTGCTACCCTTTTGTGGACTTTGAGTGTTTTTTTTCTATTTTTTTATTAAATTATAATTCAATTCAATTTCATCTACACACGGTCAAATCATAACAGAGGTTATGTCAAGAAGCGGTCGTGTTAACCGAACGATGACAGAAAAATCTGAAGGCCATCTGTCATTTTGACCGATTGCAATTCACACCCCTGACCACTTGGTGGCAAATGAGCATATTAATTGGCTATTGTCTCGCTTGATGCTTGACCTCGTTGGCTTCCCTCGTTCAGTCTTGCCGACATCTGATCACTTCACTTGGAGAAATGTTCCCTGATTTCAAAACTTTGGCTGAAGTCGCGCTTGTATTTCAAGTCTCCAGTGTGGCAGCAGAGGGCGGATTCAGAACAACATCAAAACAGCCGTGAGAAATTGTCTGTCCATAACCTCTGCAGCAATCCCACTTGAGACATTTGATTACGAACACGCAGGCACGCAATTCAAGTCCATGCGGACCAGGAGGAAGGTGTGCGTTCAGGCCACAGCAGATGAACTGTTCATATTTTAAGTGCAATCGTTTAATTTCATTGTTCATATGTAGCTACTGGGACCACGGTCAGTGGTTTTGTCTGCTATACATCTGCTTGATGCGTGATGGCGCGGTGTGGATTCTCTGTTCAGCTTGTTTGGACCGAATATTAATTAAACATTAAATGCTTTTGAATGTCATTATTATCACAAGACAAATACAACTTGGAACAAGACCATTTAAACTTCAGTACTTATAGTTTATATCATTTTTCAAATTAAAGCGACGGGTAGAAATAGATTTTGACTGGAATGTTACGACCCTGTCAGTCAAAATGACGGACAACGAAAAAGTCTAGCGCAACCTCTGATGTTCAGGCACTTCAAAGATGCAGTCCCATTCAAGCCAAATTTTTTCCCCTCTCTAAAAACAATTTGACACAATTTTCTGAGGTCTTATTGAGATGCGTGAGACAACCTTTGGTCAAAATACCTGTTGGTTTAAGTGCAGAGACATTTCTCTGAGCCCAGTTTCAAAACCTCTTGTGAAAAGTCAAATTTATAACCAATTAGGGCTAGATTGTTAGTTTTAGGATTAGGCACTTGGGCTGGGTTAAATTTAGATCAGATTAAGGCCAATTAGGGTTTCATGGTTGGGTTTAGGCATAAGGGCTAAAAATTAAATCTAAATTAGTAAATTTAACCGCCAACTGGGACTAATAGTTAGGTTTGGAGTATTTACTGCCATGGAGTTTGGTGTAGAGGCCAGGGGGCGTGCACACTCGACTCAAGATCAGGCTGGCCATGCTGCGTGTATTAGCTCTTTTGAAGTAACTCAGGAGGCCGTGGGAAACTTTGTGGTATTTGAGATGTGTTGAAAGTGGTAGCCCAAGTACTGCAAAGGCTGGATAGGACACTTCACTAAAGCATGTTCTTTCCAATCTTCCATAAATATGTTTGCCTAGCAAACTGTTACCATCTTGTGAAGCGATGTAGGCTTTCCTTGAGCAGCTGCCTGGCAGAGAGACAGTGGGATGGTGGTTTGAAGGATAGTGTATTTGTTCCTGACCAGGCCAATGACCCTTTCCACATGGATCCTGATGGCTGCACGTCCCCTTGTTGCTTGTAGTTCCAGTGAATGCGGTTGCTGCTTGCCTTTGGTGAATGGTGGTATTTTTAACTGTGCACAATAGAGACCCACTGTATCTTTGACATTGAAGCCTTTGTCTGCAAGAATCACATCTCTTGGTAATAATTTGTCTAGATAGCCACAGTTTTCTGTGATGTTCTTGTCACTCGTGCGCCCCCCTTCATTCAAAGACCACTCATCAACTCTGTTCCTCAGAGGATGAAACTCAGCTCTGAGTCTTGTGCACTAACCCGTCAAAGCTCTAAATGTAGCCTGGCAGGCTACATTTGAGCATGCTCCTGTGATGCCAGGGCTTTGAATGAATTTGGAGTAGTGGTGCTCATCCGTGGTGGTGTCGTGCTCAGTGGAATTGCTGGTGCTGGAACGGATGACAGTTTCATTCAGGTCGTAACTTGTAGGGGCCACAGTCTCATTTCTTTTCCGTTTCATCTGTTGCGTTCGTTCAACTCTGCTGACATAAGATGTTTTTTTGCCGCTTTCTAGCTGAAGTGTGGGGAAACACACTGGGCACATTATCAGGGCTCATGGGGTTCTATTGTTTTCTAGAGGTTTTAGAGGTTATGGCTACTGTAGGATGTAATAAAGTGCAGGTAAGGCAATTAGAGAAGTTTGAAATTAAAGGTAGGGTAGGAGATCCTGGATTTTGAGTCCAGCGAAGCTGCATTTTGAAAATACACAGGTAAAAAGTCCCAACCCTTTTCTTCACTTTTCCCCCGAAGGCACGCGCACGAAGGTGCACGAGCGCTGTTCTGACAGCAAGCATCGATCGTTGCCGATCGATGCAATAATGCTAGGTGCTAGCCAAGCTGGCTCTAGTTTAGCTTCCTGCCAAGCTTCTGGACGAGTAATTCATTCACGGAGCAGGGTACGCGCACAGGGGGAAGGAGGGGGAGGGAGGAGCAGATTGCAGTTTGATAGACGGCATCAGTATCTAATCATTTTGAACGGACCGATCACAATGATTGGATACTGTTTTTCCTAGATTGTACATTCTAGAGGCTACTGAAACTTTTCATATTTGTGTACAAACTTTTAATTAATTGGTTGCAATGGGGGTGTGAAGAGTATTTCAAGCAATATGTAAAAAAATTTTCCAGAAAAAGATTCCCTACCCAACCTTTAAGAACAGGCTCCTTTTCATCAAATAGTCTATTTAACGTGTGTGTGTGTGTGTGTGTGTATGTGTGTGTGTGTGTGTCTCCACCAGCCACTTCATGAGGTCCAATCTAATCCAACAGCTCTGTCATACATTCTAATTTATGAAGCTTTTACATTTTCAGTTTTGGTTGACATTGTCAGAAGGGTGATAATCACAATTTATGTTAATTATTGAGGTTGTAGTGGATGGTGCTGGCGTTCTGGAGTGTAATATATGTTCCTAATATTTAGTCCCCCTTAAAGGAAAACTCCGGAGCATTTGAAGCGCAATCCCATTGCTAGAGGTTGTCAAATACTGATAGTAGGACACAGAGAGGTGCAAATCTGCGCTCCCTGTGTGGAGATTGCGCTGTTCGCGCAGCCTGTCATGCGAGGCTAATACGTGGTGGCTAGGGGCAAGCGCTAACCCTTCCATGTAAAACTACAACTTCCACACTGCAGAAACGTCACACCACTTTATAAACCATCCGACAATAAAGTCACAAGCCTTACCATCAAAACCATATGCATGGTTCTCACATTACTGGCATGGGGACGTTACAAAACAACTTTATAAACAGCATGTCACTTACCTCTTGTCGGTGGGCGCGCGCATGTGAAAGCCCAAAAGAGTCGATGGACGATAATCCCATATACAAAACAATTAATCTTCTCTAGAAAAACTGTGTTCAAGTATTTAAAACATTACAACAATATTACTGGGCATGTATTGTAATGTTTTTTTTTATTGCCAAGTTTCATGACCTTGCGATCATGATAAGGCTTTCAAATCACAAACGCCATCACACGATTTTCACCGCCTGGCTACGCCCACACCGTTCAGAGTTTGGAAAAGTTTTTCAATTATTTTTTCCCACCCATGTCTTAAGAGCAACCTGGCCAAGTTTGAAGCTTGTAGCATTAAATATGTAGGAGGAGTTGCGAGGTGTGGAAAAAGAAAACAAAAAGACGTTTACAACCACCAGGAGGTGGCCCTATAGGAGGATGTCACTATGTTATATGTGCACGTTCAGGCTGGGTCCAGCATTCACCGTATGAAGTTTGGGACAGATTGGATAATGTATGTGGGAGTTAATAGCAACTTAATTTTTTGTGGCGAGTGATGGCGAGTCATCGAACTTTGAGTCATCGAACTTTGAGGCATCGCCACGGCCTTTAAGTTTTGAAAAAGTTTACCAATGATATCCCCCCCCATGTCTTAAGAGTAACCTGGCCAAGTCTGTAGCATTAAATCTGTAGGACGAATGGGACCATGGCGGCAGGAGACTTTTTTGTGCGTCTGGGCATGATGAATGAGTGTACCGAATTTTGTCGTCCCACGCAAAACTAACCCCAGTGCGGGGACCATTTTTAAGCATCGTAGGGGGCGCTACAGAGTCAATGAGCGACTCCCAAAAATATAAAGTTTAGATTCTTTCATGTCGTCGACTGGCAGGTGGTGCTTGCAAAATTTTCTGAGTTTTCGAGCACCTTTTGCAAAGAATCGGAAGAATAGTCCTTACAGATACAATAGGGTCCTTGCAGTTTCACTGCTCGGTCCCTAATAAGATCTGGGATACTGATTGGTCTGACCAAAGTACACGTTTTCACTGATGTACCATCCTGTATTTAAGTTTCATTCATTTTTTCAAATATATTTATTTCAAATTCTCACTTTTATACAATTTTAAGATTTTTTTTTCTCTTCAGATTCAGTTTTTTTCTTCAAAACTAGAACATTTATAAAAAAAAATTTTTTAAAAAAGAACTCAGATTGCTGCCGTTGCTAGGCAACATCAGACTGGTCTTCTATCTGTGACATCAGCAAATGTTCTGTTGATGGGGGTGGAGCCTAAGTCTCTGTTCCTTCATGACATCAGAGTGACATCACAATGATGTCAATGATGTGATATCCTCAAAACTTGTAAATAGGACCTGATTCACATCAGGTCATTTAGACAGTTAGAGCATACGCATCTCTGTTATCACAGTTAGACACTGATTCAAAGCACGAACGCATATTAATTCTATCGTTGGACACCAAAAACAAAATTGATCTTTACACAATGGAGTCTACTGGAAACAACCTACAAGCTGCTGAGACCAACAATACAGCCTCTACATCTGAAGTAACGGCATCTACTAGCCAGGAAGCTGCCCAAACAAACACTGTGAACAAGAAGCCAACTCGCAAAGAAGGTTTTGTGAGCATTACAGAATTGGAGTTTAATAAAATCTTGGGTGACAAAGATAAGAAGATTTCATTTATCACAGAACAAAATGGATCTTTGCTGGATGACATAAATAGGTTAAAGGCCAGTATTAACGAATCACAGCAATTGTATTCATCAACTACTAACGACACGCGCCAACTGCTAGAAGAAATTGAAAGAGAAAGGATTAAGAGAGAGGAAGCTGAGAGCTCTTTAGCTCAGAAACTGGAGGAAACCAGCAAAATAGAGGCTGAACTGACTAAATCAGTGACTCAACTGAAGGACCAGAAAAGGGACGCCATGAAGGAAAACACTGCACTTTCAAATGAAGTGCAGCAGCTAAAGAATGAGCTACAAAATCTGAAAGATGAGAAAGAAAAAGCCACCGTTCTATACATAGAACTACAAAAGAAAGAGAGGCTAAATGCAGACGCCACCTGTACAATTAGCAAGTTGGAATCGGGTCTGCGGACTGAGAAGTACAGGACAGAAGAAGCCGGGACCAGCTCAGCCGTACAAATGGAGGAAAACTCCAAAATGAAGACTGGTCTCCTCCAAATCCAGAAAGACTTCGATGGACAAAAACGACAGAGGGAGCAGGACAAGACCCATCTTCTGGAAGAACAAATAAAAACAGCCACCAGCATGAAGGAAGCTGCGATAGAAAATCAAAAATCGCTGGAAAATGAGAAAAAACAGTGGCAGGAAGAAAAGTCCAGCTTTCTACAAATGTTATCAGCTATGAAGGAGACTCTAGAGAATAAAGAAGAGGAAAGGAAACAATCTGCAGACAGTTTGATGGAAAGGATAGCGAGCTTGGAAGAGCAGATGGGAAAGATTCAGACGAAGAACGCAAAGAAGAAATCTCTCTGGAGAAGATTCCTCCAGCTTTTTAAATGACCTGAAAGAGTCTGACCTCTGACCTCTGAGCGTCTTTTCCCCGACTCCCCCAACCTTAAAACTTTAAAAACCTTAAACAAATCCTTTGTTTGCTGATGTCTATTCTGTGACATCAGCAAATGTTCTGTTGATGGGGGTGGAGCCGAAGTCTCTGTTCCTTCATCACAATGATGTCACAGTCAGACACTGATTTAAAGCACGAACGCATATTAATTCTATCGTTGGACGCCAAAAACAAAATTGATCTTTACACAATGGAGTCTACTAAAATAAACCTACAAGCTGCTGAGACCAACAAAACAGCCTCTACATCTGATATACATCCCATTCTAAAACTCATACAAGTAACGACATCTACTAACCAGGAAGCTGCCCAAACAAAAACTGTAAACAAGAAGCTAACTCGTTCCCAAGGTTTTCTAACCATCCCAGAATTGGAGTTTTATTAAAACCTTGGGTGACAAAGATGAGAAGATTTCAACTCTCAAACAACAAAATGGATCTTTCCTGAATGAGGTAAATAGGCTTAATGCCAATTTATACCAATCACAGCAATTGTATTCATGAGATTCCTCCAGCTTTTTAAATTACCTGAAAGAGTCTGACCTCTGAGCGTCTTTTTCCCAAACCCCCCAACCTTAAAACTTTAACCTTTAAAAACCTTAAACAAATCCTTTCAATAAATAAAACAAATCTAAATTTCTCCCCCTTGAGCTGTCACCTTACCATTGTGGGGGGGTTTGTGTGCCCCAATGAGTCTGGGAGCTATGTTGTCTGGGGCTTTAAGCCCATGGTAGGGTCACCCATGGCAAACAGATCCTAGATGAGGGACCAGACAAAGAACAGCTCACAAAACCCTTATGATGAGTGATATTTTTGGATACCGTGTTGCCTTGCCCGGACGCGGGTCACCGGGGCCTCCCCCTGGAGCCAAGCCCAGGGGTGGGGCCCGCCGGCGATGATGATAAGGCTTTCAAATCACAAACGCCATCACACGATTTTCACCGCCTGGCCACCCCCACATCATTCAGAGTTTGGAAAAGTTTTTCAATTAATTTTCCCTCCATGTCTTAACCCTCTGGAGTCTAAGGCCTTTTCAGAGACTTTGAGGCAGTTGTCACCACCTTGACATTTTCAAGTATTTCAAATAACTGTAAACATCTATGCAAAAGTGACATATGGCTTAGAGATGCGTGGATCCCGCGGATTAACCGCGGATCGGGCGGATGACACGCCGAAAAATCGTATTTTAATTCAATTCGGGCGGGTTGCGGTTGAAGCACTGAAAAAAAACAAAAAAAAAAAACATAATTTTCCAAAGGTAACGAACGAAAACATACATTACAAACAGTATGACAAAGATCAAAGATGGCAGCGGTAGCAAAGTTAGTGCGAGAGAGGCTTAAGACGGGTGATCTTAAAACGAAACCTAAAGAAGGTGCTAAAAGTACCGTTTGGGAAAAATTCCACGAGGTGATCAATTCGGATGACACCAGTATGTGATTTCCAAAACTTGTGAATGTGTATATGTTATCCACTACATAGTAGTAGGCGGACTTATTGGCAAGATATAATGAACTACGCTGTTTGAAAAAGCCGATACAAATAGCCAAGGCACCTTCAATAGATACCTATCGGCGGATGGCGGGCGGGTTCGGTTTTGAAAATCGACGAAAAAATGTTTGTGCAAATGGATAGCGGGCGGATATATATTTTTTGCAGCGGTTGCGGATGGGAAAATACGTCATCCGCGCATCTCTAATATGGTTGTATTCTGAAAAGCCTAACAAAAAACAATATGAGAGTGAAGTGAATTCAATATAATCACAAGAAACTTGTGCTAAAGAAAATAAAAAATAAAATAAAATAAAGGACCAGACTCAGTGAATAATTCCCTACACTCCGTATTATATAGATCAATGAGCAGTGCTGACCAACCTGAGCCAGTACTCAAAAGGGTCCTCACTAGGGAATGGCAGGGTAGAATAAAAATCAGCCAATGGCATGATGGAGGAAACTGTGTCACTGAAATGTTGTTTTAATATGTCAAAGATGGGACCTGGGCCGTCAGACAGAACAAGAAAGGGGTTACTGCGGACGCCTACTCTAAGGGAGGTGGTCCCTCGCCTTCCCCATTAGCCTGTTCATGACTTCTTCAGCCTGCTCCGTTACAGGTATCGCCTGCTTTCTGAGATATGTCATGACCACTGTCTCCCATTCATGCACTGTATAAGCGTCCATGCCGTTCCCCTTAAAGCATACTGGCTCTCTGACATCCGACTTCACTACCCAATTCACGAGAGAAGGGTCTCCCCCCCTCGATCCGGATGTGTCACTAGCAACATACTTGTGCCACTACTAAGCTGTGATGCAATGCAGGAAGCAATACTCTCTCCTATTGACATTCCAATTTCTTTAGCTATGCTAGCAATAACATGAACTGAAGAATTCCTCACATTTTCGCCAGGTAAATTGTGCCCAACACAGCCAATTTGGGGTGAGGCAGCAAAAGCATCATCAGTATTTGATATGTCCTCGAGATTTGGCATAGGGGTGGACGTGATAGGTGTAGACTGGAACCTCACCCTACCCACAGGTGTTATAGGAGTGTACATGGACGCACCTCTCCCCCTACCAACACCAGCACCGAAGTCCATGGTTAGTACGGCAGGTACAGGAAAGACAGAATAAGAAATAAAAATAAAAAGTGTCTGAATATATGCACTTATATATAAAAAAAATTAAATCATGTGACAAGCAAAACTTGTAAATGAAACCAACTCAAACAAAGTAACAGAAAATAGCAGTCATATGATCAAAATCACTGATAATGATGACAAAGATCAAAGATGGCAGCGGTGTTTTTCTTTGTGAGCACTTGCTCTATCTCATAGCTGACTTTCCTCTCAAAAGTATTCAAGGTGGCGTCTTGTACTATTGGGCAGAAAACTGATTTGGGCTTAAAAGGTGTATTAGAATAATTGGTCACTGAGGGCCCAGGTGGATTCAGCTTGTACCATGCTTTAATGTGTAAAGATCTGTAAAACCTATAGAGGTCAATTTTTACGTCAAAGTTATCAGAGGAAGTTGTGGGTGAAAACGTAAGTCCTTTCGACAGTACACTGACTTGTGCTTGTGAGAGGGATGCATCTGAGAGATTTATAACTAAGTCCTGCGGCTCCGCGTAGGATAGGGACTTGGGTCAATTTCAAAGGCTGCGCAGAATTTGCGATAAGGAAGACGACTTTGAGACGAAAAGCAAAGAGATGCTGGATCGCTTTAGAGAACGGGGTTATCCATCTAATGTACTGAACACAGCCCTTGCTAAAGCCCAAGCACAGGAGCGAAGCGAACTGTTAAAAAGAAAACAGAAAGGCAACGATGTTACAACCCTCTTAATTATGATAAGTCATGGCACTGGGTGTAACACAAACAAAATAAGTAATACCTCAGTCAGTTGATATCCATAGAAACAGTATAATTTATTTTGCAATTGTTAAAAGGTAACATAACAAAAGATCATCCAAAACCACAGTGAAGCTCTTACTCTTCAGGGTCTCCGAGGCCAAAACAACAAACAAAACACCTGTGGCAGGAAGGTAGGCCTGAAACACAGGGAGAGATAAGAAGGATGTCTCATGAAGAGAGCTCCCCCTCTGGAGGTCAGGGACCGTAACAAACGACAACAACAGAATGTTTTTCGCAACGCGCTATAGCACAGAGGCCAACGACATCCGCAAGATCATCGAAAAAAACTGGAGCCTTCTCCAATGTGATGAAGCATTAAGGGACACTTTTAAAGAACCCCTGTTTTTCTCTTTTAAAAAAAGCCCCAACAATAGGTGACAGAGTAGTGCGCTGTCACATATCCACCAGGGAACAACCAAAAACGTGGATCCCGCAAAAACCTAATGGCACATATAAATGTGGGCATTGCAAGATTTGTGACATTGTGATGAAATCTACTGTTTTTACGCACACTAATACGCACAAGGTTTTTAATATAAGACATTTTATAAACTGCCAAACTACTTATGTCATTTATATGTTGAGATGCTCTCTTTGCGATGCCTTTTAATGTCGGACGCACCAAAAGGCGCTTGAAGGACCGTGTGGCGGAACACAAATATGCAGTGAGAAGTGGCAATTGCGATTACGCCATTGTAAAGCACTTTACAGAAGCACATCCCAACGAAACTGCCTCTTTCACTGCAATAGGCATTGACCACATCCCCATAACCACTAGAAGAGGGGATAGACAAAGACTTCTTAACCAAAAAGAGAGCAGATGGATTCATAATTTAAACACCATGTCACACCCGGGTTTAAACGATAGCATTGATATGATTGCGTTTCTTTGATTTGGTGTTGTGTGTGTATTTCTGGTGGTTGTTTTTAGGGAGTTTGGTGTGATGTATTTATTTCTTGAATACTGTGGTATGGGTAATGTGTCCACTATGTTTGATTTGGGTACCTGCGCAAGCACAGACTGGAGAGGGCGCGCTTGTTCACAGGCGCGCACGGTCTGGAGACCTGACGACGCGCACCTGAAAATGACATTTACATGATTATAAGGAAGTACTTTGAATTTGTTTGTAAGCCCTGAAGAAGGCCTTTGAAGGCCGAAACATGTTGGCAATTTTATCTGTTCTAGTATGAACTAGCTCAGTTTATTAAAAGCTTTTTATTAAGAAGAAGAGTGCCTTGGATATCTTCAGTACCTATAAGTGTTTTCTTCCATTGTCTAAATACCCATATGAGCTCCGGGGGAAAGGGATGACATTTCATTACTACTAGGCTACTTTGTTAATACAATGATGTATAGGCCTACCTATTTGCCGTTTTATTCTTCTACAGCTAAAAAGAAGAGGACGATCCCAGAAAAAAATCTACAGGAGGAGCTTCTCAGCCTGGAGAGGGAAAAGCTGGAAATAATGAAGCAGCAGCTTCAAATGGACAGAGAAAGACTGAATTTGGAGAAGGAGAAATTTTATTTTATGAAGGAGCATATGAAAAGAAGGGAGGGGTTTGATATATTTGAAATCTAAAATAAAATTTTATTATCATCATTACATTATGTGTTATGCCTATTCATCTTCTGAAATAAGATGCAATTAGGTTGTTTCTAGCTGTTCTTCCAATCTGTGCACCATCATCATGGCCTTCCTCCTCATCTTCCACTATGGCAGGGATGTGGTTGGGGTCTGGCAGATTAGCCATCCTGCATATGTTGTGCAACACAGCTGTGGCCTTGACAAACATCACGACTTTGTCTGGGGAGTACTGGAAATATACAAATATTATGGTAACAAAACTTGCTTCATTGGTATAATGACATTATCCTTGTTTATGTTATGTAATCTTACAGTAATACATTTGCTATTTTCAAAGTATAGAGACTACTGTAACACCATGTCATTTTCACCAGGGTTAAATTCCTGACATACAACATACACTCCTTATCTAACTGTTAAATGCACAAAAGTATTATTGCTCACCTTCCTTTCCAAACACCATACAATCTCTCCTGACGACTGTGGCATCTTTTGTGTGCTGCATTGTACCTCCTCTCAGCATCTGTTTGCTCATTCATGACGTGTCATCAGGTAGGGCTTCAAGGGGTATCCTGAGTCCCCCAACAGCCAGCCACTTACCCTGCCCTCACTTAAGTATGCATTTATGCCACTGCAAACAGTGAAACACACAGTGTCAAATGTCACTGAATAATAGGCCTACTACCCAGGCTCCGCCCTCGCAGTGACGCAACACCTTCGGCTCTGCTACACTTACTCAGGCAAACTGCTCATTCAGGTGGATTTGAGTCCTTATGACCATGTTGTGGTCTCCAATGGCCTGAATATTGAGAGTGTGGTATCGCTTGCGGCACACGTATGCCGATTCAGTTGGGCCGTTTGGGGCCTTGATGGGGAATAAAGAGTCATCAACAAGTCCAGTAACTCCTTGCATCCCACTTTGCCTGAAAAACTCCTCCTTAATGTGCAGCAGCTCTTCTCCACATGGAAACTTGATGTAATTAGGCGCGAGATTGCAGATAGCCTGAGTGACCTCCATGAGATTTTTTGAAATACATGGCTGTGAAACCGAAGACAGGCTCGCAACCTCAGTCTGGAAGTCACCCTTTGCAAAAACGCGCAGAGCATTCGTTACCTGCATAACGACAGGCAAGGCTCCATGCCTCCTTGTTGGTCTTTCCAGAGCTGGACGCAGCTGTTCAACCAAATTTAGAATTAAATGTCTTGGGAGATGACAAAAAGACATCAAAGTCCCATCAGGACAATTCAGCATGTCGTTGTGTGGTCTCAGTAGCCTTTCCACCATTAAATTTCTGTTTTCTTCCTCTTCAAACACACCTAGTAACTGTGCTGCTGCCATTATTTCACTGTCAGTTAAAAATTGGAATTTAGGACAGGGTGTATGGTCTCCTAACTTAGGCATCCTAAATTAAGATATTCCTAACTTAGGATGGTTCTGGAATGGCTAATTTCCTATCTTAAGATAAGATAGGATTTCTTCCTAAGTTAAGTTAGGAAACCTCCTTCTGTAATACCAAAATTCCTAAATCCCTTCCTATCTTAAGATAAGATAGGATTTCTTACTGGAAGTTTCTGTAATGAGGCCCCTGGCGAAGGCCAAAAGTTTTTATCCAGTCTTTTTTTAAACGCAGTTTTACGCACGACTCAATTTATCTCCAAACCCCAATAAGACGACATGTTTGGAGTATTTTTAGATGTTATTACAGTTATTCAGCAGTTGTTCAGAAGATATTACAATTAGAACAAGATATTAGAATTGTGTTTTGGCACCATAAGTAAAACATTTCCATGTTGTTACAAGTTTAAAAAGGAAAAATGGGCCATTAGTGTTCATATGATTCTATTCTTCTCTCTTTTTCATCTGCCTGTTGATGTTTTAGTGGGCGACAAACACATAGTGAGCCAAACACAGTTCAGAACAATAAAAACTCTTGTTTAAATTGAGTGGTACTTAATACATTGTGAGACAAATCTTTGCAGCATGCATTACAACAATAACTCCCCGGCATTTAACATCCTTCCATTCTGGTGTAAATTAAGGTTTAAGTTTTTTTTTGTGATAATTTTACTAGTGCGGCCCACTTGAGATCACATGGGTTGTATGCGGCCCCTGAACCAAAATGAGTTTGACACCCCTGCTCTAAAGGCTGTAATCGTGCCCGCAAAAATCGAGCGCTCCCGGCTGTTTTTAACCAATCACGTTAGGTTTATTATTGATATATTATCTGAGCAGAACAGTCACCAACCATGTCTTCCATGCTGAGCGTGAGTCTGCCCCCAGCTTGTGTGCGCGCACACTGGTGTGAACTCACGTGCACAACCTCGTCCACAGAGGGGGAGGGACCTGAAACTTGTATCAGTTCGAATTTTCCGACTTCAGACTCTGAATTTTGAAAACCTGCCGACGGCAGCTTTAAAGGACAAGACCGTTTTTTTGACATTGGGTCCTTGATTTCACATTATAACATGATGTTCTACGCACCCCTGCTTGTTGTTGGTAATTTGGAGCTGTTCCGAAGATATTCGAGAGGCGTCTGGCACTAACGGCAGACGCCTCTCAAACTATGCTGTTTATAGTTTATTAATTACTGTACACTAGCACTGATAACGTGGAGGTGCGTCGCTGACTTAAAAAAATCCGGGTTACTAATTTTGAATTTTAGCCGAATGAATAAATAGGCAGCAGGTCTGTGGGCTGTCTCTGGTAGTAGCACGACGATGACTTCAGTAACACCCACTTAACGACAAAAAAAATCAAAATTACAGTAACCCGGATTTTTTTAAGTAAGCGACGCAGCTCCACATTATCAGTGCAAGTGTACAGTAATTAATAAATTATAAACAGCATAGTTTGTGCCTGTATAACGTAATGTACTTATTGTATGAATGTGTTTGTTTTAGGTGCGTGATTATGCTTCTTTTTTAATAAAATGAAATATGTTTGTTTAGAAAATAAATACACGTTTTTATCATTTCTAAAAATATACATTTTTAGTATTTTGTCCATTTGTATTGTATTTTTGTGAAAATATGGGAGAAAAACTGTAGACTACATGTTGTTGGTTTTTTAAAAATGAAAATAAATTCAAATTGTTTAAAAGAAAAAAATATTTGTGTTCCTCCAGCAACGTTTTAACTCAAAAGAGTCTTCCTCAGGCCTTAATACACACAATTACAATGAGAAACAGTTGGCTGGTGTCTGTACCGTACATTTTATACCCACCTATGTCAGCCCTGGCTTGTGATTGGAGAGTGTCTTCGAAAGTTTCGATTTTGTCTTTCCTTCAGTGTATGAATAGAATGTGCTTTTCATAGGTGTTTGTTTGGAAAAATGAATTTATGACATTTTAGCATGATCTAAATTCTAAAATTATTTTAATTTATATTTAAATTTAAATTCAAATTTTGGATTTTTGGAGGTCGACCTGAGGAAGATTATGTCCTGTGACTAGTTAAATCACTTTTATGAACATGTGATTAAATGTGCAACTGCTAATGCCAATTTCTACATGAAAATATGAAAGGAGCTGGTAGGTTTCATGTCTGCCATTCAACACGGTCAGAATAAAAATTACCCCTTACTACAGTTTAACCTATTAAAGTAATACTATGTAACATTTCTACCTTAAAATAACAGCTTGAAAAAAATTGTGCGGCTAGAATGAGTTTTAATATTACGATTGGCCTGTTTCCTATGCCCTTCGGCAGGGTTGCCAACTTTTCCAAAAACCTTGAAGTGAGATTTCAGCGGGTCGGTTCGCGACACGCATCTCAGAAGTTGTTCCACAGTACAGATCCATATATATATCTGTGTAGATATGATGTAGATACATGAATACATTTTATGAATATACAATAGTGCAGAGTGTGGGGCCTTCCTCTAGAAAATTTTGCATTTCTTAAATGCAATTTCTTCCATTCTAGTCGATTTTAGGGTGACTATTTAGACATGGCAAATCCTAAATTCGCTTGAATCGAATAACACTACATTGCTGTAGTGAGACAGCGCTGCGTTACCAATCAGATTTCGCCTTGGCAAACCAACGTCACTGACGTACCGACTGACGTACCGACTGACGTAATGACAAGCCGTTTCCAGCAAATCAACAATCTGAGAGGGATTAGACACTCTGCTGCAAGGGTGTAATAATGGTGTTGACATTGGTGGGGACATAATTTTTTCACTCCACCACCAACTAAGTTTGAGGGACACGTCCTTCGTGTGGGGGGTGTGGGGGGCCTCCCCCAGAAATTTTTTATTTCTTAGATGCAATTTCCTGCATTTTAACCAATTCTGGGGTGAAAAATGCAAATCCCATCTGATTCACAGCCCTCTGATTTTTTTTTTAATGTAAACCATAATGGCAAGATTGAGAATTGATTTTTTTATGCAAGTCACTCAAGTTTCTGGTGACTTCAACATTATCCCAGGCCCAAGCAGACATTGCCACAGAAAGATGTTTTATGTGTGTTATGTGTTTCTGAAATTTCAGGATCTGTAAGTTGATGAGTTTGGGTGCATTTTGTATAAAATATCAACTGATGAAGTTTTGAAAGTGCACACTGCAAAGATAAGTGTGAAAAGTGTGAACAATAAAAGTGGAAATGTACAATTTTTGAAAAATGTAGGCGGATGACTACTTAGCATTAGCAACAAGCATTTATTAGCTCTTCACAGTTCCCACAAAAATAAAACACCAGCAGTCAAAAGATTAAGGTCCAGCAAACATTTATTAAAAATAAAGACATACTGGCACATGAAAAACACTTTTCCACGGCTCACTTTTTCCTGAGCTCCTACAAACTATTAAGTTTGTAGCTTTGAGCCTATTAACTAGCCATATCTTGTATGAATGAGCCATGCAATGCATGGCGCCGCCGTTCATTGAGGCAGACAAACTGCTGAGTAACTTACCGTTGACTTGGTGAAATAACCTCTTATGTCCGTCAGTTTTCTTTTCTTGCCCGAGTCAGACATGATTACTCCGAGCCAGCGAATAAAAGACCCGTCACCTCGTCAGCTGTTTTCCCGCTATCACCGCTTAGCAACCAACCTAGCAACCAACCTAGCAACAACAAGCCAGGCATAGCGCTACAGAAGGTGATCCAATCACAGATAGCGAGGCTGTCCCCACCAATGACACGCCATCTTTGAGAGAAGGAACTGCGGAAGGGGAAAATTAACCCTTTGTTTCGCCCGTGCTCTGCTGTGGTCCATGAGTTTAAGCATTCGAAAATTATAGAACGAGTGAAAAAAAATCAACACAGAAAGAAAAATATATCTAGTGTGAGATTTCTTTGTTAAGTGTGAGAGCGTGACACTAAGTCTGAAGGAGTGAGTGTCACGGCAGATGCGTGAGAGTTGGCAACCCTGCCTTCGGGGGTCTGAGTTGGAAAAACTGCGCTATGTAACTTTGCTGGAGCGGCCCGGTAGCTGAGCGGAAGTACTTCGACTTGCTTTCTGGCACACCTACCGCAAAAACAAATAGACCCCTCTCACGCTCCCAGGTACATTTGACTTGTCTTACCTTCTCGGTCGACATAGCTTGCACCTTCTAACTCCTCGCCGGTTCGTCAACAAACGTGAAAAGTGAAAGTGAAAGGGTGTTGTATTTACGACACTGTAACCGTACATTACCTCCAAGCCTGTAGGGGGAGCTCCAGAGTGGGATTTTTGAGAAGTTACATTGTATCGCTTAAAATAAGAATTTCTATAAGGAAAAAATGTGTCGTGACGGGTGGGTTGGTAGGACACGGACTCGAGAGATGTAAAAAGCAAACTTGGTTTATTTTTAACTTTGGACAAAACAAAAGGCGCAGCTGAGCCAGATGACAAAAACTTAAACTGTGAAATCAAAACATGAACATGACAAAAATAAAATTGGAAAAAAATTGAGATTTTTTTTTATATTCGTCAGGTTTCCGAAATGTGTCCCCCCCAATGTTAAACTCATTCCTACGCCCTTGGTTGTGTCACTTGTTGTGGCTGAAGTTGTGTTTAGTTCATCTCAGGATCCTAGTAGTCCTCAACAGAAGCGATGATCTTTGAGAACTGGTAGAGGGAAATGTGAGGAAAAAATGTTCTGTGAACTGAAAGTGTTTTATGTTTGTTTTTAAAGGATACTGTGAACCATGGCGAACATGGAATTGGTGGTGCGATGGTGGTCCAAAAAAACAACAACAACCCACAAACACTCTGAAATATGGTAGATCTCAAGCTAGTACTTTTGAATAACACGCCGATTTTACCTTTATCCCTAACACACACACACCCACATCTTATTTACAATAAGGTGAAAAGCACAATCAGTTATAAAGTGAGAAAGCTAAATTTAAACAAAACCAATAACTAACATGTTTTAGTGCTTAGTTTTGGAGGAATTGACTTGCACTAGAGATCACATGTACAATATTCAGAGAAGAAACATGAGCAATACTAGCTGACACAAAAGACTGACTATTTTCTATCCTAAAGCCCAAAACACCTCTGTCAATGTTTCTCTCATATTTCCAAAGTTGGTTGTTTTGTTTGTGTCTTCTTCTCTAAAGTTGTGTTTCTGGCTTGGTGACCACGAATTTGTTTATTTCAGCCAAGTCTGAAGTGCCTGCATCACAGAAGTCTGAGAAGTCTGTTCTCTGTGGGATGAAATTAATTACTGAGCCAGCAAATCTTGTGAAAGTAGTAGGATGGCAATGAATCCAGAGCTTTGCTGGAAGTTTTGACTATGGGAAAGCCTTAAAGGTAGGGTAGGAGATCCTAGATTTTGAGTCCAGCGAAGCTGCATTTTGAAAATACACAGGTACAAAGTCCTAACCCCTTTCTTCAGACTTTCCCCCGAAGCCACGCCTCTAGAGTACATGAACGCGCAATGCTTGTTAACGAGCAGAAAGGTGCACGAGCGCTGTTTAAATCGTCGTTGCCGTATTTAGTATATGCTAACTATATGTTTAATAATGCTAGGTGCTAGCCAAGCTGGCTCTAGTTTAGCTTCCTGCCAAGCTTCTGGGCACGCGTAATTTGTTCACGAAGAAGGGTACGCGCACAGGGGGAAGGAGGAGCAGATTGCAGTTTGATAGACGCATCAGAATCCAATCATCGTTCAGTATGATTGGATAGTGTTTTTCCTGGATTGTTCGTTCTTAGAGGCCACTAAAACTTTTAATTTTTGTGTCAAAACTTTTAATTAATTGGTTGCAATGGGGATGTGAATAGTATTTCAAGCAATATGTAAAAAATGCTCCAGAAAAAGAACCCCTACCCCACCTTTAAGTCTTTCTTCATCTTAAAGTCAGACTCCATTTCTCTTGCAGACTAGAGATGAAATTTGAAAAATAAAAAAATCTGACAGACTTTAGGCAGCTCCTACATCTTCTCTACCCTTAGCACACACACTTAGTTATGTTTTATGCACCCGTCTCTTAATTTCAGAGGACATTACAGTGAATTACATACATTTCCTAAAGACTAACTGAAGCAATGCTCTCCACTGGCCCAGCCACTCCCCAAACCCAGGATTTTTTTCCTAGAATTTAAATTATTTTGGTCAAACTATGTCCCTACATTGCGACTCTGCACAAAGTAAAAGTCCCCATGACAACCAATATACAGTTCCTCCAGCCCCATATCAAATCTCTGTTCCACACTCACCTCTGGTAAGTAATATTATCTCCACCACATATTCATATGCTGCAAAGGCAAGTTTTTTAATACTGTGATAGCAGTGATCTGAAAAAAACATTTTATTCAGATGTATTTTAAGTGCTCTTCAATCCTACCGACGCCTTCCGATGAGGAAGCAGAGTTGGGGAGCTCGGACGTGGGACCTCCCATTTCTGGGGCTGAGGTTGCCGAGGTGGTCAAAAAACTCCTCGGTGGCAAGGCCCCGGGGTTGGATGAGGTCCGTCCTGAGTTCCTCAAGGCTCTGGATGTTGTGGGGCTGTCTTGGTTGACACGCCTCTGCAGCATCGCGTGGACATGGGGGGCAGTGCCTCTGGACTGGCAGATCGGGGTGGTGGTCCCCCTCTTTAAAAAGGGGGACCGGAGGGTGTGTTCCAACTATAGAGGGATCACACTCCTCAGCCTCCCTGGTAAGGTCTTTTCGGGGGTACTGGAGAGGAGGATCCGCCGAATAGTTGAATCTTGGATTCAGGAGGTGCAGTGTGGTTTTCGTCCTGGCCGTGGAACAGTGGACCAGCTCTATACCCTCCGCAGGATCCTGGAGGGTGCATGGGAGTTCGCCCAACCGGTCTACATGTGTTTTGTGGACTTGGAGAAGGCGTTCGACCGTGTCCCTCGGGAACTCTTGTGGGGGGTGCTCCGGGAGTATGGAGTGCCGGACTCCTTGATATGGGCTGTTCGGTCTCTGTATGACCGGTGTCAGAGTTTGGTCCGCATTGCCGGCAGTAAGTCGGACATGTTTCCTGTTAGGGTTGGACTCCGTCAGGGCTGCCCTTTGTCACCAATTCTGTTCATAATTTTTATGGACAGAATTTCTAGGCACAGCCAGGGCGTTGAGGGGGTCTGGTTTGGCTACCTCAGAATCGGGTCTCTGCTTTTTGCGGACGATGTGGTTCTGTTGGCGTCGTCAGGCCGTGACCTTCAGCTCTCACTGGAGCGGTTCGCAGCCGAGTGTGAAGCGGCTGGGATGGGAATCAGCACCTCCAAATCCGAGACCATGGTCTTCGGCCGGAAAAGGGTGGAATGCAATCTCCGGGTCGGGAATAAGATCCTTCCCCAAGTGGAGGAGTTCAAGTATCTTGGGGTCTTATTCACGAGTGATGGACGAATGGAGCAGGAGATTGACAGACGGATGCGGGCTCTGCACCGGCCCGTCGTGGTGAAGAAGGAGCTGAGCCAGAAGGCGAAGCTCTCGATTTACCGGTCAATCTATGTTCCTACCCTCACCTATGGGTAGTGACCGAAAGAACGAGATCGCGAATACAAGCGGCCCAAATGAGTTTCCTCCGCAGGGTGTCTGGGCTCTCCCTTAGAGATAGGGTGAGAAGCTCGGTCATCCGGGAGGGGCTCGGAGTAGAACCGCTGCTCCTCCGCATCGAGTGGAGTCAGATGAGGTGGCTCGGGCATCTGGTGAGAATGCCTCCTGGACGCCTCCCTGGTGAGGTGTTCTGGGCCCGTCCCACTGGGAGGAGGCCCCGGGGAAGACCCAGGACACGTTGGAGAGACTATGTTTCTCGGCTGGCCTGGGAACGCCTCGGGGTCCCCCCAGAGGAGCTGGAGGAAGTGGCCGGGGACAGGGACGTCTGGGTCTCTTTGCTCAAGCTGCTGCCCCCGCGACCCGATCCCCGGACCAGCGCAAGATGATGGATGGAAGGTATTTTAAGTGCATTTCTTCATAATATCCAGCACAACTGTGAAAGTGAAGAGATTTTTAACATTAGGAAGATACTGGGAAATGTTGTCTATAAGGCAAGCAATGATCTATAACATAAATCTTAGTTTAGTTGAATTATCGACAAGTTACATAGAACTAAATTTATTAATGTAAACAGAAAAAACACAACATAGGTGAATCTGAACCAAGACCCCATAGATTTTATATTCTCTCTAAGATCCATAAGGAACCCAATACTTAGACGATACCTTGGGAGATTCCTCCGTGAAGACCCATTGTGTCGGAATGTGGAAACGAATTCATCGAATTTCATTTATACACTCTTTCAATTAAACATCAAAGACACTTATCATTTTATTGATGTGGAGAGTCTTAAATACCAATATTGATGCTTAGTTTCTAGTCTAATTAGGTCCCAATAAGCCCAAATAGCAAAGAGAAATAAAAAATGCATGTAAAAAAAAATCACCTTGGGCCTTAGGAGGTTGAGATCAAACTTGTCCTACAGATTTAATGCTACAGACTTCAAACTTGGCAAGGTTACTCTTAAGACATGGGGGGTATAATTCATGGAAAAACTTTTTCAAAACTTAAAGGGCGTGGGAACGCCTCAAAGTTTGATGACTCGCCATCACTCGACTCAAAAAATGAAGTCGCTTATAACTCCCACATACATTATCCAATCTGTCCCAAACTTCATACGGTGATTGCTGGACCCAGCCTGAACGCGCAAATATAACATAGTGACATCCACCTATAGCGCCACCTGCTGGTGGTCGGAAATGTCTTTTTTTTTCCACACCTTGCATTTGATCAAACTCCCTCCTACAGATGTAATGCTTTAAGCTTCAAACTTGGCCAGGTTACTCTTAAGACATGGGGGGAAAAATTCATGGAGAAACTTTTTCAAACCTCCAAGGGGATGGCCGGCCCAACGTACGCACATCCCAACGTACGCCACCTCGGTCCCGCCTACAGCTGCTTGCAGCTTTCTAGTTATTCCGTTTGTTCTTTCTTTCTTTCTTTCTTTCTTTCTTTTCAAAAGGTCTGCGAAAACTCATGAAATTTTGCGAGCGCCACCTGCCAGTCGACGACATGAAAGTATCTAAACTTTATATTTTTGGGAGTCGCTCATTGATTCTGTAGCGCCCCCTACGATGCTTAAAAATGGTCCCCTTAATAGGATTAGTTTTGCGTAGGACGATGAATTTCGGTACACTCATTCATCATGCCCAGACGCACAAAAAAGTCTCTTCCCGCCATGGTCCCATGTCCACAGGAAGGCGGCCATTTTGGATGGAAAGTGAGTTTTTATGCCATTTTTGACCGATTCCACGCCTTGCATAAGATCGAACTTGTCCCACAGATTTAATGCTACACTCTTCAAACTTGGCCAGGTTACTCTTAAGACATGGGGGGAAAAATTCATGGGGAAACTTTTTCAAAAGGGCGTGGCCGTGGCGACGCCTCAAGTTTGATGACTTGCCATCACTCGAATCAAAATTCAAGTCGCTTATAACTTCCACATGCATTATCCAATCTGTCCCAAACTTCATAAGGTGAATGCTGAACGCGTACATATTATCATAGTGACATCCACCTATAGCGCCACCTGCTGGTGGTTGGAAAAGTATTTTTTTTCCACACCTCGCATTTGATCGAACTACTCCTACAGATTTAATGCTACAAGCTTCAAACTTGGACAGGTTACTCTTAAAACATGGAGAAAGTTTTTCAAACCTCAAAGGGCGTGGCCGTGGCGACACCTCAAATATATGACTGGCCACAAAAAATTAAGTCGCCTATAACTTCCACATACACTATCCAATCTGTCCCAAACGTCATTTGGTGATTGCTGGACCCAGCCTGAACGCGCACATATAAAATAGTGACATCCACCTACAGCGCCACCTAATGGTGGTCAGAAATGTCTTTTTTTTAACACACCTTGCATTTGATCAAACTCCTCCTACATATTTCATGCTAAAATCTTCAAACTTGGCCAGGTTACTCTTAAGACACGGGGGGAAAATTAATTGAAAAACTTTTCAAAACTCTGAACGGTGTGGGCGTGGCCAGGCAGTGAAAATCGTGTGATGGCGTTTGTGATTTGAAAGCCTTATCATCATCGCATTTTCAAAAATCCCGCTGCATTGGGGTTATTATGTGCTCGTACTAGGGTTGCCACCCGTCCCTTGAAATACGGAATCGTCCCTTATTTGGCAACAAAATGTTGCGTCCCGTATTGAACCAATACGGGACGCGATTTGTTCCGTATTTTCACAAATGTCCAATACACTTGTCTGTACAACACGCATCCACACAAAGCCCCGCCTCCCCGGCTGCGCACCTCTGTGAGCCTGGCTCCCTGCGCGCGGTGCTGTCGCTCACAGTTGCTTAGAGAGACACACACACACACACACACACACACACACACCAGCGCGGCACAAAACCCGCGCATTTTTAATAATGTCCACTACACCCGACGCTCGACAACAGCCTCAAAAGCGAAAACGCTTACAAAGTACAGGCGTGAATGGGAAGAGGCACATCTATGGCTGGACAGAGTCAGTGGCGATGAATATAAAGCCAATTGTAAAACGTGTCGGCGAGTGTTTTCTGTGGCTCACGGTGGGCTGTCTGATATCAGGTAACATGCATCAGGAGAGCAACACTGCAGACACATAAGAATGCAGACCCAAGTCAGTGTCACAGTTGTTCATTCCCCAATCGTCTGCTGAGACTGATAAGGTATGGAACAGTAAATAAATACATTTTGTTCGGAGAAAACGTGTATATATATATATATATATATATATATATATATATATATATATATATATATATATATATAGACAAAGAGTTACTCCGTGCTGCAAGGAGTAACAAAAAGTACATCTGGAAAAAGAAGTAACAGATTCTGATTAAGATGGTTGAGGGAATAAGGAATATTTTGCACTTCCTTTTTTCTAACTGAATGAGAAGAAAAGTTTACAAATGTTTTTTTTTGTTTTTTTTCTGTTTTTTCCCCTCTGTAAGTAAAAATGTCCTAGAGGTTCATATGGTTTTGCACTTAAAAAGTTACATTAAGTTATCAATTTATTTTTTTTATAATTTAAAAGTTCATTGTTCCACACTCCACACAGATTTGATTTAAGATTTAATTAACTGTACTTTATAAGAGAATGTGTTTATTGGTAATAAATTGGCATTTCAAGCTTTAACTATCAATCAAGTTGCTTTTTTTATCACCACTGTACTTAAGAGATTGGCACAAAATAACATATTACTGCTGCGAGCAGTGGCCAAAGGAGTCGGCGGTGGTGGTCATAGCCCAGACGAGCCATGGTGGGCGTCCCTTATTTTCATTTCTGAAAGGTGGCAACCCTAGCTCGTACGTACGGAGAGGGTATCGTGCGTGTGGGCAGAGCTGCAGCTCCAGCGTCCAGCGCATGCCCCAACGTACGCACATTCCAACGTACGTCATCTCGGTCCTGCTCACAGCTGCTTGCAGCTTTCTAGTTATTGATGTTGTTATTACAATCATTGTAAATATTTAACAAAAATTTGAGCTACTTGACTAATTTGAATTTCCCCCATTGGGGGATGAATAAATTATTTTTCTAATTTCTGGTGAATATTAAATTAACACTATTTATGAAACAAATATACAAATGCTGTATAACTGTTTTGATCTCTTCTCAAAGCAGCTTTTTTGTATTTGATTCACGAAGAAATAAGTTGATGTAAGTTTCTCCAAGGCTTGGCCTTAATGAAGACTTGCGTGACCTCAAGGCTTCAGGAAATCGGAGGCTAGTTGAAACATTAACATGATAAATTCCCTGATGCTCTCCTCTCTTCTTTTCTGTCTGTTACACTTACATTATGCGAGGAGCAGATCTTATTTCAGCATGAAAAACGATTTTTCATGTGTATTAATATGGTATTCCTGAAGACAAAATAATAATCAAGATGAAGTAGAAACATGCAAAACCATTATTTATGTTTGTGTGCCTGAGAGTGTAAATGGAAAGGTTCCACTCATTTATGAACCATATCAAAATGATTTCTAGGATTCAGTCATTTTAAATTTTTAAGCCCTTTTATTATTGTTGGTAACAAGGAGCATAGTATTCGATATAAAAAACAAAATGATTCTCAGAGGGCAGTCCTGAGGCGATTCCTGTGGGAACTACCTGAGCAGCATTTTCCCACCCGCAGGCCCTTCGGTTGCAGGCATTCCTCTTCTCTCAAAACTGACATTGACTGGCGTGTGGAGTTCCCCAGGGTCCAATTCTGGAGCCTCTTTTATTCAACATTTACATTCTCCCACTGACTCAGATTATGTGAAGCAACAGAAAATGTTACCACAGTTAATCTGGGTGCGATTACATGACCTCTCTGTTGCACAGGTCAGCAGCTTGAAGACAAGCAGAGTTTACAGAAGTCTCTTCCCCGAGGAAAGCCATCAGCAAAAGAACTTCAGACAAACCAGAGAAGTGACAGTGATAACACATTAATCAAACAATTGTCCTTTAGATGTACAGAACAGTCTAAAGTGACTTTGATGAATGATACTCATTTTTTAACTTTGATTTTATACCAAGATTTACTAAACAATCTTCATAAAAGCTTCTAGCAGCTGAAATGTAGGACTTCACAACCAACATGATCCAGACTTATGATTTAGATGCAAGTTTCTGTTTACAATTCTGTTGATTTTAAGTTTGAAAGTTCAGACACATTTTGTCTTGTGTGAAAAGTTTGTAATAAAAGAGAAAGCCCACATCATAAAGAGCTGAGACAGTAGGGAGAAAGCACTTAAAGGAAAAGGAAATACAGGGATTTTTGCATTTAATTTGACTTTTAATTATAATTATACTCCGTATCATGTCATTCATGTTTCATCTCATCGGCTTCATTTTGTTTGTTTGTTTTGTACTTTTTTGCTAGAGCTGAAGGACAGTCATAGCCTATTGGAAGGCCCACATCACAGTCTTGAAGTGGTGGCAACTCGTGTGCCAGATGTTTGAGATGAGACCATTGCAAAGCTGTAGAAGATATTGGTACACTGGATTTGTCAACTGGAATGAAGTCACGTGTATATACTTGCCGTAACAGAATATGATTGTCGTTATGGAAGCTTCTAACTTGCAGGCCAACTACACTTTGACTGGGGATAACTCATTGTACTGAGCTTCAACTGCAGTGGTTGAGTGGCTACATTCAGTTCTCTGGCAAGATCTTCCAGGACAAAAGTTGAATCACTCTGTGTATCAAGAAGAGCATATGTGAGAATTTCTTTTTCAGGTTCATTTACAGATGACAGGTAAACAGGAACGATACTTGAAGTAGCGGATGCCTCTCTAATGACAGCATGGGAGTTGACTTTATGGATCTGAGTTACTTGTCCTTCTGTAGATGAACTTTCATTGTGACTTCTCCTAATTTCCTTCCCTTCTCATCGTCATGCAAACAGGTCGGATGGCGGCGGCCACACACTCCACAGATATGCTTTGTTCTACAATCTTTTGTGATATGGCCTTTACGTAAACATCCAAAGCAAAGATGGTTCTGATGCATGAATGTCTTTTTATCTCCCATAGGCTTGGCAGTGAAGACTGAACACTTGGCTATGCCATGCAATTCTTCTTTGCAGATGAGGCAAGGTACCCTAGGCCTAGGAAATGACACATTTTCTGAGACCTTTAATGTGTGATCTTTGGATTGGGCACTTGTGCTCAGAACCTTTGCTCTTTTAAATGGCTTCTCATCTGGGATTCTAGAATTTAGAAAGAGGGGAGAGGCTATGGGGTTACAGGCTATACGAGCCTCTTTCAACACAAACTCAGTGAAGCGATTGAAAACTGGATATTCTCCTGATTTATCAAGTTCATCTACAGCAATCCTACTCCATTTCCGTACAATCCAATCAGGCAGTTTTTTCAAGAGCTTATGATTTTCCTCACAGTCATTCAGTATGGCCAGTCCTTTAACATGAGGCATTGCTTCTGCACAGCTTTTTAAGAAATCTGCAAACTCTCTTAATGCAGAAGAATCATTTGAATTAATCTTAGGCCATTTCATAAGTTTGTCTCTGAATGCTTTCTGTACAACAAATGGGTTGCCATAGCGGTCCTCCAAAACTGCCCAGGCACCCTCATATGCATCTTCAGAGCTCCGGTAGAAGAACCCTTCCACGGCTTTGCGTGCCTCTCCTGTAAGGTAGCTTTTCAGATAAAGCATCTTTTCACTGGCAGGGATAGGTTTTCTACCAATTAAAATTAGGAAAGACATTTTAAAGTCAACAAACTTCAGAGGATCACCAGAGAAGACAGCTGGTTCAGGAACAGGAAGGCGATTTAAGCTTAGTGAACTTGCAATTGCGTCAGCCAATCTGGCTGTTTCACTATGGGATGCTGTCTGTGATTGCAACACTGTGGGTCGATTTGAATTCATAACTGTGGTAGCTTTAAGAGGGGCTAATTCATGGCGCTCCCTGACTTCATTTTCCACTCCACCTTCAAACTTCTCATATGTTCGAACCCGAGCTGCAGCCACCTTTACATCCATATCTACTTGCATCTTTTTCAGCTTTGATTTCTCCTCCTCTAGTTTCAACTGAACTTCAGTTTGCTTTTGCCTCATTTCTGCCATCACCTGTGATGGCAGAAATGAAGCCTTAGATTTGGCAATGGACACATTCTCTAATCCTTCCAGCCTTTCTGAGATGACGGTTTCAGTGTTTGTTTCTCCAAAAATGGATTTGTGTTCATCTCTGTTTAAACTCATTCTCACTCGTTGCTTTTCAACCTCTGGCTCAAAGGTGTCGCGGGCGACGCCCACCTCCAATCGTTTACTCACTATATCAGATATTTCTGTTGTCAGTGTTCTACAGGCATCCATTTTCTGCACAACATCTGGAGCGTTAGTTGAATTGCGCTGAAGTGGCTCATAATGTTGATGTACATGATCATATTCACTGTGAATGTACTGATACATTTGATCAAGATCCTCCTGTGAACAGAATTGCTTTAGACTTTTTCTTTTGCTGTCCTCTTCCAGGAGTCATAGGACTTTAAGAATACTTTTACATGCTTTTTTGCCTGTTCTTCACGCATCTGTTGGCCCTTTTCAGTTAGTTGTCTTTCACGAGAGCCAGAGACTACTTCTTGTGGGCCAACTGACTTTCCTGCAATTGTTGGAGGTTCTTCAGAGATATCACTCTCACCAGTGGATTTATCATTTTCTTCAGTCACTGACATTTTTGACTTAGGATGTTATGTGATTGCAATTATCTTAGTGATAAACTGAAATGTCTTAATGAGTGTTGTGTTGCAACTCACATTAAACATTAAAGGAAAGAGAAAATGGGCCCATCACAAATAAACTACATTCAATATGGGCCTGAGCTTGCTTGCATTAACCTCAGAATGTAAACATAGGCTTCTCTTAACCATGTAATTTCAAACCTTAAGAATTTGCATTCACTTTAAGAGTTTCAAGCATTTCAGATAACCAAGTCTTCTCAAGCATTTAACTCAAAACTTAATTTGCAACCAAAGTCACTATACCCATAGCTTGGATCAGGTGAAGGACTATGCCGAGAAAGTTCAGTTCTTCCAGGATTGTCCCTTCATAAGAGTTCTCTCACCGCATCTGCAGTCTCTGTTTAAGATGGTAACACACGGCAGGATTTGTCTTCCAAACGAAGCAGTCAGGAACGAAGCCAGCAGACGACCCAGATGTAGCGTTGAGTTTTCACTAGCTTCTTGTTTACAGTTTTTGTTTGGGCAGCTTCCTGGTTAGTAGATGTCGTTACTTGTATGAGTTTTAGAATGGGATGTATATCAGATGTAGAGGCTGTTTTGTTGGTCTCAGCAGCTTGTAGGTTTATTTTAGTAGACTCCATTGTGTAAAGATCAATTTTGTTTTTGGCGTCCAACGATAGAATTAATATGCGTTCGTGCTTTGAATCAGTGTCTGACTGTGACATTATTGTGATGTCACTGTCATGAAGGAACAGAGACTTAGGCTCCACCCCCATCAACAGAACATTTGCTGATGTCACATAATAGACATCAGCAAACAAAGGATTTGCTTAAGGTTTTTAAAGTTTAAAGTTTTAAAGTTGGGGGCTTCGGGGAAAAGACGCTCAGAGGTCAGAGGTCACTCTTTCAGGTCATTTAAAAAGCTGGAGGAATCTTCTCCAGAGAGATTTCTTCTTTGCCTTCTTCGTCTGAATCTTTTCCATCTGCTCTTCCAAGCTCGTTATCCTTTCCATCAAACTGTCTGCAGATTGTTTCCTTTCCTCTTCTTTATTCTCTAGAGTCTCCTTCATACCTGATAACATTTGTAGAGGGCTGGACTTTTCTTCCTGCCACTGTTTTTTCTCATTTTCCAGCAATTTTTGATTTTCTATCTCAGCTTTGTTCGTGCTGGTGGCTGTTTTTATTTGTTCTTCCAGAAGATGGGTCTTGTCCTGCTCCCTCTGTCGTTTTTGTCCATCGAAGTCTTTCTGAATTTGGAGGAGACCAGTGTTCATTTTGGAGTTTTCCTCCATTTGTACGGCTGAGCTGGTCCCGGCTTCTTCTGTCCTGTACTTCTCAGTCCGCGGACCCGATTCCAACTTGGTAATTGTACAGGTGGCGTCTGCATTTAGCCTCTCTTTCTTTTGTAGTTCTATGTATAGAACGGTGGCTTTTTCTTTCTCATCTTTGAGATTTTGTAGCTCATTCTTTAGCTGCTGCACTTCATTTGAAAGTGCAGCGTTTTCCTTCATGGCGGCCCTTTTCTGATCCTTCAGTTGAGTCACTGATTTAGTCAGTTCAGCCTCTATTTTGCTGGTTTCCTCCAGTTTCTGAGCTAAAGAGCTCTCAGCTTCCTCTCTCTTAATCCTTTCTCTTTCAACTTCTTCTTGCCGTCGGCGCTTCTCGTTTGCAGCTGTTGAATACAATCGCTGTAATTGTCTTAAATTGGATTTAAGGCTATTAAACTCATCCAGCAAAGATCCATTTTTTTGTTTGAGAGTTGCAATCTTCTCATCTTTGTCATTCCAGATTTTATTAAACTCCAATTCTGGGATGGTCACAAAACCTTCTCTGCAAGTTGGCTTCTTGTTTGCAGTGTTTGTTTGGGCAGCTTCCTGGCTAGTAGATGCCGTTACTTCAGATGTAGAGGCTGTATTGTTGGTCTCAGCAGCTTGTAGGTTGTTTCCAGTAGACTCCATTGTGTAAAGATCAATTTTGTTTTTTGGTGTCCAACGATAGAATTAATATGCGTTCGTGCTTTGAATCAGTGTCTAACTGTGATAACAGAGATGCGTACGCTCTAACTGTCTAAATGACCTGATGTGAATCAGGTCCTATTTACAAGTTTTGAGGATATCACATCATTGACATCATTGTGATGTCACTCTGATGTCATGAAGGAACAGAGACTTAGGCTCCACCCCCATCAACAGAACATTTGCTGATGTCACAGAATAGAAAAGCCAGCCTGATGTTGCCTAGCAACGGCAGCAACCTGAGTTCTTTTTTATTTTTTTTATTTTCTAGTTTTGAAAAAAAAACTGAATCTGAAGAGAAAAAAAATCTTAAAATTGTATAAAAGTGAGAATTTGAAATAAATATATTTGAAAAAATGAATGAAACTTAAACACAGGATGGTACATCAGTGAAGACGTGTACTGTGGTCAGACCAATCAGTATCCCAGATCTTATTAGGGACCGAGCAGTGAAACTGCAAGGACCCTATTGTATCTGTAAGGACTATTCTTCCGATTCTTTGCAAAAGGTGCTCGAAAACTCAGAAAATTTTGCAAGCGCCACCTGCCAGTCAATGACATGAAAGAATCTAAACTTTATATTTTTGGGAGTCGCTCATTGACTCTGTAGCGCCCTCTACGATGCTTAAAAATGGTCCCCGCACTGGGGTTAGTTTCGCGTGGGACGAGGAAATTCGGTACCCTCATTCATCATGCCCAGACGCACAAAAAAGTCTCCTGCTGCCATGGTCCCATTCGTCCTACAGATTTAATGCTACAGATTCAAACTTGGCCAGGTTACTCTTAAGACATGGGGGGGGGGGGGAATCGGGGACAAATAAAGTGTTTGAAATTAAATGAAATGACTCCAAATTGACCAGGATGCCTGTTGACGCAAATTTGCAACATACCAAAATTTCTATTTATTTTTTATGCAAAGGTGAAATTAATAATCTCAGCATTATTTACCATCTACTTAAAGGCTAAAACACACACAAAACATTTTTTTATACACAGCTATATAAATTCAGACATTAAGGGGTTAAATATGGCCCAACAGTGGGGAAAAACTCCTTAAAAAGTTGAGGAGGAACGTTAACTGTTCACTCTCAATGTCATAAGTCAGCACAAGATCAAGGGTGTGATTAAGACAGTGAGTAGGTCTGTGAACACTTTAAGAATATACAAAAGTCTGGGGCGGTCTGTGGCGTGGTGGGTTGGGCGGCCGCCCATGTGGCCCCGGTTCGAGTCCTGCACCGGACGGCCCTTTGCTGCGTGTCTTCCCCATCTCTCTGCCCCCTGCTTCCTGTCTCTCTCCAATTGTCTGTCCATTAGAGGCACAAAAAGCCCCCCCCCCCCCCCCCCCAAAAAAGAAAATACAAAAGTCTAATATAGAATTAAAGTTAATATGTAGGCTGCCATTTTCAACATCTACATGAATATTAAAGTCAGCCACTACAATGACTTTATCTCAGTGGCGGCTGCTGACTTTTAAAACAGGGGAAGCCCATATTACGCATTCAGGGTTGTAGTGGCTCGGGCCATCCCAAAGCAGAAGATAGCAAAGTTAAAAAGAATTAGTTATAACATAGCTGTGTCTAGTATGACAACTATGCCCAGCAAATACACAGAAAGAAGGTATAGACTTTGAAAATTCCCACAGCAAGGCTAAAATCAAGTATGATCAAATCTAAGGCCTGTAAATGGCTGGATCTGTGGCTGGATCTGAATCTGTGGAGCATTTTTCCTTGTCATAATGAATACTTAGAAATTGATGGTGATGGTAAGTATTCTTAAAAAAGGTAACATTTGTGAATGGGCAGCATGAATTCTGGAAAGAAACAACTAAAAGTATGAGTGAAACTCCGACAGCACTTTCACAGACAACCAGTCTCTTTTGTATCCGCTTTGGGACTGAAGTTCCAGCGTGCTTCTCCCCACTTAAAAATTCGGCTTCCACAGAATCTCTCATGATGGACAAACACTAACTCCAATCATCACAACACAGCCCCTCATATTGACACGCCCACGTCTAATCTACCCCCAAAAACGCCGGGCAGCCTCGGAAGTGATGGTTTTTGTCGATTTTAGCCAATGATGACCTAGAATTGTAGAAAAAAAACTTGACTCTCCCGCCCCCTCCTGAAGCCGGGCAGCCCTCGGCTCGGAAGCCTGGCTGTTAGTGGCGGCTTCATAACATGATTTCCTCAGCGAACGGCGGCGATTTCAGAACAAATCACTTCATTAAGCTACAGGACAACATGTTGTAGTTATGAAAGTAAATGCAATATTGGGCATATCTTGTGTTTTGTGAATAACTGTTTTATCGTCAATTTAACATTGAAGATGTAGCAATTTCGCCAGAGAATGGGAGAGGCTGTCCGGCTTCCCGTGTTGTCTCTGAATAGCCGCGGCTGCTTTATCTGTACTTAGCACTATCTGGGATAAAAAGTCAGAGAATTCAGACAGAAACTCAGAATAAGGGCCAGGTGGACAATACACAACACAACACAAGTGTTGAGGTGCAAACAAGATTCATTGACGCTGCTGATAATATTGCAGTAGCTTCTTGTTTTGATTTTGCATGAACATATCAAACTGCATCATCGGCATATAATTGCAAATCAACATTTGGACAAACTGTATGTGAGTCGTTAACATAGAGACTGAACAGAATGTAATTTTTTTGTAATAATTTGTGTCCTCTAACTGCTTGTTGGCCTCCAAAACATGTTCAAGATTCAAGATTCAAAGGTTTATTATCATATGTGCAGTTAGAAACGTGTTTCCCTGTACAATGAAATTCTTTACTTTGTTGCCCGCACTAGATGTCCAAATATAACTCAGTCAGGAGGTGCGTTTGTACAGGCAGCTGTACGAAACTGCAGTGAAACAGAACAGGGAGCATGTAAACTCCCAAAACTGGTGGACAGAGTGGCAGAACTTTGGGGAAAGAGGGAGAGTTCTGTAAGAATGTGTGGAAGAAGCTACGGGACAGATACGTGAAGGCGAAGAAGAGGGTAGAGACTCAAAAAGTGGTGATGCCAGGGGCTTCAGACCATCACCTCTTTTAACTGAATTAAAATATTAAAATTTTCCGAATAGTGCAGCAGTATAATTAATTACAGTATTCCTGCTCTTTATTGTTTTCTTCTGCACTTTCGTGGTTGTAGAGTAGCGGTAACCTTCACGTAGTAGCGCCACCTCTATGACGGAGAAAATTGCAATGACTGGAGCATCGATTTGCGCCACTATATATTGCGGGCACGAAATTGTGACGTCATCAACACCGCTCGCGCTAGCAGACGCGGCAACTATGCTAGAGCCTTGAGCACGTCAGGCTCTTAGAAGAGAGTGTGTGTTTCGAGAGCGTGTTGATGTCCTTTGCGGAGACAGACGAATGGCTGACATCAAGATTTAGATTGCCAAGAGTTGTTTTGCTGCAAATATGCAGCTTGCTGGAGCCACAAATCCAAAAAGGAACTCGCCGATCAAACCCAATTCCACCACATGTCCAGGTCCTCACCACTCTTGGATTTTTGGCCACGGCCCACGGGAACATTTCAGAGGGAGATTGGAGATGGATCGGGGGTGTCCCAGTCCTCTGTGAGTCGTGTGCTCCCTTTGGTCATCAAAGCTCTCATCAGTTTATCACCCAGGTACATCAAATTCCCATACACCGCTGTCCAACAAGTACAAATTAAGAGGGACTTTCATGCCATGGCTGGACTGACAAACTTAATTCGAGCAATAGACTGGACACATATACTGATCAAAGCACGCGTTCCCTTTCCTCAACCGCAAACAGTACCACTCCATCAACGTCCAAATCAAATCAGACTCCAAATACAACCTTTTAAAGACCTCATGACACGTGGAAAATTCTGTAATATACATAAATAAATAGAAAGTACACATACAAAATAGTCACTTGAATTTGAGTTTGTACGGCCTTTTAAAAGTGCGATTTTTGCGATCTGCTGGCGAGCTTCCTATTAGTCCGTCACGTGACCTATGACGTGCATTCCGGAACGCCTCCTTTGTCACGACACGACTATCCTGACACCTGTCATAGCTACAACATGGATTCTGACAACTCCTCCGATTCATCCTCGGATCCTGACACATTTTTCGAAGTGGCTGGAGGACAATGTGAGGGGCGTTATGCTCTATAGATACGAGCCATACCTGGATGAGTTGGAGCCACACGGTTCCACGGAAAGTTCGGATGGCGAGGCGGAAGGCGCTGTTGGTGGTGCTGCTGTGGCAGACGGTCGGATGCCTATGGATTTTTGCAGGCTACAGCACGTGGAATGGTAACTTCCTTCTTGTTCACTTTTCTGACAATGAACACTCCGTAAGATATTGTACTTTGTAATATCCACACCCAGCGTTTGTACCAGCGAGCATGTGTGTGTGCAGTCTGCCTCCTCAGCTCCCAGAAGTAGCCAAATAGTCACTATTACTAACCTACAGATCGCGAAGGGCCATTGTTGTTTTCCGGTGCTTGTCATAGTCTTCATCTTTATAGTCTTCAGATTGTCCTGGCTGTTGGGCTGCGTCTAATTGGTCTTCCTCTAAATAAAATGATTGAACATGATTGTTTGACTATTCCTTTCACATACATAAAATTGGAACAAAGGGGAAAATGAGTAGAATCGGAGGATCTTAAACCTTATTTAAATATATATTTTTTCCATGGTAGTTCATTATGACACTGAATTTATGAAAACAAGAAATTATTTGAAACATACCATTACAATCAGGTATGTTGGCCGCATCTTCACAGTCAGGTTGCAAGTCGGTGTCCAGGGAACATCCTCCATTGAAATGCCTGACAGTGCATCATTACCTATAATGGAGCGTATTTTTTTCATCCATCTCTGTGACGCAGGTTTCCCTTTGACCCCCTCCAGTGGCAGTCATTGAACGCCTGGCCATGGCAAGACGTTTTTTTGAAGCCATCTTCATATCAACCACTTTTTCTTCACTTCTGTGGCAATACGCCCCACAGGAGACACAGAATTAACAGCAGTTGTGATTTTGTCCCACTCCTTTGCTTTAGCAGGCCCTATAATTCCACTGTTGACACTACTAAAAATTACAGCTTTTCTTTTTTGGATCTCTGAAACCAGAACTTCAATTTCAGAGCCAGTGAAGTTGTTCTTTTTGCGCCTCAGTGCCATTCTCATGAATTAACACATCCTGGCACAGGAAGCGTGGCCTTATATGGTATTATTTTGGGAGCGGAGCATGCAAATTTACTATCCTCGTGCACGTTCACTTAAATACGCACAGGTGGGATTCATCATGTTTACGCATGTCGTTTACACATTTTTTCAAAGTTAAGAGCATTTGTTGAATCTGACGAGGTGTGTTCGTATGAGACCTTCGTACGAAAAAAGTGAGAAATTTAGAATAAAAATACAAAAATGTTCTTGCATGAGTCCCAATGTTCTTTGCTTAAAATTACAACTGCACTACCCTTGTCTGTAGGTTTAATCACAATGTGTTTGTTGTTCCTTAGCTTCTGGAGAGTCTTAACCTCCCCTTGTGTAAGATTCCATTTCTCTTGATACGGCTTGTAATGTTTTTTGCAATTCTCCAAATCCTCCTCAATCAACCAAGCCACCTGTGGAAGTAATTTTTCCATACCTGGTGTCTAGATGAAACTAACAATAAATCTTTGGATCTTTTGCCTATTTGAATCTTTGAAATACTCTTTGAATACCCTCGGATGTCAGGCCTGGCTTGTGATTGGACAGTGTATTCGAAAGTTTCGTTTTTGTCTTTCCTTCAATGTATGATGAGTAGAATGTGTTTTTTATATGTGTTTATGTATGGCAAAATTAATTTGTGATCTTGTAACATGATCTGAATTATAATAAATGTATTCTAATTCAGTTTTAAATTCAAATTTAGGATTTTTGAATGTAATGATGTAAATGTTTTTATTCCAATTGTATCTTTCAAATGAACAAATGTAACAAGGGTTAATTTGGGTATAAGACTAGTCCGGTGAAAGTTTTGTTTTCTTTTTCTGTTTCTGTACATTCGTTTATGGGGGGGCAACATCCACTACAAAAGACACGGTCCTGCCTAAACTCTTCCTCTTTTTTCTGATGTTCGGTGAGGAAAGGTGAGCTCCCATTTTGTCTTTTATATTTGGCATTTTATTTCGTCAGGTATGCTCCATGTTTTACTTATTTGTGCTAATGTTTGCGTCATTGTAATAGCGGCGCTCTTTTTTCTGATGTTTGGTGAGGAAAGGTTGAGGAAAATAAAGACCTTCGAAAGAGCAGCGGTGTGGTCTGGATGTAAATAAATGTATGTGTAAGGTGTAGAATTCCTTAGGGGATAGAAAATGTTTAGGCTTGATAGTGTTAGGGTTATATGTAAAATTAAAAAAACAAGAACTAAAGCAAAATAAATAATAATTAAGAAACAAATAAATAAAATGGGACAATATATTGTTTTAAAAAAGGAAATTAACCTCCTATAGTAAGAATGTCCAAATAATAGATTATCCATTCCAAATTGTTGCTCTGACCATCTCAAATATATATTTTTAAATTATTTTGAATATTCAGACCTTGTGGTTCTTTTGTGCCAATACAATTATAATTAACTTTGATGTTTGATGTTTTTTGAAACTCACCAAATCCTCCTCAATCAACCAAGCCACCTCTGGAGGTAATTTTTCCATAGGTGGTGTCCAGGTGGAACTATTACTATAAATAAATTATTGAATCTCTTGCCTATTTGAATCTTTGAAATAAACAGCCAATTTAATTTTCTGAATTTTAAAGATACAATTGTAATTGTATTTTTTTACTTTTACCAATATTAAAAATGGGGATAAATGTTAACCTTTTGTTCAAGAGATCAAACTGTTCTTCAGTTATTGCAAAGTTTTTATCCAAATTAATAACTATGCGGGCTAAGATGTTTGTACTCCCATCCAGAGTTATAGAGTAATAAAGAGTTGCGACATACCCATTGACTCCCGTTGTAAAAAATGACACTACCATGTTATGGAGACGCCAATAGTTCCAATGGGGCAAAGGTGGATGATGGCGGTGGAACAAATATGTTGACTGTGGGAGACAAAAAAAATATGCATGTAAACATTATTGAAGAGGTAATGACACATAATTTCATCTGAGGCCTTGATTAGAATTAATATATAATAGTTTTCATAGTTACTTAGAATAGTCTGGAATTGTTGCTTAATAGTGTGAAGACTGGTGAACTTGTAATTCACACTAATAATTATTATATCATCACCTTACTGAAGCAGCAATTTCTGCAGCAGCACACGTTTCTCCGCAACAGCATCTATGATGTCCTCGCTATCCAGCATCTTCAGAACATCTTGCTGAGTGGCCATGAGCATAAATGCCTCCAGGTGCTGCTGAGAGAGAGTGTTCCTGAGCCTGTCCTTAATGAATTTAAGTGTTGAAAAGCTGTGCTCACATGTAGGCAAGGCCGATTATGTGGTATGCATCTGTCAGGAGGTTGTACTTCTTCAGCACAATGGGCAGTCCTTGCAAGATGAGCACTTTGTGTTGACTGTCTCCACCTTATCTTCAGCATCCTCTGACCCAACCTCTTTTTCTGTCTTGGTTGTGTATTCCTCAAATATCGAGCTGAGCAGTACCAGTGGTAGCAGAACTTATAGACAGTAATAGATTTATTACAACGAGACAGCGGCTACAGAAAGTTGTGAAAAAGAGCTCCTGTTTTTATCTGGACAAAAATACAGCTAGTCAAAAAAACATTATCAACTTTACCATCATGCCACTGGTGCTGGGCTCTGGCAACTGCTGTGCAGTATTGCCCTCTTCATTGTTATGATATCGTCACTCTAGATAACAGAGTAGTACTATGTTAGTTACCACTTAAACAAAATAGTAGAATTTAATAGTTGTGCACAATTATGGTGTTAAGCATCACACACATTTTAATTATTATTTTATTCATTTCTCTAGATGGTTTTTCTTATACGTGTATGTATATGCCTTTAGGCTGCTTTCCTTCATGACACTTTCCCTCTGTTGGGATGGTGACTCAGCCTGGCAGGAGATATGAGTAAATACATTTGGTTTTGGAGAATTGTCATATAAAAAGCTGCATTAAAATAAACAATATAACTATGGAAATTGTGGTTTAACAGATAAGTAAACATAGGTAAAAATGTATTGTACTATTTGTGGTTGATTCTCAAGTACACAATGGTCTCCTAAACCAGGTTTAGTAAAAGTTAGTTCATCTTAGTCACTAATAAGTTGTAGCTTCACTAACCGTTACAAATAGTAAATGCATTTGAAATGTTAAAATTTACTTAAAGGCATGGTTGGTGATCCTGTTCAGAAACACATTTTGTAATACTGGGTGAAATGGTCCGTCTATCCTGAGAGTATTCTACACATCATGTATTTAGAAAAAGGGTCGAAAATAATAAGACCTCTGTGGCCGCTGCAGGACTGACCAATTCAAACTCCTCGGGCCGAGAACAAAAAACCTGCTGGACAGGTAATTATTTTATTTGCTTCTGGGGGATTTGTTATTTTCATGAAATATGTACAGATGAATGAGACATGAGTCCCACCGTCAGATGCGCGTTCAAGTTTGTGGGGGCGTGGCTTTCAATGGAGCACTGATCCATCCTGCTTAGCGGAGGTGCTACTTTCAAATCTTGCTTGCTCTCTTGCTAGCTCTCCAGGATTACCAACCATGCCTTTAAATCTATTGAACATTCTCCTACATCATGTTGTTTCATATCTATGTTTCACGCCCGGGCCTAGTCCACACACGATAATGACGTTTTTACAGCCTAAATGCGTTGTGCTAAAAGTTAGCAAGCTAGAAAACAATGTCATCACATTACAGCCACCTACCTGACTAGCATCTTCCTCCGGTGACGTTCTCCTCCAGATGTCGACTTAAAAGCTGCAGGTGCTGCTGAAGATGAGTATGATGCACCAGCAGAAAATAAATTTGTAATTTTCTGACACTTGGCCATTTGCTTGTGCGTGCCTTTTCTTTTCTCTCAATTTTTGCGCTCCTCCTTTACGTTTCTTCTCCATTTTTGCACTGCTGATTGATTAATTGACAGATGAAGAGGAGGAGGGGCCTATACCCTTGTAGCCTTGTAGTGGCCTAGATGTTATGGCCTTTGGTGCAGGAGGTTGAACCTCCTTGGCCTTCTTGTTCTGACTCTTGCTGTGACAGTGACAGCCTGCAGGGCATTGTGGAGCTCCACAGGTGTTGGCACGGGGTTCCTCTGACGTATGCATCCAAACTTGTTTTCCAGGCAGTCCTGCGTGAACCGGCTTGTGAGGTAAACATTTGTCACCCTGGCTCAACAGATCTTCCTGGACCTGCAGTATGGTTGTTGTGGCCATAACCAATCCTGTCTGGACCGGCTTCCAGCTGCTCTTTTCCCATATCTTTAGGCCATGAAAAAGGTGGTACGCTCTCTTGTAGAAAGCTGATGGCCTTTTAGTACTTCCCCATTTTGAATCAAGTGAGGGCAGTCACAACCTGGTAGGACGACATAAGGTCAAACCAGTGGTCCATCTTCTCCAGGAACCATGATGTGGTGAGGTTTGATTCATTTTAAGGCAGCACTTGTCGACTTACTGAAGATGTGCATGGTTGAGCTAACTTTCATCTTTTCGAAGTGGTTAGGCACCAAGACACCCTTGGAGAGGTTGGGAGCCAGCTTTAGTGTCATGCCCTCTTGGTAGGACACCAGGTCCTGTAAGGGACCTTCAGACACTTCACTGGACTGGAAGTGCTCTTTGTTCACCACATCTTGTGGAATGGTGATGGTCTGACCACCGACAAGGGCACTCTCATCCAAGGTTAGCACAGAATCCCTCTCCATTTGGCTCATGCTACCAGCCTTTAGCTTCAGCATGTCAAAAACTTCTCTCAACACTTCCTGACTTCAGTGTTACATGCTGCATTCTTCTTTGGACAGTGTGGATGTCTGGCAGAGTGATCTTCATGTTTTTCAGGGTTTTGTATCCCGTTGTGCCCGCTATAAAATCGAACTTGAATTGCCTTTTTTATGGTCTCATTGCCCCACCGAATCACCCCTTTATTCTTTTGGCTGAGTGCATGAATCTGGTCCCGATTGAAAATTGAAGTAAACTTTTGTTGGAAGTTGCTGTTTCTCCTCCTAAGTGCCAAATTGATTCTTTTTTTGTTGTGCTAGAGCCCTCTCTGCTTTTATCCTCATATATCTTTCCTTTCTTAATTCCCTCAGCAGTTCCTCCACACTGGCCCATGCCACACTGGTTTCCTGACGAGTGGCCCCTGACTGACTGGCCCTCGGCACACTGGTTCCTGGACTAGTGGCCCCTGACTGACTGGGCTTGGTAGTCTGCTGACCTCTGCTTCATGTCACCTGATACATCCCTCTCACTCGCCTCTAACTGCACCTCAATTTCTCCCTCAATATCTGTAGCAACATATTGTTGGTGTTATATGTATTCACTACATCCCTAGAAGAAGTGAAATTGACAAGTATGTTGACAATGGCTTGTTTTTTAAATACATGAAATGGGAAAAACTGTGGAAAGACTGTGTTCACTGGTTTCAAACCAAGGTTTGACTTTATGCAGTAAGAGTGGTCATCAGGTGTTTTAACTTCTGCAGAAGCCATCATCCTCGAAGGTGTCTTCCTCCTCTTGGACTTGGGGAGATGGATAAAGATGGTTGGGACAGCATCTGGTCTCAACTTCCGTGTGCCTCTTTTTGTGTCCACGAACTGGTTGTCCTCAAAGTGTAATGATGGTAATGATGTCATAAGTCATAGGCTAAGTCCAGTTTCCCCTGCATACTTCAAATTTTCTGTTGAACTATAATTGTAATGTTATTCTTTACATTCAGGTGTACAATACCCTTTCAGTAAATTTATCATAAAACCTTTGTGGCCATTACTTACTTCACAAAGTTTTCTGTTGTTGTTGTCACTTTTAACATGAAAGTTTTGCCTGCTGACCATTGTCAACCATCTTTTCCAGCAGTCAATGTCCTTGGGGAAGCCATACATCCGGACTCCTTTTTCTGATCGATTGCTACATCCAAAGGCTGCACAGCCAACCATGGTAAAACCACTGATCTACAAAATGATGTAACCTTAGCTGTCTTGAACTTGGACATTATCAAATATCACAGGCTTCTCTCTAAGCACTAATGTCAATCAGGGGGGGGGGTCATTTGTCTATCTGGTTATCTAGCAGTCTATCTCCACCCATTGATATGATGCTGGAAATGTATTATATCAAGTATAGAGTAAGCGCTACCTGCTGTGTTACTTTTGAATAATAGTCAACCCCACAGCTCAAAGGCATAATTGACACTAACATACATTACATACAACATATGATTTACTTATCTTTTATGTGTGTGTATATATATATATATATATACACATTTGATTTAATTTGTTTTCAGACATTATTCTCCTCCCAAATACGGCACGGTTGCCCTGTTATATATTATTATATATAACAATATATTTAAACCCTGACCAAGATAATTTCCTAATCCTAACCAAGAAGTTTGAATTTTTAAGACCTAACCCTGAGTTGTTTGCTAGCCAGTAAGTTTCATTTTAACATGTGTTTATATGTGAAAAGGCGTTGAGCAAAGAAAAAACACGCACATCCGTCTCAAAAAAAGTTATGGGTGCAGGACAAGCAAAGTAACATGAAAACTGAAAATAAAGTCCGCACACCAATCTCCCGTTTCTCAATTTAATGTGACGTTTCGGGCAGCCTGAGGAAGGGCAGGCTGCGATTAGGACAAAACAGGCCTGTTATTTAAAAGTAAAGGCTTAAGATTAATCATATTTAGGAGCAGGGCCGTGCAGAGAGCTTTGGAGGGGCAGGTGCTCAAAGTCAAAAGGGGGCACATGGAGGACGAATTTGAAACACCGTACAGAAACATACCATACAATATAACTGGTTGAATTGTAGCAACCAATATTCATAAAGAATGTAACGAGGAATCACAACATACCATATCATTGTCCACACCTCATATCTTTGTTTGGGGGCAAAGGTAGTCTATATCTATAGTCTATATTTACCTGATGGGGTACATTGAACAGCTTCTGTTGAGGGGGTTGGTGGGAGGCTGCTGATGATGATATCGCTGAAGGTGGTCTGTAATAATCTGAGAGTGTAGACACTAAAAAGAACATGGGAGAGATTTTAGCTGATTAAACAAGTGAAATGTGATCATGACAGATGCAAAGATAACTAACATTAAAAATGCATCACTGTGATCTGCCATACTGCTGATTGTATGTAGGAGATTCCGTGCTGAGAGAGGCTGCAGCCATGGCTGACTGTTTGAACTAAACAGAACAAGTTGATCATTCGTAAACTGAAAAGGGAACATTAATGGGGGGCAAGAATAAAGGAGGGGTGGAGGTACAGCCTATATCCACAAAGACATAATTCAAGCTGTGCATTAATTTAGGACATAGGAATAATTTAGGACATACTTTCCCAAAGTGCTGATTCGTTTAAAAGAGAGGTTGAGAAAATCACAATTCTAATTCTTCTAATTACTATTGTCATTGATGTTGAATTTATACTAATATAACCGGGTGGTAGATAAACCCAGATGTTAGGTTGCACTGCAATGTAGGATTGTGGTGTGTTCTTTGCTTGGTTTGTTTTCTTTTCCTATGTGGTCTTTTTGTGGCGCTCAGAGATGTGCACGGACACCTTTTTTTGGTCGCGGGTGGCAGTCTGTTAGTATTTACCGCAAAGTGCATTTTGGGGTTTTGTCGTTTTATTCTTCTGCTGCATGTGGGCTTGAGAGTTGCAAAGTGTGTAACGCAGTACAGTAGTTCCCAAACTGTGTGCCGCAGCACACTGGTGTACCGTGAGGCAAGTCCAGGTGTGCAAAATAAAAATAGTAGGTGTGTAAAATAGTTGTATTTGTCACATTTTATTTGGCATTAGTAAATAATGATGCACATTTACAGATATTTTACATGATATGAGTGATAACACGTGTTATAAGGGCTATTTTGCACAATAGGTGTGCCTTGAGATTTTTACTTGTCCTTTGGTGTGCCTTGGGCACAAAAAGTTTGGGAACCACTGGTGTAACGGACACTCTGTTGCTTAAAATCAAAAGGTAAAACACACACACATGTGGGGAAATATTGTACACTGGAACTTCACTGCTTGTGAAGCGACCGAACATGGTCATTGATAGAGAATGGCAATACGTTTCAGGATGTGAACACGCTAGGCATCAACCACTGTTAGCAGCAAACTTTGGTGCTAAGTGAGGAAAACTCAAACACGTGGAACGACGATTGGTGAAGTGTAAGTGTCTATTTTAATGTACTGTATATTTCAAATTGTGGTCGTTGAATGGTTACATTACTGACCCTGTGTTGTTCTGTGTGATTAGTTCCTCGGCCACTGCCGTATTTTGGGACATTTTGTATTTTATTTTTATTTCCTTTCAGGTATCAAATCTGAGAACAGCCCTCAGATTTTTGTGTTATTAATTTAGGCCAACTGATCTATTGCAAAACCAAGTAAAGCTATAAAACCCCAGTTATTGTGTCCTGTGCGTGTCTATCCCATTCCCACGGGCTACACTATATAGTCCAAAATTATGTGAAGAAGCATGTACATTGCATAATTTTAGTGCGTCTATTGCCTAGAAACATACATGTAGTTAAAACACTGCAACTCCCTTAACAGTAAAATTACACATCTCTCTAATGCACTTTGCCCATGACAAAAGAAACCTATAAAAACAAAAAGAAGGCATACAGACGTACTTTTTCCCCTCAGCATGCAGTGTGTGGTTAATTAGCGGCTACAACTTATGAGAGTGTGTGCAGAGTCCGACACACACAGACGGGATGCTGCTCACTTCACTAACTTCGTCAGTCATCTTGCAAGAATACACCGTGGCGTGCACAAACAAATACCGCGGAAAAACCTCCTCACCGGACCGTCAGTTGTGCTCTCTCACGGTAGCCGTCCACTGTTCCGGCACGTCAACTTAAAGGAACATTCCACCAGTGGAGACATGACTATGTATTGAAAGTGGGCCATATATGTAGTAGAATACTAGCATAAATTTTTAATTTGGTGCCTTCTTGACCGAGAAAAGGCAGAAAATGACTTTTTTGTGCTTGTGGATTAAAGACAACAATCCCCATAGTGCATTGCAATGCTCAAGATCCGCAGGCCACTCCCCCGAGAGTGTACGAGCTCCACCCGACTCTACGCTACCTGGAAATTATGTCACTGCCTTACCTGTTTGCACTTCCATCGAGCACCTTACTGTATACTCAATCACAGGGTCAATACCTCTTTTTTTTATAGTGTGGATAGTTTTGTTTGTGTGTCTTTATGTTCATGACAATTCTTATTTGTGAATTAAAAAACAAAATGTCACTCCTTCTCTCTTGTCTGCCTTCAACAAAGTTTAGAATAGCATCATAAACTTGGAAGGAAGTAACTGATTTGCAACAAACTTATAATGCAATGTATACTTGTAATGCTTCATAATTTATAGTAATTATAGGTAGGCTATGATCACAATTCTGTCGTTTTGTCATCTGAGGTAACCGTAGCTAGGTAGTTCCCGTTCTGAAATGTTGGTCGTTCAATAACTTGAATACACTTGGAGCAACATTACTAAGAAAGAACCACAACAACGTACATTTTAACCATTTAATTCAATAATTATACAAACAATACAACTGTTGAATGAATATAAAACAAGGAAACTATAGCTTCTCCTGAGCTTCTTGGTGCCCGCAGTACTGGCCGTCTGGAGCTGTGTAGTTCTGGCGGACGAAATTGTCTAGACAAAACATTGATCACAAAGTGAGTGATGGCATTTGAGCCTAGCGTACCACAGTAGCTTGCATAACTGCAAGCTATTTGTGCAATGAACATGCCACGTTAGCGTGTTAGCAAGTGTACTCCTTGACATAGTAACAAAGAAAACAAACCTACTTTACAGAAAGACGTCCATTTGGCCCTGTAGGCTTTGGCTGTCGTTTCCAGTTGACTTTAGGTATTCTAAAGTAGGTCTCCAGGACGCCACCAATTCGCCCCAGCTCGATATCTTCTTCAAAATCCCAGTCCAGTCCTCCGTGTTAGCTGCAGCTCTCTGTATTTGTTTTTTTTTTATTGGCGGTTGGCAAACAACTTCAAGCAGCATTACCGCCAACAAATGGTAAGGAGTGTGGATCTCATGACAATTTTTATATATATATATATATATATATATATATATATATATATATATATATATATATTAGTGGTGGGCCGTTATCGGCGTTAACGTGCTGTGATAATTTGATAGTCTTATCGGGCGATATAAAAAATATCGCCGTTAATCTATTCTCAAAGTTGGGTTGGGAACTGGGTCAAAATAGGTAGCCTAAGCAAACTGTGATGACTTTTACCTTGATATTTTAGCTCGGGTGTGGGCTGATGTACTTTGTCTGCCGTTAGGTGTGATTAAAACAGAAGAACGCCACTTTGCAGAAGCCTGTGCTAGGAAGTTTATGGAGGTCACTAATCTGTGGGGGATAGTTGACAAAATCTGCCCTGTTGGAACAGACAGCGCTCCTAATATGGTGGCCGCAGGGAGGATACCGCGCGCGTGGCGCAACAGAGACGCACTGCACACAACGCTATCTCAACAGCAGCACCATCTGGCCCTCCCAACAAGTGCTGAATATGAGAAGTTGGCGAAGCTAGAGAAACTGCTGGAGCCATGCATGTGAATAAGCTGGTCTGCCCTAATGCTGCGTGTACACCAAGAGCGACCTCGCTGGAGAAGCTTCGCTTGAGAATTTGCTTTGGTAGCTTTGGTAGCTCGTGACGTCACATTTAGAATGTTAAATTTAATTTAGTTAAAGTTTTCAATGCAATATGTTGGTTTTCTTAACTAGGAAATTGTTTTTGAATTGGCTCTATATGAACGAATTGGATTATTTTATGAATTATGATTATTATTAATTAATTGAATTCCAATTGGCTTGAATTGGACTTACTATCTAAGTGCCTTGAGATGACATTTGTTGTATTTGGCGCTATATAAATAAAAATGAATTGAATTGAATTGAATTAAATTCTTAAAGGCCCCATGGCTGTGCAGCACCCCCGTGGAAAAAAACATGAGGAAAGTGAGGGCAGGGACACAAATAAACGTTTTGTTATTTACAATTTGTTATACAAGATATACATCACGTTACAAATGATGTAAAACTACATTAGGTACACCTGAGAAGAGCAGGAATAGCAGAGGCAGCTGTGAAAAAGAAACTAAATCCGAAATAAAACTTAATTGCAGTGAGAAAGGTATGCGTGGGGTTACTACACTATTGTATTGAAGCACTCGACACGGCAATTGCAACAGTCTCAGGATTAAACGACTATTGTTTGGATAGGAACTAAAGTTTACACGTCTGTTTCCGCGAACCCCGCGGATTGTCGGACCCCTGAATGAGCCATTTTAATCTAGATTAATTTCAAAATTTCGGTGAGATTAATCTAGATTAAAAAAAATAATCTATGCCCACCAATATATCTATATATACACATATATATATATATATATATATATATATATATAGCTATATATATATACACATATATATATATATATATATATAGTTAGCTGCAGCTCTCTGCCAGTCTAAAGCACTGGCACTGATCTGTGATAGGTCTGTTAGCGCATTAGGTCCAACCCCCTATGGGCGGTGTTGAAGGGTAGGAACTAGTCTTGTAGTCTCAACAGAATTCCACCCCTCTTACACTTCCTCCTTCAATGACGCAAAATGACGATTTTCGCGTCATTGTAGGAGGAAGTGTAAAGAGATGAATACGGATTTCTCCCGTCTCAGGGGGAAATGAGAAAGTGTTGCATGATCATTCAAAAGTATGACTGGGTTTCTAACAATGCAAAGCCTAATGCAAATGGGTGGAGTGTCCCTTTAACTCGCCGGATTGGATGCCTAGTGTCGCCGTGTTGCTACTGAAGTGGGTGTGGCTCCGGGGGAAAGTAAATAACTTGTGATTTTAACCAACCGAAGTTTCTCCCTCTAAAAATTTGAGTTTTTGAGGGAAATGAATGTGTATAAATCGTCAGCAATGGAACATTATTTCGTATTTCACCATGGCTGTGGATCTGCGAGCGAGGAGAGTTGCTGTGCTGCTGCTGCTGATGCGACACAGGAGATCACCTCATTTTTGGGTGCATCCCATCAACGCTGCCCGGGAGGAGTATGGGGAGTATCACCGGCTGGTGATGGAGCTTCGGCTGCACCCCGACCTCTTCCAGAGGTACTTTCGCCTCTCCGTCGAGATCTTTGATGAGCTCCTGGCGCGAGTGGGGCCCAGAATTACCAGGCGAAACACCCAGTTTCGTAGGTCAATTTGGCCCCCTCAGCGCCTTGCTATTTGCCTCCGGTAAGATTCTACATTCCAATTCTAGAATAATTCAATCAAAAAATTTTAATTTTAAATGTCATGATCATATGTCATTTTACATCATGCTCAAACCATCTAGTCTTTGATATTTGCACAAAAACATTGGCTTTGTGTTGTAAGACTGGACAATTGTACCAGGTCAGCATAATCAATGTTATTATAGCTCTGCCTGAATATGCTAAATTTGTGCAATGTGTTTTAATGTAGTTGTAATGTGTGTTCTTGTTAACATTGTAAAGTGGAACTAACATTCATGAAAGTATTGTTTTTCACAGATATCTTGCAACAGGAGATTCATTCTCCACCATAGCTTTCAGCTACAGAGTGGGCAACTGCACTGTGGGGAGAGAGGTGGCATCTGTCATCTGGGATGTCCTGGTGCCAGACTACATGCCCAAACCATCGTCTGAAGACTGGCGTGCCATTGCGGAGGGGTTTGGCCAACGCTGGAACTTCCCCAACTGCGTGGGCTCGGTGGATGGGAAGCATGTTGTAATCAAGGCACCTGACAACTCTGGGTCCTTGTATCACAACTACAAGGGAGCCCACTCCATCGTCCTGTTGGCTGTGGTGGATGCCGACTACCTGTTCAGGGTAGTAGACGTCGGGGGATATGGCAGGACCAGTGACGGTGGGTCCCTGTGGGCATCAGCGTTTGGTGAGGGTCTCCGTGATGGCAGCCTGGGCCTTCCTGAGGGTCGGAGCAGCGTGGACCAATGCCCTTCGTTTCTGTCGGGGATGAGGCCTTTCCCCTGCGCCGGAACCTGATGCGGCCCTTCCCAGGCAGTCACCTTCCTGGTGAGAGGAGGGTGTTCAACTACCGCCTCAGTCGTGGAGACTACATCCTCACAATGGAGAATGTACAGACGTGTGATGGGTGTCAACCCCACCACTGCTGAGACGTGTCAAAGCCACCTGCGTGCTCCACAACTACCTGCGTGTCGAGACACTGAGGAGGGAGCAGAGGGCACCTGAACCACACCAGTCGACAGAGGACCCTGATGACTGCCTGCAGCGCTGTGCCAGGATGGGGAGCAACAATGCGACTCGGGAGGCGATGAGGGTCAGAAACCGCTTCGTCTCCTATTTAAGGGAGGAGGGTGCTGTTCCCTGGCAGATCCAGCCATGATCCTGCTTCATCCAGCAAACAACGGCTCTTTTAAGAGCCACTCCATTAATCAGTTAACAGCTGAATTCCAAGTTGCACAAGCACATCACTACACACATCAACATCCATGATTCATGAATAAAACATTCTTCTTCTCACTGATGTAACACCTTCACAGAAAATACTTTCACCCTTGTACATTTTTAAACTTTGAAGGTGACAGTGTTTTCTATAGAGGGGTCACATCAGTGAGAATAAGAGTTTTTTGATAAAACATGGATATTATATAATATTATGTCCAAGTGTCTTCAATAAAAAAAACATTTTTAATCTAACTTATTTGACTCTACAGAAAATACTTTTCTCTACAGGGGCACATAACACACTGACATTATGTTTGATACTATATAATATCCATGTCTCATCATAAAAATAAGTTTCTTATTCTGACTGACGTAACCCCTCTACAGAAAACACTTTCACCCCTCCAAAGGGCACTTAAGAGTTTTCTGTACAGGGGTTACATAAGTGAGAAAAACAATGTTTTTATGGATGAAACATGATTATTACTCCCCCCCCCCTTCTTTATTTGCAATGGCCATCTAAATATCAATACTATAATATAAATAGCTAATATATGTATGTGACTGGAAACATGTTGGCCTACTGCATTACCATAAGTCACTGCAGGTTCATTGTGTTGGCATACTGATAGGCTGCATACACTGCTTCAGGTTAAAAGGCTGCTTTTCAGGGATTTACAGTATGCATGTGGTGCTTTATATCTTAAATTAAAGTGCTACCATTTAATCAGACTGCATTTTAAATCAAAATTGTTCCTAGGCTCAGTGTAATATGGCATAAAATGGCATAGGAAGAACTGTGATTGAAAATTCACATTTGATTTGGTTTGAATGGTTGAATAATGAACCTGATTTTGATTAAGTGATAGGAGTATGTCTGTCCTGTGCAGTGATACACAACTTAACATGTTGTACAGACTTCTTATGGAAAATATGATTTGTTTTCTATCTGTCTTGAAAAAAAACCACACAGGTTTAAACACACAACATATTTATTAAACTATTAACAATTGAACAATGCCCATAACCCCACACCGCTTTGTAAAAAAATAATAATTATAAAATAACAAAAATGTCAGAAAGTGTAATGAAATATAAATAACTCAATATGAACTAAAATGAACTGAAAAAAAACCCTACTAATTCCCCTCGCTTCTCCCCGCTTGCTCTGCTTCAAATAAAAGTTTGTGTATGTGAAATTTGACCTCTGCCTTTTTAGGCCCAGGTAGGCGCCTCATGGTGGGCAGCAGGCTCCAAAAAAACAGCTCATCCTCGTCCGAGGATGACAGTGCTGGCAGTGGTGGTGGTGGTGGTGGTGGTGGTGTTTGGAGTGTTTGCTGCAGGGCCTGCAGCACGGACCGCTCAAACGGGCTGAAGGCGGCAGCCCCCCTCCTTTTTCTAGCCACAGGTGTAGCTGTGGTGGCAGGGGTGGATGAGGATGAGGCTCCAGCGGTGGCAGGGGCAGGGCAGTGACCCTCTGTGGTGCCGGGGAGGTCGCCATCGAGGAGGGAATTAAGAGAGTCCTCCTCTACCTCCTCCTCCTACATCATCCTCCTGTGCTTCTTCCCAGGGTGGCTGGGTGGTGGAGGGCAGAGGCATGGTGGAGGTCGAAGGAGACGCCATGGGTGGTGCTCTCCTCGGCAGATTAGACGAGGTCTCCCTCGTCTCAATAAATTGTGCCAGGAAGCACAAAATTTTGGAATATTTCCAGGGCCTGTGTGAGGAGGCCCCGGAGCCACTCCTCTGTCACTCCTTCTCCTTCTTTCGCTCCTTAACATAGGTGTCCCTGAGGGAGCGCCACCTGTCCCTGCACCTTTTCTCTGATTTGAAAATGAAACATGAACAAGACATCTTGTGAAAACATGGTCATGGGCGTGATTTGGTTCTTTTGTTGAAATGAATGCCTGTCACAATTATTGATAACGTTTCATCCACTACTCCACCTCTGCCCATGAAAGAATTTGATGCACTGGATTGAACCTCTATTCCTTGATGGTCATTACTTTACTGCAAAAGTGGAGATGCTCACACAATTGCCTGATGTTTTAGGTGTGTTTATTCGCCTACAATCGTTTTAGCACAGCCATTCTGGCCACTGCTGCTGTTCATTTTGCCCGCAATAGCAATGACATGAGCAATACCTGAAACGTTCAGGGGTGAATAAATAAAGGGAAAAAAAAATGAGTGATGCCCTTCATATATTTCATTCATTATTTTACTATACATAATATAACATATCTAGCTCATCACCACGAAGACAACCATTACTGGCCATGATGTTTGCAAGGTGTTCATGTAATTTTATACAGTTCACACAGATGTCAACCCACCAGGGACACCCACAATCTCCGCCACCTTCCTCCACGCCTCGTCTTTAATGTTGCTATCCCTGTGTGATGGCAGGGATAGATCAAATATAACGGGGAATCCGCTAACCGCTGTAATTAAACGCTCCTCCAGCTTTTTCTTTTTTTTCCCCCGCTATGCTTTCTTCACAACAAGCCTATCATGACACGCCTACATGATCTACTGTCATTGGGTAACGCACTCCGTCTGCCGTGGCAAATTTGCATAAACTTCGAGCGAGCCCAACTTTTTGACGTGCCGCAGGTCCCCCGCTCGCCGTGCCGGAATCCCAGCATGCTTTGCGAGCACGGCGACAACGATCGGCTGGATTTCATTGAAAATTAACTGAATGCGTTGGATACGGCTTGCGTTGACGGAACAGTGGACGGCTACCGTCAGTCTGTAGCGCATCGCTGCAGGGCACGTCGTCTGGGCACGTCTATGTGGATCATGTGACCGACGAAGGGTAGATCTAAATTATTATTATTTAGTTTTATTTATCATTTTGGGCCACACAGACAGACTTTCACTCACACAAAAAAAACAAAAAAAACCAAAAGGGCACTTTGACCGTGACAATTTCCATCCATTGCTAGTTATTTCATTTTTCTCAACTCAACCAAGTGGTTTCGATGCATTTAAATTTCTATAGCTGAATCTGCTAGTGTGTCTTGTCCTGCCTCCACCTCTGGCACCCTCTATATTTTCATTACCCCCTACCCGAACCAGGGTTTGCATCCCCACCCCGCTGTGACTGGTGTGCAGTTGGTGAGAGGCTGGGGTAGCTTGTGGCTGTAAAAGATGGTTGTTGTGGTGTGAGGAGCAGTGTTGGCTGGCATTAGGGGGGTGACTCTGGGACGCCAGTGATCACTGTCTAGCCTCCTGGAGGTGTCGTGGGCCCAACTAGACGAAACACCGATGAAAGGAGGTTCCCACCTGATGACCCCAATGACATGTTGTTCAGCACTGCTCACTGATCTGTATTATAGGGAGTATAGGGAATTATTCACTGAGTCTGGTCCATTTTTTTTTTCTTTAGCACAAGTTTCTTGTGTTTACCTTGAATGTATGCATACGAGTATAACGTAACTGCATCAGTTTTGCAACAAACAACCGCAAAATGAGTTTATTTTACCAAATTAAAATAATAAATATAGCTATTCCTATTGCAAATAAGTTGGAACCATTCATGTCCTAATCGTGACTATTTCTTTCTTTGACTGAAATAATCTCAATGAGACATGTACCATAACTGTCTACCAGTCTGTCATGACAAAGGGCAGAACATGTTTCCCTCTATTCAATCCCAAATTGTTTCAGCTGTGTGATGTTTGAGTTATTGCATGTGCAGCTTTAAATCGCCCAAAGCAAAGATTAAGAGCCAGGTTTTAACTGGGCCTTTCCAGAATTCTCCATTTCTTTCCTTTGGGTCATTCTTTGGATTTGGATTTATCTTTTTTTTTTTTTTTTTGCAAATTTGCAAAAGTTTCAAACAAACTTGTTTCAGTTGTCATTATGGGGTATTGTGTGTAGAATTTTTGACGTCAAAGATGAATTTAATCTATTTGGGAATAAGGCTGTAACAAAAGATGTTGTGGAAAAAATGGAGTGCTGTGAATACTTTTCAGATGCACTGTAACAATGTGTTTTTTTGGTTTTAAAATAAAATGATAGTTCATCGGTACAGCCTTGATACTTGAATAACAATATTTGTTGTTTTGTCAGTTTTCTGTGACGTAAAACCTTTTGATTTTTCGTAAATGGACTGTACTTATATTGTCTAAACATGATCACTTAAAGCACTGTCACACTACAAGCCATATTCACCCATTGACACACACTCCTACAGCACAGGTTAGTCTGTACAATGTTACAGGCTACACATTCACACACCAGTGGATGCCTCTGAGGCAACGTGGGGTTCAGTATCATGCCCAAGGGCATTTCAACTGGTCCTCGGAAGGTTGGAATCGAACAAATTTAATTTACTAGGATGGAGGCGCCATCAAAGTTGATGTGAGTGATGGTATATTTGTCTACCCAGTCATGTCTAATTAGTATTGCCTTGTCATAGTTAGCGACCGCCGTTTTTTTCTTGGCTGTTGCTGCCAGCAGCTGTCGGTCTAACCAAGGTCTTTCTCATCCTCCCATCAGGCTACACTCTTTGCGCCAGAAACTCTTCAATCTGTGTTGGACATTACTGGCTGGAGCGCAGAGTGAGTAGTCTTAGATGTTAGTCATAGATGTCAGTGACTCCGTCTCTGCTGCCACACTTTTCCTCCCCTAAAGGCTCATTTAAATCACTCACAGTTGGACACCTGTCTTTCATTCTCTCACTCTCTTCAGAACAAAACTATTGAAGCTGACTCTGATTCTATTTTACTGTAACGTCAGAATAAACTAGAGGTGTTCGAGTGTATTGGTTTTAGTGTAAGGACCAAAGGTAGTCATTGAAACTGAGGATTTAACCAGCATTAGCAATTGATAATGTCAACAGGAAATGCAATTTAGTTTAATGAAACAAAATGACAAATGTTTTCATCGTTTAATTAGGTGGAGGCCTGACCTCTGACAGTCGCCAACTTATGTCACGGTTGCCAGACACAAGTTTAATGAGTGGGAAGCCAGCAGCCAAGTCAGAGGTCCTGCAGAATTGATTTTTGGACTTGAAAACAGTTACATAACAGATATATTTCTCTGCTTGTGATTCAAACAGAGAGATATCTTGGATGGGTGGATTAATAATGGGTTAGTTTGTTGTGGCACAGGTCCAACTCACACTGGTTAGTGACACTCTCTGATACAGCCATTGTTATTCACCACCAGTGTTAGCATCCTACTGAATCTTCCATTCTGCACAGAGAGCAGTTACAATACAAAGGCATGAAGATAGTTTGAATGGAAGTGCAGAGACTCCATCTAATGGCCATCCAAAGAACTGAGCAGGACAGCTCAGCTGCTATTTGATGCTCAGTACTCTAAACAGACCACACTAGCTTATGTTTTCTATCTTGTAAAAATGAGGGGAGAATTTGAGAGTAATGAAACACAGATGGACATTGTATTCTTTGGCCCAGTCATTTAAAAAAAAAAGCATTATGTGGCCTGTAATATTGTATAGATACAACATGTTGTATATGTGTGTGTGTGTGTGTGTGTGTGTGTGTGTGTGTGTGTGTGTGTGTGTGTGAATAGGTGAATATAGCATGTAGTTTAAAAGCACTTTGAGAGGTCAATTGGACTAGAAAAGGGTTATATAAGTACAGTCCATTTGACATTTTAAAACCTAAACTTTCAAGCAAAATTTTTAAACTTGATCAGAGGTGTGATCAGCCAGAATGAGTACAGCTGAGAGAATATTTTATTTCATATCGTTTTGATCTGCAAATAGAAAATGATACACTTTGCATCCTAATATAGAATGTTTTGTTCGAATTACTACATCAGTGTAATATTTTGCTTGAAACCTGAAATTTACACAATCTCAGAGCAGCAATTTGTTAGTTACTTTTTTTTAGTTTAAAAACTGATGCACTGTTATCCCGGCTGGTGTTACAATGTAAGAATGACTTTTAAAAAAAAAAAAAACGTAGTAACACTTTTATAGTAGTGCAAAATGGAAAACATTTTGCCATTTTTCATTTTACACCCCCCCTCCTTTCCCTCTTCAAACTATTCTTCTTCTTATTTACTTTATTTTATTTATTTACTTATTCATTCATTTATTTATTTTTTTGTTATTTTATCTTTTAATTAATCTTACTTTATTCTATTTTACCCTTATTATCATTATTATTACTACTATTCTTATTATTGTTATTACACATTTATTTATCCTTTTTAATTATATACTGTATATGTATATTTCTTAAGATATCTGAATGTACTTATTTATTACTTATTTTATTTCATTATTGTTATTGCTGTCTGTGTGTCTGTTCTATAATTCATTGTGAATGTCAATAGAAATTGTTGATACAAAATGGAAAACAGGCTAACTACTCCATAGTGAAAATCTGGACAATTAGTCTACTGTAAATGCACAACTGCACAATGACATCCACACACAAGCTTTGGTCCTCCACCAACATCATTCAGATGGAGAGTATCATCAGGTCTTCTTCAAGTCTTCAGGCTGTTATAAACACACTCTGGGAAGACGGTTAGCTTGAAAGAATATTCTCTTTGAGGCAGACTCAAAAATCCATGTCATTAGAAATTCATTGGAAGTTCTATGCTGAATGCACCGTCTACTCTAATATAGTATGCAGAATTGCTCTTTGTGCTGTTGTGTCAGTGAATATGAGCAAGAAATGGGCAGAAAAAGCAATTAGAAAAGTGGGTGAGGGAAGTTGATGAGCTGCCTGAGGACTGGTGATTATGTATATTTTTGTAAGTAAGATAATAGGACGATAAATCAAATTCAATTCAATTCATTTTTATTTATATAGCGCCAAATACAACAAAGGCACTTAAATAATAAAGTCCAATTCAAGCCAATTGGAATTCAATTCATTGTAATCGTAATTATTTATAAAATAATCCAATTCGTTCATATAGAGCCAATTCAATAACAATTTCCTAGCTAAGGAAACCAACAGATTGCACCGAAACTTGTCTTCAGTCCAATCTCCCGTCCTGAGCGTGCCTGAGGCGACTGTGGAGAGAAACGACTCCCTTTCAACAGGAAGAAACCTCTGGCAGAACCAGAACCAGGAAGGGTGGCCATCCGCCTCCACCAGCTGGGGTTTGAGAAGACAGAAAAGAGGGGAAAACCCACTGTAACAGTATTTAAAGGATATCTGCTGGAACAGGGAAACACGAGTTAATGACCACAATAATGTCACATGTACATAATGTCATTTGAGAAATTAAACAGGGGAAAAAGAGAGTAAAGTGAGGAAAGGTGTGACAGATGAGGCCCCCCAGCAGTCTAGGCCTATAGCAGCTTAAAGGGATAGTTCGCCTCTTTTGACATGAAGCTGTATGACATCCCAAATATGATCTCTCCTGTTAGTTCTCATCAGAACTCTGGCTGCAGGATTTTGGATCAACTGAAGGCTTTTCAGAGAATATGTGGGACAGCCCAATAATAAAGAATTACAGTAGTCCAATCTTGAAGTAACAAATGCATGGACTAGTTTTTTCTTTCAAATGAAAGCTTAATTTCTATGTACTGGTATCTAGATGTGATTTCACTCCAGATTTTATGAAGGGTCTGCAGAAAGTTTCAGCCGATCATCACAGAGCTGCTGTTCTATCATACCCAACTCCAGCGGGGAAATCTGGCAAAGCAGGCTCACATGTTCCCAGTTGTCAGTGAGCATGTTCATTCAATTCAAGCAAATTTCAAGCATTTCCAAAGGTCAATTTTCAGAAATTCCAGTACTGCATCATTGTGATAAATTGCATGTATTTAATGGTACTCAAAAATGGTAATTTTACTTCCACGTGATATTAAATTAGATGCTGTGCAATAAAGAACCACAATTATGTTTAGTGATATTCTACAGACAGGTGACAAATAAAAGGCAAACGCAAAAAAAAGCTGAAGTGTCATCTCTTAGTAAGCATACGTGGCATCCTTTATATTCTGTCTAAGCGGTTTGAAAAAACCACTTCAAAGTCAATTAACTGACTGTTGTAAATATGAATGATATAACAACAATAGTTTTAAAGAAGAAGGCATTTCAACACGTCCTTGAGACTTTTGGTGGGGGAAAAAATGCACGCAAGTCAAAACAAATAAATTTGCTAATATGAGTGCCCTTCATTGCTTACAAAACAACAACAATCAACACCCTCTGTAATTACAAAATGCTATTTGAAAACCAAACTACCGGAAACTCGAGTTTGTCCAAGTGTCCTTCATCTCCTTGAACAAAATTAGCAAAAATGAGATGGCAGAGAGGCAGTAACTCTGTCCTGGCTGTGACTGCACCAGCTTCTTGTTGACATGAATACAGCTGCGGAGCTTGAGGCTCTATTCAGTTTCTTTTTCTCAACATCAAACCATTAAGGCAGATATTGATAACCAGATCAGGGGATTTATTGTGGAAGCAGTGCAATTCAAGTTTCAAGTACTGAATCCAAAATGTTTAGGGACACAGCGTTGCTGATGTAATATACGACTATGCATTGACTGCTTTGATACAGTCAGTCTGAAATAAGCAAGACCTTCCCTGAAAACTATTTAGCAAAGGCCACAGGTTTCCCCGTTAACAGTACGCAAGTGTATAATGTGGCTGAGATTTTTTTCACAGGATGACTGAGGCCACATTTACACATAGCCGGGTATTTAGAGAAACGAATATTCCCCCCCTCTGTTTTCAATAATAACATCGTGCACAAAAAACTTGTCATTTACATCAACCCGCATGAATACGCCGTCAAGCGCCATAATAACTATGCCAAACCTATTGGCGGCAGTGTAGGGAAAGGAATAAAGCCATGCAAGCCAATCAAAATCCTCAGAATCGAGGACTTTCCTCATGTGAAGGAGGAGATAACGCGAGCAAATTATATCACAACAAAACTGAAGGCAATAAGAGGGAAATATAGACAGTCAGTGGATACTGGACGCAGGAGCGGCCACGGAAGAGTGGTGCTCCTCTATTTTGAACTGTGCGAGCAGGTTTGGGGTGGCAAATGCAATAAGGCCACAAACGTAAAAATTAGTAGAACTTTAACATCATCCATGATAATCCTGATCAGTAGCCAAACAAACTGTACACACAAGGCGCTCGCATGACGTTAAGCATTTTCTGGCGCATAATGTGACGTTTAAGAACCTAAAACGCCGTTTCTCCCAGTTGACACGGCAACACATAACCGGCGTTATCAGAAATCTCCACTTTGGCGGGTGGATTTAGAAAGAATCGTTTTCTGTGATTAAAAACGGGGTTTTGGTGGAAATGAGAGGCCAAACCGCAGGAAAATATCTGCGTCTTCCTATCGTGTAAACAGGGCCTCATAGTTCAAACACAGAACTATTAGTACAGAGCCATATATATATGTTTTTTTTTTCTCAGAAAGGGAAATAAACAGCTTACATCAAACATGTCAGGTCTAAGATTTTAAATCAGAGCTGGTTTAATTAGTGTTCAGGAATCAAATTCCAACATAATCCTTGTTTAAAAAAAAAAAAAAAAAAAAAAAGTCTGATCCTTAGAACAAAAACCTTTATAGTGAATATTTAGACTCAACCATGCACACTCACTCTCACTCCTAAGGACAATTTAGAGACACCAATTAACCTGACATGGCATGTTTTTTGGACAGTTGGGAGGAAGCTGGAGAACATGGAAACTCCACAGAGAAAGGCCACAACTGGGAATCAAACTTGCTGTGAGGCGATGGTGCTAACCACCACACCACTGTGCAGCCCTCAAAGTGAAACCTCATTAAAATGATCATTTACACTATAAAAGAAAATCACACAGGCAGGTTGAGACCAATCTTTTACTAGAAAACTGCAGTCTTTCCAGTGGGGGAAACCTACATAGCTTTCTCCCAGAACAGGTCTATGAATGCCCTCAGATAAGGAGATCAAACTTCTTTTTTATTTTGGCCTGCTGGTATCAGGTATTTTCTCATCATTTCCTACTGTGACTGGAGTTTTGATTCTTTGATACATCAACTTGCTCTGCACGTTTCCTTGAATCTTCTATTTCCCCGTTAGAACCAGCCGCTTTTAAAACAAACACAATCTCTCGACACACTGACAAGTGTAAAGATGGAACTGGCTTACAATCAAGTTTTCATTTAAGATTTTGTTTCCAAAAATAAAAAAAGAATAATGAATAAACCATCTGGAGTCTTACAAAAACTCTCCCCAGGGGGCTCAAAGCTCGTACGAGCCATTTATTCAATTTCATCTTTAATTCTGTGGAAAGTTGTCTTCTGCATGTTTTCACTGTAAAGCTCAGCTTTTGTGCAGAAATACAGAAAGAAGAAAAAAAAAATTAAAATCCATTTACACCCAACACAAGCCTCAAATCAACTGGAAGAACGTCGGCTACTGTCCAGGTTCCATGATTTTGAGCTAAACTTTCAGGAGTCACTCTACTACAGACGAAAGATAGGAAACATGTCTCTATTACTTCCACCTGAGCTGATCTGTAGAACTGAACTTTGAAATGATTCCGTTAAAAATCCCGTGACAGATCTCAGATCTGTGTGCAGACGTGGTGGATGGCAGCATGTGTTTCTGCACCGGCACACACATTGAAGCGGTAACCGTAAGGTCAGCGGTGGAGCAGCTGCCTCCTGCCACTGACCCGTGTCCACAGGCTGCGGGCGCTCTGAGCGATGGTCCCCCTGCGGGGCAGGCGGAGGCTCCTCAGAGGCTCCCTGATGCACCACAGCACCCCCGGCTCTGCAGGCTGCCGCAGCTGCTCCAGGGAAGCGTAGTTTATTCTTTGGAGCTGCTTGCTGTAGTAGTTCCTGAGGTCGCAGAGCTCCTCGGCTGCTGTGTCGGAGATGATGGAGGCCTGGGATGGAGAGCTGGCCACAGTGGGGGCGGGGCTGTCGCATGGAGAGTGCTCAGCTGCAGCAGCAGCATGAAAACAGGGTTTCCTCCTGACCCTCTGACAGCTGCAGGATTTGTTTTTGGAACAATGTTTATTGTGATGCGACCGTGTTCTCTGATTGTCACCAATACCCGCATTATATACTCTGTCAGTTTCAACATCCTCCTCCACCTCCTGTTGGGATATGACCGGACTCTCCACAGCTTCCTCCTTCTCTCCACATCCGTCAGGTAGCTGGGTTTCTGCTCCGTCTGTCTGGCCAACTGGCTTCAGCTCTCGTTTCCTGGACAGGTTCCTCTGTTCCTTAAAAGGTTTCGGTTTGGGTGGTGGGGGGCAGCTGTTCCTCTCAAAGGTCACAGTGACCTCCTCCTCGCTGGCTGTAACAGCCGACGTGTCCTGTAACCATGAAACTCGGCGTTAGTGAGGAGCAGCAGAAAAGCGAGGCACCAAATCAACACCCAGAGATGTGCAGACGAAGAGTCTGATCAGTCAAAGACTAGAAAACCACCCCGCTCAGTTGGGTTCCCTTTCAGGCCTTCTAAAGCAACTCGTAGCCTAAGCACAAGTGTTTGGCCTCCATCTCCATGTTGTCAGCGAGTGGAAAAGGACCAGTTAGAATGTGATGAAATGTTAGTGACAGTTGAAGCATGCTCCTTGCTCGTGGGCTGAGTGATGGGCTTGGGTGAGAAATCAAATTCTGCTACTGTCAGTCAGATGGAGTCATCTGCATTTATCAGAGCTGTCGCTTTAAGTTCAAATTCAGTTTCCAAATGCAAATATGGTGCAGTCAAATTCAGCAAACTAAGTGATTACTGATTGCATTTTGAATTGCCTTGTGTACAAATTGTGCTCTACAAATAAAATTGCCTTGCCTTGATGGCCACTTTTCTCATTTCAGACCATCTAATTTTATAAAAAGTCATTAGAAAATAGCTGCTTTAAACATCTGCTGATGGCAAGAATCGGTCAATAAATGACTCAGAACAGATATTCACACAGGGCAACTCGTGGATATTCACTGACATCCAGAATTTTCCAGAAAAGACTAACTGGTTTGAATCTGGATGTCCACTGACGGCCAGAATTGGTTCAAACAAAAGAAGAAGACATTAAGATTGATATTTTTATTTCTTTCTAATCTCAGTTGGCGACGAGAGAGAAAGAGAAAAAGACCGACATAAGTCAGCAATTGAGATTGGAACGAAAAGAAAATCTAAATGCTGTAAACAGCAGTGGATGTAATGTTCACATCAGCCTTTAGCTGCTTAACTTGCCTTTAGAAATGATTTTTTTTTTTTATTCAATATTCATTTTGGTTGTGCCCTGAAAAACCACTACAGAAGTCATAATGTAATGGGCAATGTAATCTATTTGTAGTCGAGTTTGAACTTCTCCACAAAAGCTGTAAACATTCTATGATAAAAAGTCAAATAAATAGTTCAGCTTTTTATGTAAACATTGTTAACTTACCAGGAAGATTTTAACATAAATAAGGCAACTAAATCCAGCAACAAGAGATTGTGGCGCTCTTAGTTTACTTTTCATCACCCAAACCGGTCACTTAGACTTATTATATGATGCCATGCTTATTATTTTACAAATTATAAAGCTTTAAACGCGATGTAAAATAAATGGATTCAGTGCTACATCGTCCTGCAACACTCAGCTTAAAGCACAGAATAAAAGAGTGGAAAGGGTCATGCCAACAGAAGTTATTTACAGAGTAAAGAATGATTGACTGTACTTTGCTGACTTGTCTTCTGGGTGGGGTGGGGTTGGATGGGGGGGCTAGGAAAGCTCTGTCTTGACTTTCTTGGACACATGGGAGTCTCCAGCGCTCTGACCTGACCTCTTTGGCTCTTTGGATTTGCCCTGGCCACTTGCAGCTTTTGCCTGCAGGTCATTAACAACAGCTTTTACCTGAAAGAGGTCAGAACTACATGGGGTGAAGGAAGGAAACAATCTGAGACAGGGCTGTACGTGACAGCATCCACCCATCTTTTCCCGGAGGAAACCACAGTCTCCTTCCTGAGGATCTCGGAACAACTCATCTGCATTCAGCGCAGCAAACGCAAGGCTAGCGATCAAACCGGCAGTTATCTCCACCATTGCTGAATTTATCAGAAGTAAATCCTCTGCTTCAACTCACAGAATAGGATTCAGAATATCGAAAGAGCCAATCATTACATCTGACTTGCTGGCAAAGCTCATGCTTCGAACTTACACGAAAACCACTGAAGTCATTTTAAAGAAAGTTAAAAGCGAGCAAACTTTGACGATCAACAATCAATTTTCAACCTCAAAGCCATTTAAAAACTTTTGTCTTTTGAATTATTAACTATGCAGCCCAATGCTGAAGCTCCCAAACCATTAAAAGCAAAGAATGTTTGGGTATATCAAATAGAATCCAAATAATTCATGAACCTGAACTGGTCAGCATTGCATAATTCATTAAAAACAGCTGTGCGGGTCCCTGTAGCAAAATTACACAATGCTACATTTGAGAAGAGCAGCAGAGAGATCTACAGAAACTGCAAAAAAAAAATGTAGTCAAGAGAGAGTACTAATGATAAGAGTCAGCAAATGTGTTCATGAGATGAGGATTACTGTTTTGTAAGTCACCACTGGGTGGATCAGCAGGTACAACAGATACAACAAAGTAACAACAAAATTGTACAATTCAATTGTCACTTACCTCGGTGGCTATTTTGATAGGCAATAACATTTTTAAATGACAGAGGAAAGACATACTGGCCAGTGGAGGAAGAAGAAACTAGTTAGAGAGACTTCACAAAGAGAACAGACAGGATTAAAGAAAATAATAAATTAAGCACAAGCACAAGAGATCCAGAAGAAAATGTTAACTGAGAGAAGAGTACGAGATCCGACAATGGATATATAGCCCTTTTTTTATATATATATAAAAATAAAAAAATCAGAACTATAATATTTTGACAGGGGTTGTAGATAAGGGCTGGGCAATAATAATCACAATTTTTATACATAGTACACCCTCGAGTATTAAATAAATCAAATACGAATTAGGTAGTTCTAAGTTGATTAAGTTGAAGAAAAGAGGATTAGTTAAATCTCCAAACTTACTATAAAGAGGACAGTCTAAAAAAATGATATTACCCAGTTCGAGCTGAAGACAGACGATACCAAATCCCATTCTGATTTTAACTCTTAAGAACGCAAGGTCTTGAGATTGATGACTCTAGTCCTTGGCTGGCTCAAGTGGATGAAAGTAAATTTCAAAGTGTTTGTATTTCAGTATGTTCTTTGGTGAGCCTGCAGGCAGAGACATGTGGCCAGCATGTACTCACCACAGCAGGTCCCGCCTGTGTTGTCCACATTTTCATGTGGAGTGCGTGGGTCTTGTTCTTCAGCAGGGGAGCTTTGCGGCCCAGTTTCACATAGAAGTAGGTGGTGTATGGAGTGAAGCTGAAATCCTCTCTGAATAAACACGTACAGACCAAACAAACTGCTTTTATTGACAAATGCAAATGAGAGTGATTCTGAATGCAGCAGATAAATGGGCCTGTGCCGGTTTGCTAAAGGACACAGGGTACCACTTTGAGCTTTATATGGATTTCAGCTAAAAATAAATATATATATAAATAAATAAACACACAGCCACATCGCCCAGCCTAAAGTCAAAGGCAAAATGTAAAAGCTCCTTCAAAATGTAAATTATTCTATGTTAAATAGTTAGCATTAGAAACGCATTTCTTATCCAATTATTCAACTAATTGCCGAAATAATCGATTACCAAAATAATTGTTTGCAGCAGCCCTAAAGTGCACAAAGATGGAGTCAAACTAAGTGTTTAATAATGTAAGATTGTCCAGTGCAGCTGTTGTCTGAGCTGCTTTGCCATTTATAGTAAATTTTTATAAATTGGTTGCTATCAGTCCCTCCTAGCTCGAGTTAACTGTCAAGCAATCAGCATTAAATTAACATGTAACGTCACCTCAGGCGCATATGCACCATTAGCTTTCAGAACAACTGAACGTCTGTGGCGTAGTGGGTACAGCAGGCGTCCCATGTGCTATGGGTACTATGGCTATAGTCCTCGCTGCAGCTGGCCCCGGTTTCGAGTCCCGCATCGGCCGGCCCTTTGCTGCGTGTTGTTCCCCCTCTCTCTGCCCCCTGCTTCCTGTCTCTCTACACTTTTCTATCTAATAAAGGCATAAAAATCCAAAAAAGAATTAAAGAAAAGAAAAATGACCTGCAGGGGCTTAGGGTGATGCAGACAGATGTCTCCATGAAAGTATAAAATGGGCTATCGGAGAGTATTAGATAGGCAGACTACACACAGGTCTCAGATATCCTTTCATGGAACCACCTCCTTAATCTACATCAGTCTGGCTCCGAGTTGGACCCTGATTAAATATATATATCCTCCTACAATGTGTTAAGACAATTAAAATGATGTTTCTTCTAATTAAAACATAAATAACTTCTGCAGATGCAATTTGATTAAAAGAAAAATGATATCCAATCAGCATTCAATACTTCGCATACAAGCACAATTGCTTGATTAGTGGTCTTCTACCCAATAATCCAGCCATTAAGTTGGTGGTAATAATCAACATGGCTCATTAGGGGAAAAGAACCATGTCTCTAGTATTTCTGACTAGGGCTGAGCAATTTTATCGATACTGCGATATATATCGATATTTCGTTTCCCGATAAAGTATCGATTTTTTTCCAGTCGCGAGTATCGATTTTTTTTTTTTTTTTTTAGGCGCAAGTATCGATTTTTATTTTTTACTTTTTAAAGCAAACTTTATTGAAAAGTCTGACGTTACAATTAGTGAAAACACAGAACATTAAGGTAAACACTGCCAGGGGGTCACATTATACAAAACAGTGATGAATTAGTTAATAAAAATGTTATAAAGTGCACAGCTCTCACGTTTGTGAAATGTTCATTTGTTTCTGTTTGTCTGGCTGTGTTGTCCTTCCGGTTCAAAAGGTTGGACGACAATTCATGTCAAATCACACTGTCCCTTTTTTTCCCCCAGAAAATGATGCAAGTGTATCGAATCGTATCAAATCGTTTCGAATTGTATTGTTGGCTGAATATCGTATCGTGAGATTAGTGTATCGTCACAGCCCCATTTCTGACATACAATGTGCCAGTTGGAAACAACCAGCAGATATCAGCAAACTGAAAAACACAAAAAGAACGAGTCACCTGAGGTATCCCTGCAGAAGCAAGCGGACTATCACAGCTTCGACCTGCGGCCGAGACATCGTTGTGGTCTGAATCATCTTCCTGCGCTTGGCGGGGCCTCTCCCCATCCAAGCCTCCACCAGCTTCAGTGGTGTCAGTCTCTCATCCATGGAGGTCGCCAGCTCCACAATCTGCACCACCTCCTTGGCATACTGAGTTATGTCCACATTAGTGTAGCCTGGAGAGGTAGGGAGCAGATGATCAGCAACTTAAATTCAGAAAATGGCCTACGTGGTACACTATTATTATCACTAATAATTATCACAGAGTGCAACGCAAAGGTAATCACCAGATATGGCATTTTTACTGTTTTGATTCCTCATGCAGATTAAATGGACCCATTTGGGGGTTTTATAGAAGCGGTCTACACCAAGTATTTCCTATTGGGGAGATCAAATTGAGAGAAAAAAATGCAAATGTATTAAGCCCCTTTGCTTTGAAGCCCTAAATTAGGATTTGCAGCTGCCAATTACCTCCTGAAGTCACATAATTAGTCAAATTAAGTTCACCTGTGTGCAATCTGAGTGTCACATGACTTCAGTATGTCCACACCTGCTGCTGCACACTGCAAATTTAGCGGTCTTCTAAGTTCACCGCGAGCCACACTGTGGCAAAGATAACTGATGATCTTGGCTACAACATCACAACTAATGTGTGCAGACTGTACGATGATGAACAGCATGGATCGCACCTGTCACAGTAATGTAAAGTTTTATGAGCTGAAAGTTTAAACAAAAAAAAAACACAGCTCTGTTTACTGTGGTTAAACAATGTGTTCACTGGTTTGCTCCTCACGTAGAATCTATTAATCCACTATATCTCTCCGTGCTGTGGCTTTTTTTTTTTTTTTTTTTTTTTTAAATCAAACAGTCAAGCTTTCTGCTACCATGATTCAACCAAATTTGCTTCTTGGTCTGAATTCCACAAGTAACGTTTTGGTAGTTTGGTAGCTTCCATCTACAAGTTTTTAGGTCCGTTTTGGTTGTTACACAATGGTGTCAGCGTCCTAGTGATCAACATTTAATATCCGTGCAATGTTCCTATTGGTTGACTTGGAGATGTAGGTCATGACATCAGTCACACAACAGGATGATCATCCTAAATTTCTGACAATGTCAAAAATTCTTCCATTACTTTCTTTGGTTGCAAGATCCATTTTAAAATCATTCTTGAAACCTATTTTACAGATTTAACTGCAATCAAAAATATCTCAAATAACACAGAGCACACCATAAAAAAAAAAAAACCTCCAAAACCACGACAAAAAGCCATGAACCAGGTGTAACAAAGAGGCTAAATGTAACCCTAAAGGAACTCTAAAGTGTCTGTCCACAGAACTGCGTGTAAACACATTAGACTGCACAAAGATGGTTTTTAATGGAAGTGTGGTCAAAAAATATTATTGCTTCAGGATAAAAGCAAAAAAGCCTGTTTGCAGTTCACAGAACACCATCCTCTCAGTGAAGTAACATACTGTAAACATACTGCTAAAGCAACATTGAATATCTTAGAATGGCCTAGTGAGAACCCAGATCTCAATCTGACTGACTGTGGATCTGTGGTGTGATTTACAGAGTGCTGAACAGAACCCATCCAGGAGATGGAGCACTTTGGCAAGATGCGTCAAAGCAGCTGTGACTGCAGCAGCTCGTGGGCTCCACCATGTACCAACTTTGCAGTGGTGAATACTTTGCATGTTTCACAATTAAAAATATTTTGCATTTCCAATTCTGTGCGATTCAAATGATGCAAATCCTTTAAGAATCTCTTATTTCCACGGGGCTACATAAAGTAGAAACAAAAATGCCAGATGGGTTGAATACCTTGCGAGGCACAGTACAGAATCCAAACCTTTTGCATGGCGGCAAGTATCACACATCTGGTTACAATCTTCATCGTCCCACACCTCATCAAAGTGAACAGCCATGAGAGAGCGCCGACACCTTCACACAGTACATGTGAGACTCGAGAGGCATTCAGGATGTGTTGTGTAAAGCAATGAGAGTACATCATTTCCCTTTGGGATAAATTAAGCTTTTTTTTAATCTTTTTTTAAATCTAATTTAATTACCTGTCAAGATTCTGGCAGTATTCAACCATCTGCAGCAGCTTCTGCTGACCAACGTTCTCCATTACCACCATGGTGCTGATCCTGAAGATATCAGCAAAGCCAAAATAGACGATGCAGTCTGCCGGGTGGTCGTCTCGGCCTCGAGACAAAAGACAGACCAAAATGATTATATTCTGCATACCTGCAACAAATGTTAAAAAAAAAACAAAACTGTTTTGCTGCACGCACCTGCGCGTCCACTCTCTTGGTAGTAGTTCTCGATGGATTTGCTGATGGTGTGGTGGATAACGAATCTCACATCAGGTTTGTCAATGCCCATGCCGAACGCCACTGTGGCTACCACCACCTGAAGAACAAACACACCAATGAACTGTAACATGCTGAAATATGACAACTAATAACTCCATTTTTAACCTGATTAACTGAAAAAAGGCTGTTTTAAACAACACCGGGCTTAAAGCACATTTTGGGCTTACTTCACATACTTTACGGGGAATTTATCAATCTGTTGGGAATGAACCCTAGAGACGCATGTATTCTTTTATGCGCATCCTCTTGGGCTGGGCGGTTCTTTTTGGTATTTTTGAAAATACTGGGTGTACTCTCAAGGATAACTATGGAGGATAAGATAGAGACACCTATTAACACCATGCGAATGAAGATGGTGGGTCCTGAGGGAGCAGACACTCATGATCAATACAAGGGTTGATTTGTAATGGTGTACGAGGTCATCGCCAGCAAACAAAGAGATCAAACCAAGGGGGAAGTGATAAAGAGAAGCCCCTTTGGTAATAAAAAGCAGAGCCCCGAGATACCAAGTCAGTCAACTTGATTCCCTGCATGTTTGGCCTATATTTGTGATATTGGCTAAATAAGTGCACCCTGCTCTTACCTTGGTCACTCGATTCTACATCTACCACTGATACAACTGGAGAGCTATTTTTTGAGTACTTTTGAACTTCGATGATTCTTGAAGTGCGGGCTGGCAGAGGCGACTTAGAGAAAATGTCCCACAGCAAATTCCTATGTAAAACAACTATTCAATTAATCAAGAGGAAAACCCAACTGTTTATTCAGATAAAACAAGACCTGGACACTGAGTGATAATGATCGCTTTTCAAAAAGGTCAGATTTTGGTCATAATAAAGTGGTAATTCCTACGTTTTGTACCGACGTATTCACACTAAACAGAAATGGTTTAACTCATTGAAATAATCTCATTAATCACAAAGGGAAGATACCAATCTTGAGCAAAAACCTCTAAAAACATACACCCGAGTGTTGAACCCGGTACCTGGATTTTGTTGGAGCTCCATTTGCGGTGAACCCGGGACTTGTCTGAAGGGTCCATGTTACCGTGGTAGGGATACGCCAGGATGTCTCTTTTCTGGAGTTCAGCTGCCACAGACTCCGCATCCTTTTGAGAGAACACATACACGATCCCTGTGGCACACACATCATATGCAGCGTGATCGCTCCGTGTACAAATATGTGCATCCATACCCTTTCTTCAGGTATCACTAAAGACCACATAATTAATGTTGGCCTTAATATGATCCAATAAAGTATGCTTGTGTTCTATTCTGGGATTTTCTTGTATATCAAAGTACCTGACTGGTCCTTGTATCTGGCCTTGATCAGTGAGGTAATATCACTTATCGATGCATCGTTGTCGGAGTCTTTAATGCGAACCTGGAAAAAACATTTCACAGCTTCAGTGAGTGTTTATAGAGGTACAGTGAATACATGTACATATGTATACATATATGATCCGTTTGCATATTAAAAAAACAACAACAAAAAAAAAAAAAACTCCACACTCGTCCTTCTTCAGAGTGTGTTAGGGTTATCTACCAAAGTAGTAATACCACTAGTTTGTCGACTGATCTGGAAGTCCAACAGGATCTTAACTAATACACTATTCCTGCCACTTGGTTATGGCGTTCCATGTATGACGTACCTACCTGCATCTTACACCCTGCTACTAGGTGCTGAGTCCGTGTCATGTGTGAACAAATATAACACATGACACTGATGCGCAATCAAGGGGCATCAGTCCCAGTTGAGTGAAGGTTTATTGTGCATTCAGGAGTTATAGTTTAGATCCCCTTTCTGTACCTCAACTCAGCAGCAAACTGAATTGTTATTAAAGGGATAGTTCACCTCTTTTGACATAAAGCTGAATGACCTCCCATATTAGCAATATCATTTATGAACATTGACTTACCCCCTGCTGCGTCCTGTGAGCCGAGTTCCAGCTGAGTTTTGGTGTTGACGAAGGTAGTCCGGCTAGTTTGCTAGGGTCCCGAAAATAAAGCGTCTTGCTTCTCAAAACAATATGCGTTCAAAAGAGTAATACATTTGCATCACAAAATCGTTCTCCAGAAAAAGTCAGACCTCACAATCGCTTGGCGCTATTTCTCTCTACCTTTGTATCACTGCGGGCTGTGTAAACTGTGCAGACCGAAGTGCAGACCGAGCAGTAAACACCGTAACAGGTGCGGCTATCGCTAGGTGGCTAAACGCATTGAGGTCTGACTTTTTTTGGTGAACGATTTTGACGCAAATGTATTACTCTTTTGAACGCATATTGTTTTGAGAAGCAAAACTCTTTATTTTTGTGGCCCCAGCCAACTAGCCAGACTACTTTCATCAACGCCAAAACGAGGCTGGAACTCGGCTCACAGGACGCAGCAGGGGGTAAGTCAATGTTCATAAATGATATTGCTATGGGATGTCATACAGCTTCATGTCAAAAGAGGCGAACTATCCCTTTAAGTTAAATGCCAGCAGATAAAAAAAAAAAAAAAAAAAAACAATCAGTCACAGGTAGATACAGCAAATGGCTCACACAAATCAAATATCATTGCATCTTTTAACTTCAATGTCATGCAAGTAGGTTTGGAGCAGTGCAGTGGAGCTGAAATACTGTGACAGGTGTTCACTGAGCATATGCCTATAACATAAAACAAAGACATTCAGTATGTATTTCTGTATGAAGCAGGTGGCTGAAAGGCAGGTGTGTGAGTGCAGTGGCCATGGTTACCTCGTAATAGAGACTGGTTCGATTAAAAGAGGCAGTGAGTGTGATTGGCTGTGTCACACATAGGATCTTCTCACAGTCCTTGAGGACACTGCTGGTTGCTGTGGCTGTGAGGCCGAGCAAAGGGACTTTGGGGAACTGCCTCTTCAGGATGCCCAGGAGCTTATAATCTGCACCAAATACACACAGATCAGTCCGATGACCTTTACTTCTTCCGCAAAAACGTGTATTAAAGCAAACAACAGTGTTGGATTCAAATAGTGCACTCGGTCTCAAACTCAGCACATACATAACTGAAAAACAGTGAGGCTCAAACATTCTAGTGTTTGTTTAAAAGGAACAAAAACACATTATTGGTTGGGGGACAACTTAAGAGGGATCCGATCTGACATCTACATTTGGTAACCCCCACCTGGTCGGAAGTCATGTCCCCACTGGCTGCAGCAGTGCACCTCATCCACAGCTATGCGACTGAGCAGGTCTGCTTTGTAGGCTTTCTCCAGACGAGACATTAGCAGCTTGCTCTTGGCAATCTTCTCAGGAGTTACATAAACCAGCTTGTGGGGAGCCTTTGGATCCGTCATTCCAGCCAAGACTGCCTTTGCATGCTCCTGTTATTGTGGAAAACAAAAGAAAAATTAGGTTCTTTTTTTTCTTCTTTTTTTCCCTCTCAGTTGACTACAACAGTGGACACTTGCAGAGCTTTAGAACTTTTATTGTTCTGTAGCTTTAGCTTTTCTTTAGCTCCATTTGTATTACTAAGAGAAAAATGGCTGCCAGTTATTACCTTGCTGCTGGACGCATTCAGCATGACTGCCGACACGTCAATGGACTTCAGGTACATGACCTGGTCCTCCATCAGAGACACGAGGGGTGTGACAACTAGTGTGAAACCTGGCACATGATTATAGGAGCACAGCTGAGTCTAGAAAGTGTGTACAGTACCAGTGAAAAGTTTGCACAGATTCATTTATGTCATATCAATGTCGATCTATTGTTGGTGAGATGTGACAGTATTCAACATGGGGAGAGCAGGGTTTTGTGGGATTCACCGTACCCTTGGAGTAGACTGCAGGCAGCTGGTAGCAGAGACTCTTTCCTCTTCCCGTAGGCATCACCAGGAACAGATCCCTTCCTGCCAGGGTGAGGTTGATAGCTCTCAGCTGCAGCGGTCTGAACTTGGAGAGCTGGAATGAGTCCTTCAGGTGCTGCTCCACCTCTCTGGACCACAGAAAATCTACCAGAGGGAGGTCGATGACAGGCCTTATTCCAGTTTTGTGCATGACAGCAAACCGGAATCCAAAAATGACTCATTTAATGCAGAGTTAGGCTTCATTTCAACAACTAGCTGCGTAGCCATGGCTGTCCCGTACCTGTCCCATCATAGCGCTGCATCTCCTCCTTGCTCATTACCGACTTAGCCCCTGATGACTTTGAGGAAGCTGAGGATGAAGAGGATGATGGATGTGCGGCATTGCAGGCATCCTCCAGCTGCTCCAGCAGCGCATTCTTCCTAGCAGTCAGCTCAGTCTGCTTTTCCAGGAGCTCTGCGAGCTGCAGCTCCACCAGCTCCAGCTCAGTCTCCACCGAGTCGAGCTCTGCCTGCACATCTGGACAGAAACACCAGCGAAGGGTCAGCGGACTGAAATAAGGGATCCGAGTTGATTTCAGAGGAGAGGAAACATAATCGAAACTCATTTCGGCCACTTGTATTCGCGATCTCGTTCTTTCGGTCACTACCCACAGCTCGTGACCATAGGTGAGGGTAGGAACATAGATTGAGCGGTAAATCGAGAGCTTGGCCTTCTGGCTCAGCTCCTTCTTCACCACGACGGGCCGGTGCAGAGCCCGCATCACTGCAGACGCCGCACCGATCCGCCTGTCAATCTCCTGTTCCATTCGTCCCTCACTCGTGAACAAGACCCCGAGATACTTGAACTCCTCCTCTTGGGGAAGGATCTCATTCCCATCCCATATTAGCAATATCATTTATGAACATTTTCTTACCCCCCTGCTGCGTCCTATGAGCCGAGTTCCAGCCTCGTTTTGGCGTTGACGAAGGTAGTCCGGCTAGTTGGCTAGGGTCCCGAAAGTAAAGCGTCTTGCTTCTCAAAACAACATGCGTTCAAAAGAGTAATACATTTGCATCACAAAATCGTTAGCCAGAAAAAGTCAGACCTCACAATCGCTTGGCGCTATTTTCTCTCCCTTCATATCAATGCGTTCAGCCAGCTAGCGATAGCCGCACCTGCTACGGTGTTTACTGCTCGGTCTGCACTTTGGTCTGCACAGTTTACACAGCCCGTAGTGATACGAAGGGAGAGAGAAATAGCGCCAAGCGATTGTGAGGTCTGACTTTTTCTGGAGGGACGATTTTGTGATGCAAATGTATTACTCTTTTGAACGCATATTGTTTTGAGAAGCAAGACGCTTTATTTTCGGGACCCCAGCCAACTAGCCGGACTACCTTCGTCAACGCCAAAACGAGGCTGGAACTCGGCTCATAGGACGCAGCAGGGGGTAAGTCAATGTTCATAAATGATATTACTAATATGGGATATCATACAGCTTCATGTCAAAAGAGGCAAACTATCCCTTTAAGTCTAACATAAAACAATGATAAAAAAAAAAACAGTGCTTCTGGAGACGCAAAGAAGAGACATACCTGTGATATAATAATTAAACTGTCAAATGCATTAAAAAAAGATACAAACTCTTGTTCATTTACTTTTCAAGTAGGATAACCAACAGCACTGCATTAGAGTATTTGGTCCTTGGTATGGGGACGAACTGATGCACCATGTTTTTGCATCCCAGATACACTTCAGTTGTCATTTGTTCTATTTGCAGCCAATTCATGTTCTACAACTCCACCAACATCATCTGCGATAGACTCCCACAGCATGATGCCACCATCCCCGTGTTTTACTATAGGCACAATATCTGCAAATGGTGAGCAGTGCCTGCTGTTTGCCAGATGCCGTGAATGCTGCCAAAAGAGTTCAGTTACTTTCTCTTCAGGCCAGCAAATCTCTTCCTCTCGCCTCGAGAACCCTTTAAATATTTCCAAACAAGCTGCCATTGTCCTTTCACTCTGAGTGGGTTCCAGGCACACTACCATAAACACTCGATTGTTGGAGAACTACTACGCTGGTTGGCTTACTGGACAGTGCTCATATCTATGAAGAAAACCTCCAAAGCTTTATCAGCTCCCTGAACAAGGTTCTTACTGCTTTGTTACTCGGCATGAATGGAGAGACAGACAGCTCAGAGGGCCAATTCATGATTGGGTCATTGAAAGGCAAGTTTAGTCAAAAGCACAGTACACAAAGCCACAAAAGGACTCCACAGATGCAGACGGTGTCTGCAGACGATACACAACTTTATGTGTCTCTGTCACTGCAGCCCAGCAGACGTACAGTGTCAGTGTCTGGAGGAAGTAAACACCTGGATGAGAGAGAATTTTCTACAATTAAATGAAGACAAAACTGAGATCATTCTGTTTGGTAGCAAAGAGAAGAGGGTCAGCGTTGGTAAATATCTTGAGACCCGGGACCTTACGATCACTGACCAAGTTCATCCAAACTCATCCATGAGTTCTATCCATGCATCCATCTCCAGTAGACTCGATTACTGTAATGCTCTTTTAACTGGACTTCCCAAAAAGAGCATTAAACATCTGCAGCTCATCCAGAACGCTGCTGCTCGAGTTTTAACCCGGACTAAGAGATCTGAACACATCACACCAGTTTTAAAATCTTTACACTGGCTTCCAGTCAGTCACAGAATAGATTTTAAAAGCCTGCTGATGGTTTACAAATCCCAGAAGGGTTTAGGCCCAAAATACATCTGTGATGTGTTCAGAGAATATAAACCCAGCAGAGCTCTTAGATCCAAGGACTCAGGTCAGCTGGTTCAGTCCAGAGTCCAGACTAAACATGGAGAAGCAGCATTTAGCTGTTATGCTGCCAACAAGTGGAACAAACTGCCAGTGGACATTAAACTTTCACCAAATGGAGACATTTTTAAATCCAGGTTAAAAACATTTCTTTTCTCACGTGTCAATGCATGAAATCTGCACGCTATCTTTTAACTTATCTGGACTGTTGCTTGTTTTTAAATTAAATTTAAATTATTTTATTTGTTTCTATTCATTTTATTTTATGTATTTTTAATGCTTCTTACACTCCCTGCTGCAATGCTTTTATTTTATGTAAAGCGCTTTGAATTGTTTTGTACATGAAATGTGCTATACAAATAAATTTGATTTAATTACTTTCTGGAGCGACTCGTGATAAAAGCTGAGTGTTTCTCTTTACACAAACACACAAAGTTGAAATTTCTATTTGATGTTAGTATGGTGCATTAACATCATTTTAAAAGGGCAAAGCGTGCAGCAAGTTCTCTCAGTGGACTCATGTCTCACACCTGCTTAGATCAGAGTCCTCTGTGGATCACACCTCTACAGCTTATGAGCTCCTTTCTTGTCTTTACACCCATCATCCCTGCGAAGGTGTGGCAGTGTTTTCTGCATTCGGATTTCTCTCCAATACAACACAACTGCAGGACCAGCCTGTGAACATCTCAGCAGGGTTCTGCTACATGGGCTTTAATTTAAGCTTTGCCCATAAAATGCACGCAAGGTTTGAGTGACTGAAATACTCACCATTAGTTCCACCACCAACATCCATGTTCTGCTGAATGGTTTGCTCAGAGAGAAGCCGATCTCCCACAGTGTGTTTCTCTGTATGACAGAAAAAAATGCCATTACTTTCAGTATGGCAAAAGACAAACTCCTCTTCTGGTTCTTTAATACAGAGGAATTCATATGCCAAGTATATACACCTTAGCAGGTCTGCCTCCACTACAGCTGTCTGTGTGCTCGGTATTCACTGACCTTTTGCAATTCACAAGTTTCTGCTTGTGTTACACCAAAAACTCTAATGTTCAGTTACATATTACAGCAGTTCCATCTAAACCGGTAAGAATAATAGAATTCAGTCATGGTGTAATTTTCTATAACACCCACTTCCTCCACAAATGAACAGGAAAACTACGACAGTTCAGGTTTTCTCTACTTATTTGGTACACCAGATTGTCTCTAAGGTACAAAATGTCACCCTTCTTTTCTGTTCCAGTAACATTAAACCTTAAACTAACTTCGCCTCAAAGACAACCAGGGCACACTTGGCCATATTTTTAACAAAAGCTAATTTGCAGGATATTTGCACCTGTTTCCGTTAACAGCAAGAGCTGATTATTACCGCTAACTAGCCTTTAGCTGCTGATGAGTATTTTATCCAACTCCACTTTCTCTAGCTAACATGAGCTAAGCTATGCTTCACGGGAAAACTTCCCCTTCCTATTGTGGGCCAAGTTAGATGAAATGTCTAACTTAATACTCTTTTTTTTTTTTTTTTAAAGGAAAGTAACATTTCTGCTCCTCCCTCCACTGACCCTTTTTGTTGATGAATCCACTTCAACGTTGCTATAGAGAAGTGCCTCCAGAGTTGACGGACCGCACCGGGGAAAGTCGGGAAATAAAGAGTAACGAGTGTATTAGTGAAATCTCTTCGCCCTTTATTTTATCTACCAGGCTGTCTGCAAATTCCATCCCCCTGCTAAAGGAATATCACAGATCATGGAAACAGGCTAATTTGGTGTAATTTAAAAATCAATTTTATACATTTAGTGTAAAACACATAACATGTAACGTCTGCTTTGAAACAAAAACACCGTCTTGTTACGGGTGAAAGTAATGGCTGCCTTACAGACCTTTCACAGGGTATAAAATATTTCTCTCAGCTGCATTTGATGCGTTCAAGAAATGTATTTAGCAGCGTATTGTGAAGTTTTTAAGACAGTTAGTATTTGTTGTTTTGATAAAATATATTTTATATGTATGTTCAGTGGGTTTGTTTCAAAGCCAGTTGTCGTGATAAATGACGAATTTTAGTCCTACTGAAAATGGCAAGCGCAATGAAAGCGTTGCTGCGTTGAATGTAACTTGGTGCTCTGTTCCGGAAGATGACACGCGGAGAAGGTGTGTTTCCGGAAGACGTGGCTGCTGATGTTGTGGCAGCTGTCATCCAAATTATCCTTAGAACCTTTAAAGCTTCGGCATAATTTAATAATTCGTCTCTGTTGGATCTCCAGTCGCAACATAACAAGATGATTTCGCTGACGGACTCCCAAAGTAAGACCTTCGTTGTTAGACTGTGTCTGTAGGTCGCTGCTGTCTCTGACTGACCGGTTTCACTGAGCTGCAGCTCCTGCTAACTAGCGGTTAACATCCAGTGTTAGCAGAGTTAGCTTTCATTTATTTCTTAAATGATCCTGTATATTATATAATAATTTACTCTGACCGCTTACCTTGTTAGAATTTAGCCTGTGACTGTCAGTTATCGCAATTTGATACAGGTTGCAACAACAACTTTTTAAGCTTTTTGTAAAATGAGAGTGAACAACGGAGGCACTCTGGGAGTGTGATTCATACTTTAAAAGCAAGTTTATCTCTACAGTTTATCGTAGAACACAATGACATACACAGGGAAATGACTGACGTGTGTGTGTGTGTGTGTGTGTGTGTGTGTGTGTGTGTGTGTGTGTGTGTGTGTGTGCGTGTGTGCGCGTGCGTGTGTGCGTGTGCGTGCGCGTGCGTGTGTCTCCTGCAGAGATTGGAATGGGATTAACGGGTTTCGGCGTGTTTTTCCTTTTCTTTGGGATGATCCTGTTCTTTGACAAGGCACTTCTGGCTATTGGAAATGTGAGTATTGATTAAAGTGATGGCAACGAGTAAAGCTGCGAGTTTTTTGCACCTGTAATTTCCTCCATGCTGATTACACTGATGCATTTATGTAAAAAAAATAGTCTTACAATCCGGCTCAATAATGCTCTATGTCCCACATTTCTCTCAGACCATGCAGGCTCTTTGTGTTTAAACAGCTGCATCATTCAGTTCATAGCCAGAAAAGATTCGAACTTAAGACATCTCATAACGTGATTCTTTAAGACCCACCATGTGATCTCACCTAAACATGATATTTAACAGGATGTTTTAACAGAGAAGAATGGCATCTCTTCCCCACAGATTTGTGTCACAATGATATCATCCATCAGTTAGTCATCCTAGATGAAGATAAGATGAGATGTAGATAAATACAGTCCTTTCACCCCTGAGCTTAAGGGTTTGTGTTTTTTACTATATTGGATCTCTCTTTAACCCCACACCACCCACTGTTTTCACCGCAGATCTTGTTTGTCGCTGGACTCTCCTTCGTCATCGGGCTGGAGAGGACTTTTCGCTTCTTCTTTCAGAAGCACAAGATGAAGGCCACCAGCTTCTTCCTCGGAGGAGTGCTTGTGGTGCTGATCGGCTGGCCTATCGTTGGAGTCGTGCTGGAGGTCTATGGCTTTTTCCTCTTGTTCAGGTATGAGGAAGTCGAGCTGGAAATCAGTGGCGGCCGATTGAACGTTGATGTGAATCCTCATATGCTATGAAATTTAGTTTTTGGCGAATCAGAATGTCAGGGTGAGAATTTATGTTGAATGTACTGAAGCTGGGCCTCAGCTTTAGAGCTAAAGTCCTCTTTAGGTCCATAAACCTACATAGGAAACCTGATTGATTAACCTTTTTTGTTAAGTTAAATTTCACATAAACTGCCACTAAAGAGCACATAAAACATTGCTGTCTTCTGTTATTTCCAGTTGAAAACTGAGCTCTTGAGCCGCAGTTGTATCTGTAAGGTTTCTTATTATTCCGTCTTATTCTTTGCAAAAGGTGCTCGAAAACTCTTGAAATTTTGCGAGCGCCATGTGCCAGTCGACGACATGAAAGAATCTAAACTTTATATTTTTGGGAGTCGCTCATTGACTCTGTAGCGCCCCCTACGATGCTTAAAAATGGTCCCCGCACTGGGGTTAGTTTCGTGTCGGACGACAAAATTTGGTACACTCATTCATCATGCCCAGATGCACAAAAAAGTCTCTTGCCGCCATGGTCCCACGTCCACAGGAAGGCGGCCATTTTGGATGGAAAGTGCGTTTTCGTGCCATTTTTGCCCGATTCCACGCCTTGCATATGATCGAACTCGTCCTACAGATTTAATGCTACAGACTTCAAACTTGGCCAGGTTACTCTTAAGAGATGGGGGGGGGGGGAATCATTGGGCAACTTTTTCAAAACGTAAAGGCCGTGGCCGTGGCGACGCCTCAAAGTTTGATGACTCGCCGTCACTCAACACAAAAAAATGAAGTCGCTTATAACTCCCACATACATTATCCAATCTGTCCCAAACTTCATACGCTGAATGCTGGACCCAGCCTGAACGCGTACATATTGTTATAGTGACATCTTCCTATAGCGCCACCTGCTGGTGGTTGGAAACGTCTTTTTTTTTTTTCCACACCTCGCATTTGATCGAACTCCTCCTACAGATTTAATGCTACAAGCTTCAAACTTGGCCAGGTTACTCTTAAGACATGGGGGAACAAATTCATGGGGAAACTTTTTCAAACCTCAAAGGGCGTGGGCGTGGCCTGGCGCATCTACATGATGTCAAACTGCATATCGTAGTTGCTTTCTATGTAGCCATGAGGAGGAGAGAGACTGGGTTTAAAGCACTCAGTCGGCTATGATTTGTTGGTTTCTGGTTGATGACTTCTTCGGGTGATTCACAGCGCCAGTTGCTGTGAATCACCCGAAGAAGTCAGAAGTTTTTCTGATTCCTGTGTTTGCCGCATCTTTCATGTTCAGTGCAGTAGTGATGGGAGCTGCAGGGACAGTGCTAACCACCCTGCGGCCCATTGCTGAGCGTGTTCACACTTTGTTTTCCAATTATCTTCTCCTGTCTTTGTCCTCCTCTGTCACACTGTCACCGTACGCAGGGGCTTCTTCCCAGTGGTTGTAGGCTTCATCAGAAGAATACCAGTACTAGGCTCCATCCTCAACCTGCCTTTCATCAGTGCAGTGAGTATCGTTGCAGCAGCCCTGCAGATCCGTCTGCTACGTTGATACGCAGCATGGCTCTTTTTCTTGTTCATTAATCATCCAGTTCCAACACCTCAACCACAACAGATCCAATGGTTACCCTGCCTTTCACTTCACAGGCAGGTTATTAACACAACAGGGTCAGTTGACAAGGGCTGGTTTCCCACTTTCAGCCCGCTAAGTGGGACGTAGCTACAGATGAAACGGACAGGAACAAAAACTCAGGAAGGAGGGAAGCAATTTTTAAGATGTAAATGGTGTCAGGGTCAGCTGGTCTCCAGCTCCAGAATTGAACACATACGAGGCATAGTACGCATATCTCAGTTGTGTGGTTAATGAATATGCTCTGACTGTGTCTGTGTTGAGGTGAAAATGTCTCTGTCTTTTTTTTTTTTTTTTTTGTATTGTTTTAAAGCCTTCGTAAGGCTCTGAGGACAATCAGCAGTAGTGGTCAGTCGCTGCCGATTTTCCCGCGCATGCTAACACATCTCAAGCTTGACAATCAGAGAACGTCTCATCACAGAAAGGAAACGCATGCAGCTCCAGTTGGAAGTTTGAATACACTCATTATGGACATGAATTCAATTCAATTAATTTTTTATTTATATAGCGCCAAATAATGTCAACGATCCAACCAAATTTTTGTCAGTGGTTTGTTCCTGGCTCTGGTTGTGTTTCAGAACCTCTTTGTCGAATGTCAACGTGAGAAAAACCACAGTAAAAATAAAACCTGTGCAGCTTAAAGGGATAGTTCGCCTCTTTTGACATGAAGCTGTATGACATCCCATATTAGCAATATAATTTATGAACATTGACTTACCCCCTGCTGCGTCCTGTGAGCCGAGTTCCAGCCTCGTTTTGGTGTTGACAAAGGTAGTCCGACTGGTTGGCTGGGGCCACAAAAATAAAGCGTTTTGCTTCTCAAAACAATATGCATTCAAAAGAGTAATACATTTGCATCGTTCATCCAGAAAAAGTCAGACCTCACAATCGCTTGGCGCTATTTTCTCTCCCTTCATATCAATGCGTTCAGCCACCTAGCGATAGCCGCACCTGTTACGGTGTTTACTGCTCGGTCTGCACTTCGGTCTGCACAGTTTACACAGCCCGTAGTGATACGAAGGGAGAGAAAATAGCGCCAAGCGATGTGAGGTCCGACTTTTTCTGGCTAACGATTTTGTGATGCAAATGTATTACTCTTTTGAACGCATATTGTTTTGAGAAGCAAGACGCTTTATTTTCGGGACCCCAGCCAACTAGCCGGACTACCTTCGTCAACGCCAAAACTCGGCTGGAACTCGGCTCACAGGATGCAGCAGGGGGTAAGTCAATGTTCATAAATGATATTGCTAATATGGGATGTCATACAGCTTCATGTCAAAAGAGGCGAACTATCCCTTTAAAGAAATGATGGCAGGTTCAGTGTTGCCATTCATGTCCATGGTTAGAGAGTCAAGTTCTCATCTGAATTCTGAACTGTGTTTCAATTTCTTTAGCAGGTTGTCTTTTGTCACTTTTGTCCTCATTAATTGACTTTCAGGGCACACACCACAGATGCGTTGGGAGCTGAAACAAAATGTCAGAATGCCATTAAGTGTATATGTTGCAATAGAATTGCTTAAAAAAACTTAAAATTTTAGAAAATGGGGCGGTCTGTGGCGTAGTGTGTACAACAGGCGCCCCATGTACAGAGGCTATAGTCCTCACTGCAGCTGGCCCCGGTTCGAATCCTGCATCGGACGGCCCTGTGCTGCGTGTTATTCCCCCTCTCTCTGCCCCCTGCTCCCTGTCTCTCTCCACTGTCCTATACAATAAAGGCATAAAAAGCCCCAAAAATTTAAAAGGAACAAAAAAAAAAAAAAAAGAAAAAGAAAATGCCCATAATGCTGTTCCCTGTGGTGCGTCTCCTCCAGTCGTGCACGCTTCCTCCAGACACGCCGCTGAGTAACATCCAATCAGCTCAGTCCAGTTTAACCACAGTAACTCTTTGTATGTGAATGAAAGCTCCCACATCCGTATGTCCATCATGATCAACACCCGGAGGCTGAGCCACAACCAGCTGATGCTTTTCTTCTCTCTTCTTTTTCAGTACGCCGACAGAGTGGGCGAGAGCAACACCATGGTATAACAGTGACTTTTTGTACCCAGGATAGTCCAGCAGGTTTTTTTATTAATGTCCCATGGCGCTGCTTTCAGGCGGTGGTTAAATGTTCCGATATTCCCCCCTCCAGCAGGCAAAGACTGTTTTTGTACCATCTGTGCTGTCTCTGGTCTGCTGCGCCACTCAAAGGTCCATCAGTGTTGCATTACCCGTCTGTCTCTAAAGGATGGACTTACTAAGGTCTCTACAATAAATATTTCTGATGCTATTGATCCCTTCCCTTCACTGTTGACTGCATCCTGCATGAAAATGAAGGATGGAGGACTCATCGAGGCCTATCGACTCTGTCTACGCGACCATTTTCGTTTGTTGGAACTAACAGACACGAGTGCCCACCCTCCACCGGGATAGGAAGTGGGCCCTCCGTTTGCCATGTTACATTGCTGTGCCTGTGCTTTAACTTTATTTGGACAAAGTTCAGCATTTTGTCTCTTTGTAGCTGTTCTACGACACTTAGTTTACTTCTGTCTCGCAGCTATTTGAGCATCATGTACACCTATCGTGGTATTTCCTTTGTCACATGTCATCTCTGGTTATGGTTTGCTAGAAATGCTTCAGTATAAATTATTTTTTAAGTGATCAGTGACTTGACTTCATTTATGGTGAGGTGCTATGGGAGCACACAAGTATTTATTATTTTTCCACCCAAACTATAAAATGTGTGTCCTATTTTAGTCGGGTCACGGAAAGTGGTGTCAGCTACTTCAGGATGCCGCTGAATCGGGTGCTAAGAGCTTTGCGATAAACAACTCTATCAGAAGATCAGCAGGGAGCCGGCCGAGTGACTTTTTTTTTTTAAAAAACCCAGTCAGGTGTCAAATTCTGCCTCTGTTAAACAAAATATCTGAGGAAGCACAATGTGATGGTTTCTAATGTGAGAACACAGCGACTAACATGCTGAATTAATCCCTCAAATGTTCACTTAAACTGATCAAAATATTTGTAATGCCATATAAATCTAAAGCTTTTAATGGTTTGCTCTGTTAGTATTAAATGGTGATCTGCTCTATGGAAGCGAGCTCAGACACAATGCAGTAAAGCATCATGGGATACCAATCCTGTTGTTTAGGACAATCTTTTCTGGGAAATAACTTTGATGCTGCATCACATATATTATAACAGACAACAATATCTTGTAGACATTCAGACCCAAGTTTAGCTCTGACAGAAATATCCCGACAGATTTTTTTAATTTTTTTTTGCCCTGAGAGCAGAGCCTCTGATGATCATCTGACTTCTCTCAAACTGTAGCTGCTTAAGATCTACTGTGAGTCAGACTCTTTCCTGTTTTCAAGTCCTTTCAAAATCATTGACTTGAAAACAGCAGTCACTATATTCATCATTAAGCTCTCACAGAAAGTCCAGATGAGCTGCATTTGGCCGGCACGATGCAAGAAATGATGGCGACGTTGGCGTCTCATCAGCTTATCTCCAGCCGACGTGTCCACACGTTGATTTAGTGGCACCTCGAAATGAATTTAAACGTGTTCGCATGGAAGTTGGAAAACTGAATAAGTATGATATGCTTCTGTCAGTGGTTTTAATGCACATTTTAGTTTTATTGCAGTAAAACAATGAAAACAAGGCACTGCTTTATGTCTATGTTTATGCATTTAGAGACTTACAAATGAGGATATAACATTACAGCTAACAATGAGCTACGTACGCTGGAAAAAATGCCCCTCCAAAAATAAGTTGAAAAAAACAACAAATACGAGAACTTTCTGCTTGAAATAAGCAAAAAAATCTGCCAATGGAACTAGTGAAAATTGGCTTGTCAAGATTTCTTGAAATAAGATGTGATATTTGGGACTTTTGAGATAAAAGTGATCTTGAAATTAGCTTAAAAACCTCTTCAAATTTAAAAAAAAAAAAGCTTGTTTCATATGATATGTGACTCAAAACAATTTGATTTCAAGACTTTTTCATTTAACAAGATATTCCAGATGTATTGTCTTCAAACAAGTCCCTATATCTGGCTGAAATAGTGCTTGTTAGGCAGTTGTGTCTTATATTAAGTGTAATGAGATATTTTGACTAGAAATGAGACAAAAATACATGGTAAGACTTTGATTTTTTTCCAGTGTAGAAAGGAAACCATTAGTCAGACTCTATTGGAGGTGACAGGGGTGACTGTGTAGAGATGGAGTGCAGGCATAGAGGGAAGTACAGAAAGCTAAAGTGCAGCAGAGGGGGTAGGGAAGGACAGGGTAAGTGCTCGGATAGGAGATGCTCTCTGAAGAGCTGGGTCTTCAAGAGTTTCTTGAAGATAGACGGGGGCATCCCTGTTCTTGTGGCACTCGGTAGGTCATTCCACCATCGTGTAACGACACATGCTTTGTGTGTGCCATCCTGTTTTTTTTTTTGTTGTTTGTTTTTTTAAATCTGGTCATTTATTCAGGTCATCCCTTCCTCTGGTCCCACGCTGCATGAACCCTTTCCAACATTTAACCCAGCAAACACTCCGCTTTTGGATGTCATCCATCTGTCTTAAAGGGATGGTTCGCCTCTTTTGACATGAAGCTGTATGACATCCCATATTAGCAATATCATTTATGAACATTGACTGACCATTTGGTGCCAGAGACTACATCCGATTGACAAAGGACTTCAAGGTTTTCCGAAAGTTTAGGATGCTTTTGTAAAATGTAAATAAAAACAGCACCGTGGTGGTTTGTGAATCAGTAAACCTCTGTTTCTTCTACTATTATGTATATGAGAGCATTTAATTAGTACATGTGAAAGGTTTTCTAAACAGTTCGTGAAAGAGTTTGACTTCATAAGTGTGTATGAGAGTATTTCATTTGTATATATATGACAGCATTTCATTAGTATGTATGCGGGAGAGTTTGATTTCATATGTTAGTTTGTAGGCTAATTCTGAATGATATCCCTGTGGCTCCCCATAAACTGAAGCCTTCATTGCATTGCAGTGGTTCAGCCCACCACAGGGTGGCAATCACACAGCAATTCTTAATTGAAAATTGAATTACTATAAACCAGTATCTATCAACCGTCACGCTGCTCGTTTTTACAAAGCCTAAATCTGATTCTATGAGGTCCTGATTAATTCATTGCTCATTGTTTATGACAGATGTTATCACACTGCCTTACCAACATGGCATGCTTTAAAGTGAAACTATGTCTCAGGATTTGACTGCAGGGAGCAGTGATTTGTACTGTTGACCCTTGTCATGTGGCGCATATTTCAGTTTCCACTCTAAATTTGAACTCAGACTGAGATCCACACTCTATGCTGGCCATTGCATTGAGTTGATATTTCTTTCCTCTCTTTGTGGCAATGTGCGTTATTCTTATGTAAATATATTATTCATGGTTTACATTTGGCTTTTCCGAATAGATATCCCACGGGCTTACAGTTCACTCAAAAACATTAACTCCTCTTTCTGCCCGTGTGTTTTTTAGACATGTCGCATTGAGTTTTCTGTCCTGACTCTTTGATGTTTTCCCTGGTCAACCTGTAATGTTTCCCTTTTACAGCCTTCCCATTTTGTTTGTACGTGCACCAAATTTTTCAGACACAGCTGACTGAGTTCAAAAACCATCTTTTGTAACACTCGAGTTGAATTACCTTTCTTAAAGGAGTTTTATAACCCTTTCCCATTGGGGGCATGTTTCCTGTCAATCAGCCAGGTGCAACAACCGGTCTTAACTGCACGCTCATGTGCATATTTAGACGTGTGCAGGTATTTGTTTTAGAAATGAAAATTCTAAGCTGATTCCCTATTTATTTTTAGAAAAAAATGTATGAAAACGTCACAACATTTGTATTTTTTTTTTTAAGTATGTTTTACTAAAAGGCAGCACTGCATTGTGGGTTCTCTCTGGGTTCTCCAGCTTCCTCCCACCATCCAAAAACATGCATATTAGGTCATTGGTGGTTCTAAATTGACCAAAGGTGCATGGTTCCTTGTCTCATCTGCCTCTGTGTTGGACCTGTGATGGACTGGCCGTCTGTCCAGGCTGTAACTTCCCCTTCGCCCAATGACAACTGGGATAGGCTCCACGCCCCCTGCAACCCTGAGTTGGATTAAGCGGGAATAGAAAATGGATGAATGGGTGGCTGGCGAAAATGACAGGGTAGATCTTTTTCAATTGTTAGCTCATTTCTGGCCACACGGTGGTGCTACTGCTTCAATTTTCAAAATCATTCTTAAATGGACTCTGGGGAAGCTGCTAAACAAGTTTCACTTATTTTTGCTTTTATAATCTTTAGAATGTGCTCAAAGGCTTTAAGCTCAGTGTTAAATAAGTTGGCCTACATTCAGACAGAGGAAATATATTAAATCCACTATTTGTGTAATGTTACTTTGTGTAAGTAATGTAATGTTTGCACAGCATAACCTCCCTTGACCTAATCCAGTCCTGCATACCTAAATGGCATACTGACATCAGAACAAGCTCAAAGCTCATTCATTCAGATACAGATCAGACGTAATGATCAGACCTATCGTTTCCTCCGGTCAGTTAGTAAGTCAGTGTGTCTGTTAATAAGTCTAACAGAAGAAAACTGAGAATAGAGTAAACAATACACCCCCCCCCCCCTACTTATTCACAGGATCAAGTCTGGAACCAGTTTAGTGTTTTGATTAATAACTGTGAGCCAGCAGCTGTGAAAAACACCAGCACAGTGAGAAGCACATGCTGTTTCAGTGATACAGCAGGTCAGCCACAGCTGCTCAGTGCTGCTGATGACTGAAAACATCAGTCATTTCTTTGGCTTTTGACACATGTTGAGCCTTTTGCTCTTACTTTCTGTTATTATGTTTTATTGTTTCTCTTGTCTTTTCCATATTTTGCATGTTTATTGATTTTTGTCTGTACAGCACTTTGTCGCAGCTACTGTTATTTTAAAGTGCTTTATAAAGAAAGAACTATTAGTAGTAGTAGTAGTAGTAGTAGTAGTAGTAGTAGTTGTAGTAGTAGTAGTAGTACTAATTAATAGGCATAGACCTGAAAATTCAGCACTATTGCATCAAGTGGGGCTTGAGATTTCTTCTTTGGTGGGGTAACTTCAACGACCACTTGGTTTCCATCTGTATGACACATCATCATTTGCATCGTGATCATTTCCTGTCCTTGTTGGGTGTGTCAGGTCTTTATCACAAGACACCCTCAGCTGAGGAGGGCCCACACACAGGTGTGATCAGATCTTTTAGTCTTACACATGGTGACGAAAGGGTCAATTAGAAGGCCACACTGTGGGATTTTTTTAGATGAAATTCTCTTTTGCTGCTGAGACCAAGCACTTCAGTGCTTAGTTGTGGTGCTCAGTGTATGTTCCTTACATTAAACTGCTCTTACAACCCAACAGTATGTGTTTTCAAAGGAACTGATCCTGCCTGAGATGTTCCTTGTATTCTGAGTCAGTTAAATCTGTGGTGTACCAACATCCAGGGCTTTTAATGGGCTTCCACGGTACAGTTAGAATTGGATTTGACACAGTTGACCATGCGATCTTATTACAGAGGTTAGAAGACTGGGTGGGAATCTCTGGTCGTGCTTTAAACTGGTTCAAGTCCTATCTGGAGGACAGGAAATATTTTGTTGAAATCGGTAACTGTCTCAGACACCAAATGGCTATGACCTGTGGGGTTCCCCAGGGGTCAATCCTGGGACCCGTATTGTTCGATCTGTACATGCTTCTATTAGGCCAGCTAATACGCAGCTATAATGTGTCCTACCACAACTATACAGATGACACTCAGATTTACGTCTCACTGACGGCAGGAGAACACGGGCCTGTAGATACATTGGCCCTCATTTATCAAACTTGCGTAAGACGAAAAACATGCGTAGGTTGTGTGCACGTTCTTTTCTGCGCAAAGGTTGGCATTTATCAAATCCATCGTGAGCGCAGGAAAGATGAAATCGCCACGACAGGTCTGAAGCCGTGTGCGCACTTTTCCATTTTGACTTGCGGTGACTCCAATAGCATACATAAACAGCAGCGTCACTAGTGCGTGCCTCATGAGTCGCAACAAATAGGTTAAAATTACAGACTTATCACTTCAAAGAAGGCCCATGTTTTATTTGATTTCCACATAAATATAAACATAAACGCAAATTAAATAAATAAAAAAAATTAAACAAGTACAACTCCGTAATTGGAAGAGTGATGGCTCATTATTCAACCGCCTATTTAAGAGGTGATTCTAGCGGCGCGGTAATGGCGAAACGATGGCAGATCTGGCTTTGTTAGAGGACCTGAACGCGCGCATCAGGCGCGAGAGAGTGTTCCGGGACCACCAGGATTTCTTTCGGGAAAATGATGAGTGGCTTATGAGCCGTACAGGAGAGGCGCTTTAACACTGCGCATACGCAAAGACCTAGCTCCGATCAGGCCAGCCACCCTCTCCTCCAAGGCACTCAAATCCAAACCTGGATCGGAGCTCTCCCCCCCCCCGTTTGTGACATGCTGCGTCGGAGAGCTGCAAATTTCATATCGGACCACTTCTTCCTGATCTTATTGGAGAAAAAGTAAAACATCATTCAATTTTAGATTTCATTTAATCTGGAGTTTATCACATTTTATTGACCATCACAGTAGGGGAAAATACATAACTCGTCCGGTCTGCGATTTACATCGCCAACGCTGTTGACAGCTGCCCCAGCTGTCAACAGCGTTGACAGCGTTTCTTTGCCGCCTTTCGTCTGTCCATGTCGCAAATTCTAGAGGTGCGGCCTTTTGTAGAAGGCGTGGTTAGGATCATTACGATGGATTTCAGCCGCCGGATTTATCAACAGCCGCTCGGTCTTACGATGGGATTGGTGTGGTACGCATGTTCTGTAAATCTCACTTGAGCCCCTGCGTACGACGAGTTCTCCGCTCATATCAACGATGCTTTCTACGACGGCTTGATAAATGAGGGCCATTGTGTCACTGCATAGGTAAACTTGACTTTGACAAGAGAGATGCTATATGATCTGCTGCATTTGATCTCCATTTGAACACATCTGATGTTTTCCTGGAGTTTATCCATCAGGTGCTTGGTGTATAGTTCATGAGTGTTTGTCGACATCCTGACAGAATTTACTTCCACAATGTATTTATGCTGACGATAAAGGATTTCATTCTAATATCAGAAGTATTCAGCTGCAAAGAAAGTCTAAAATCTTTAAGTGGCCCAAAACAGGCCTGAAGTGAACAAAGAGAGTAATTGGCAAGTCTTCCAACTGAAACAGCCATAAAAGTAATTTATTCATACTAATCAATAAGGCTCATAATGGCGTCCTATAAACTACCAACACTACAAGCAGCAGAAGGGGGAATACAGCTCATGTGAATGTTTCTACCCCTGAGTGACGTCATTCTAAGATCTTTCATTTAAGAAGGCACAAAGTCCTCATACGGGGTGTTTGGAGAATGTGAAGATACGTCATGTTACGTTGTATGCTGAGATATCAACGCCATCTTGTGAGGAAAGCTCTCCCACTACAAATACAAAAAAAAAATGGATTCTTTACTTGTTCACAAAACAGTACAATGTGAGGATTAGAAATGGACTGAGACATGATTTTTGAGGATCATTCTACAGTTTGAGCTTAGATACACTATCCTGAAGTTGGTGCTTAAAAAAGAAAGGCAGCCTTAGAGCAAACGAGAATACAATACGATGTCCAAACAAATTATTATGTTGCGTTAACTTCACATTCTCTATTTGTACAGGAATAACCGACAAAGGTCCAAAGACATTCCTGCACAGCAACAACTAATAGACCAATATGGACTCATTCATTTAGTTTGACTGTGGTGCCCACATCGTGAATAATAATTTTCCCCTAAGAATAAAGCAACAGTTTGGAATGTTTAATGGTTTGTGGTGAACTTTGGTCGGCCGCTGTGAGCAGTGTATGTGGAGGTGAACAATTTTAGGTTCAACTTGTTCAGTATATTTTTTGAGACACTGTTCCAAGAGGCATGCACGCACTATTTCAGGCAGATATAGGGACTTTTTTGAAGACAACACATCTTGAATATCTTGTTAAATGAAAAAGTCTTGAAAACAAATTGTAAAAACGTCTTATATTTGTTGTTTTTCTTACTTATTTTTGGAGGAGCATTTTTTCCAGTGGAAACACAGAAGCTGTATTGAAAACCAGGGACATCAGTGGGGACCTTTGCTGGGAGGCTGTGAACTCTGGACCTCAGTAAGTCTTTGTGTGGCCCCGGGTCTATTTATCCATATTCTATTCCTGCTTAATCCAAATCAGGGCCATGGGGGCCCCTGAGCCCATCCCAGGTGCCACTAGGCAAGAGGCAGGGTACATCCTGCACAGGTTGCCAACCCTTCTCAGAGACTGGACAAACATCCATGCACTCTCACTCATAAAGTCAATCTAGAGTCACCAGTTAACCTAATAAGCATGTTTTTGGACTGTGAGAAGAAGCAGGAGAACCTGGAGAGAACCTATACATGCATGGGGAGAACAAGCAAACTTCACAAAGAAAGAGCCCAATTGAGATTAGAAGCAGGAGTTGTGAGTAGACTTTTTAAATAAAGCTTGCCACAGCCCTCAGTCTCATTCTTACATGACTAACAGTGAAATGTAATGCTGTAGCAGCAGGCTTTACATTAGCTACCCTTTTCATTACTGGAAGTGTGGATTCATAAAAACCAGCTGTCAATTTCCCTGTATTCTGCTCCAGCGAGCAAAATGCTTACATCAATATTCCAGATGGAAATATTGCAGCTCTTATAAACAGTAACATCACCCAGAGCCAGTCCACATTTCATATCATGAAGCCTGCGGCTTCAGAGTAACCGATTTGGGAACAACTCCTCCGAGGGGCTGAAAGTGCTCCTGGCAGCTGCTTTAATTCAGAAACATTTACAGCGAACAACAGCACTCATTGAAGGAGCAAGATTGATCGGTGCTTCCGTTCATTCACTCTCTCAGCCGCCCCCGTTTCATCAAATTGGCGTGACCTATCCCTGCTGGCATCGTGAGGGAGCGTGGATCGTGCAGGGTTCCCGCCCCGGAGGATATAAATACAGGGAGGGGAAACATTGCCAGCAATTACCCTGATCCTGATTCTGACATTGTCTGTTGGACTCTAAGCTGATTGGACCCCCGATTGCACCATGAAGGTAGGCACGATGCAAAAGAAAAGTTTGAGTTGGTGATTTTTACATGGAAAAGTTAGAGTTATTATTTATTTATTTTATTATTTTATTCATTATTATTATTTAGTTTATTTTCTCATTTTTTTTCAAGCTTAGTTTGAATATTCATAGAAGTTGTAAGACTTTTTAGCAGACTAAAAATAACCTTTTCTTTTTTAAGAACTGCATAAAGAGACAATGAGATGTTGATGAAATAGTATCTGACTAAAAATCATTAGTTTTGAAAGAACTTTTAAGACCGTCAGCCAATCAAAATGTTGCATTTCCTAATCGCAGAGACGATCGCAGTTGTCTTATTTTATGGACATTTTAAAGTTACTCGTTGAAGCAAAGCTCTCAGTTCCATTTTTCATAACTGGCTTACACACGGAGAAATGCAAGCTTTCTGAGTTTTTAAGTGAATTGCGACATTTGCTGTAACTTCCCGTTTTCTCCTACAGGGTTTAAGGAACATCACATTAACCCATGGACTCACCCTTTTACTATTGGCAACCTTTATCTCTCAGTCATGGAGTGCACCAAAGGTATTTCCCTTTACAAAATTATTCAGACAGATTTTCTTTGCTCAATAACTGAAAAGTTGCCCGTGATCTGAAAAGATGAGCAAACAGAAGCGAATCAGAAGGAGTGTGAATCAGTAAAGCAGTTCGTATGTATCATTGCATCCGTCTGAACGCTTTTCTTTGTGTCGTCTGAAGGGCTCCTTCCAGCGGAGAAACTGGACCCCACAAGCTATGTTATACCTGAAGGGCACACGTATGTATTTGGTCTCCTGCTGATAACCTCCGGACTTTAGACCCATTGGCCCAAAGTGTTGGACAGACAGGACAGATTTTGCAATAGTCTGGTTTTATTCACTGGAAAAAAATGCCCCTCCAAAAATAAGTAAAAAAAACAACAAATACGAGACGTTTTTGCTTGAAATAAGCAAAATAAATCTGCCAATGGAACTAGTGAAAATGGGCTTGTCAAGATTTCTTGAAATAAAATGTGATATTTAGGACTTTTGAGATAAAAGTGATCTTGAAATTAGCTTAAAAACCTGTTCAAATGTAAAAAAAAAGCTTGTTTCATATGATATGTGACTCAAAACAATTTGTTTTCAAGACTTTTTCATTTAACAAGATATTCCAGATGTATTGTCTTCAAACAAGTCCCTATATCTGGCTGAAATAGCACTCGTTAGGCAGTTGTGTCTGATATTAAGTGTAATGAGATATTTTGACGAGAAATGAGACAAATATACTTGGTAAGACTTTGATTTTTTTCCAGTGTTTCACGTAGTTAGAACCCGACAGTGTGTTTCAAACCGACATGTGACATACAGACTGCTGTGTCTGAATTAAAAAAGAAGATTGTCATTGTGAAAGGAACTCAAACTGACGTGTAAAACTTTCTCTCAGAGGGACGTAGGTTCATCTCAGAGGACCGAAAAGAGGGAGATGTCTATGACACGCTACACTTAGGTACAACAAAAGTTTACTCGGCTCAAACTGTCTCTGTAGTTAAAGCAACTTTAGTTGAATGAATTATCATTAAGAGCAGAAGAATCTGTGGTGCCCTCGGCAGTCTCACAGCTGGAATCATGCTGGGTCCTGTGGCCGGCGGGTAACCTTTGGGTTCTGCTTGCTTCCTGTCAGAGACCCGCAGCCAGAACACAGAGAAGCTGAGCGTGGACCAGGCAGCCACCGTCCTGCTCAACTTCCTGCAGCAGGCCAGAGAGGGAGGTAAGTGTCGACTGTATGCTGCGCATAATGCTGACACGTATGTTTTTCGTTCTGGCTTTTCACCTCGAAATTCGGTTCGCGATCCAATGCTAATTTCCTTTCTCCTTCCTCTAGCTCAATAGGCTTGAAGTCTCTCCTAAAAACAATAACAATGACAATTTGCACAACTGCTCATTTTTCACTAAGGCAAGGCAATTTTATTTATAGAGCACAATTCGTACACAATTCAAAGTGCTTCACAGCTACATAAAATCATAAGAAGGCAATAAAATCATTCAAATTTTTTTAATTTTTTTTATAAAAAAATAAAAAAAATAAAAATAATAATACAAATAATTTTTTTTTTTAAAAACCATGAAAAATAATCATTAATTAATTAATTTAAAAGTGAAGAGTGCAGATAAAATACTTTCAGGTGTCATATGCACAGCTAAATAGAACTGTTTTCAGCCTGGATTTAAACATTGTCAGAGTTGAGGCCTGTCTCACATCTTCTGGAAGACTGTTCCAGATTTTAGGAGCATAAAACTGAAACGCAGCCTCACCTTGTTTAATACCTTGTCAAACTAATAACATTTGCACAAATATCATCATAGTACAATGTAATGTAAATGATCCATATACCCTATATATTCTTATTGGTTCAGTCTGCTCAGTTAAATTTATTTTTACCTTTATTGTTAAATGTACAAATCTGCTTTTATTTAGTTTACTGATGTCTATTATTATTACTATTATTATTATTTACCCTACTCTTCATACTGTAGATTTGTATATAGCTAATGTTTATTTCTCTGATGTTTATTCTATACTGTATATTTGTTTGTAGCTGATGTTTATTCTCTATTTTTATTCTATTCTATTTGCTTGTTTTTCCTTTAACTGTTTACATATCTTTTATACCGTACGCTGTTGCGACACAATAATTTCCCAAATTGGGATGAATAAAGTATTTATCTATCTATCTATCTATCTATCTATCTATCTATCTATCTATCTTTCTATCTATCTATCTAGCTGATGAAAACCCAGATGACGTGTATTTCCAAGAGCTGCCGGTGTGGAAGAGGGAGTACTTCTGATGGCATCTGTACAGCTACCGGTCATCATCTCTCATGTGAGGTGTCTGGTTTGGTGGAATGGAGACAAACAGCTGCTTTGTAAATAGAATTCTCTATCTGTGAATGAAATGTGAAATTTTAATAAAAAGAGTTGAATTCATAGCATTTTTTTACTCTAAGACTGTGTTGAACATTGAAACAAGGTGCTATTTAAACATAAAATGCGTTAAAAAAGGAATCTTTTTTTTAATGAATGGATGAGTAAATGAGAGAGGAGCAATAAGGCTGAATTTTGGGCATTCCTCTACAAGTTGTTGGGACTCACAGGCTTCCTCGTCTGTGGTGGTCCTCATGAGAGCCAATTTCCTCACAACTTCTGCAGTTTTTGCAAATGAACGTAAAAAAAAAACTAGGGCTGGGCAACGATTAAAATTTTTAATCTAATTAATCACATGATTTCCCTGATTAATCGCGATTAATCGCATTTGTAAGCAAAATCCAAAAATGAATTCAAAAGTAGTGTATATCTTTTAGCATTTAGTTTTATTTTAAATGTGCTGCCATATGAATGAAAGTGCCATAACATTTGTTGTGCAAACACACTTTTAACATCAGCATCTTTCTGTAGTTTTTATGTAGAAGCCTCGCTTCACTGTCTGTTTCCTTGAATGACTTGCTGCTATCAGTTGTGTGTTTTGCCTTTAAGTGATATTTTAGACTGGAACTACTACGCTGAGAAGACAATTCAACTTGGCAGTATTTACAGATGACTTTGGTTCTGTCGACTCCGCCGTCTGGAAGAACTTTAAAATGAAAATGGCCGAGTAAAAGTTCCGTACCCTTCTCCATGTTTGGTGGATCTGCTGATTACTTTCTTTTCCGGTTCCGCAGCAGACAGCAACAGACTTTTAGAAAATAAAAGCCTGTGAGCAACAGACTTTTACAATAATAAATCAAATGATGAAACAGGGGTGGTCCGTGGCATAGTGGGTTGAGCAGCCGCCCCATGTACAAGAGGTTATAGTCCTCGCAGCAGCTGGCCCCGGTTCGAGTCCCGCATCTGACGCCCCTGTGCTGCGTGTCGTTCCCCCACTCTCTGCTTCCTGTTTTATTATAGACTTTCTTTATTGGAAGCAATTTCACAGGTAGAAATGTAGCAGTACAGCGTAACAGAGAAGCCTTCCATTCTATAATTTTTCCCCAGTTTTTTATCCCTCCCACAATCCCACCCCACGCAACGGCGAACAGTTCTATTCAATATCAACATATAAACAGTACAAGACACATACAACAAACACATGAATATGGAAAATGACAAAGTAAACTAGTAAATTTAAATAAAAATGTTAAAAACAACAATGAAAAAAGAAAATAAATAAAGAATAAATAAATAAATATATGGGGGGCTCAGTTGTCGCAGTCAGGCAGAGATGTCAAAGATTCAATATATTTATTTTTTTTTGTCCAGCATTATGGCAGCAGAATTGTAATCTGAACACCGTTTATGCTAAACACATTTGCTATGCCAAGGGAAGCTTTATGAATGTAAAGCTCCCCTTGATGCCCATCAACTCCTCATTTTTATTTATTTATTTTTGTTACAATATTTAACATGATATGATAGTGCCGAACCGGACCGGGAGGACAGAGAGAGAGGGAGAGCGAAGAAGAGAAAAAAAGAACAGAAACATGAAGAGACAAACATAAAAAACAATGAAAAATCAGACAACCTGCTACACCTGTAAAAACAAAACTGAAGACGATTCACGGCTTTTGGGGGGAATCCAACCTTAGAAGCACCAGGAGCACCTGTAAGCAGACAAGCAGAGAACAAACACACAAACAAACAAACAAAAAAACACAAGCAGCAGCAATCTCATATGATACACAGGTAACCTTAAACCACAGGACAGCACAACAACTGCCTAGTGAGCATGCTACAGGGCTAATGAATGTGTGTGTGTGAGAGAGTGTGTGTGCATGAACATGCAATACACATAGATGGTCCCACATAATAACCATGCTTAAATATCAGTGTATAGTGTCACAACCCCCCCCCCCCCCCCCCAGCAATCAGAAGCAGGCCGAGAGGGCCCCCAGACCCAGGCCACCAACAGCCCCCAAGGAGCACAGAACCCGGGAAGCCCACCATAGGGACGACCACGCATCCCCCCAGAAGACAGCAGAGGAAGCTCCCGGACAGAACCCCCTCAAGCATCGGGCAGAGCCCCCCCGGCGACCAGAGGCGGCAGCCTACCAGCCCCACCAGGCCCCCGCCACCCAGACATGGGCCGCACGCTGGAACAGGCCCCCGCGAGCCCGAGTGCCACCAAAACCCCCGGCAGGGGCCCCGCCCAACACCCGAGAGGGCCAGGCGCCCCAGACAGCCAACCGCAGTGGGCCAGCGCCTGCCCCAATGCCCCTGGGCAAGCACCCCGGGAGTCAAGACGTGCCCACAGGTGGATGAGGCAGCGAGCAGCGGGGAGAAGCAATGCCCCCCCCCATCAGGAACAGCACAAGCAGGCCAGAGGACAGCAGGACCCAGACCCAGACCCAGTCACCCCATAAATCATATAAGAGAAAAAGAAAAAAAAAAAAAAATAATAAAATAAATAAATAAATACATACATACATAAAGAGAAAAAAAACAAAAAACACACACATCCACAAACACTCGCACAGCACATGCATCCATCCCCCACCTCCGCTGGAGTGTGGCGCAGCGGGCACATCCGGGAGCCAGCAGCCCCCCAGCCACCACAGACCCCGAACCAGCAGGACAACTCCTCCTCCTGCCCCCCCCGCCCCAGGCAGCAACCAGGCAACAGGGGTGCGGGAAGACCCCTCCCCTCTCCCCTCTGGCTCTTTGATATTTTCTAATAGTGAGCATTTAAAATTGAGGGGCAAGCAACCTTGTGGAACTGGGAGCGTGGCCCTCCGGGCAGCCTACATACCCAAACAGCCCCGCCCACCAGATTCAATATAGTTTAAGAGAGGTCTCCAAGGACCTAGGGAACCATTGAGGGAAAATCTGAGCTTTTCAAGTTTAATGGACAGTAGCACCTCTTTCACCCACCTGCTGTGAGACGGAGGTTGAGGGTGTTTCCCTGCTTCCTGTCTCTCTGAACTTCCCTATCCATTAAAGGCACAAAAGATCCACAAAATGTTTTTTTTTTTTAATAAAAAAAAAAAAAAAAAGCATGATAAAATAATTATCGACGTTAAATAATTAATGCGTTAACGCGTTAATAACGAGTTAACTTTCCCAGCCCTTAAAAAAACATTCAAAGTTTCTGGCACTGCCTGGAATGGGTTATACCAGTGGTTGAAAAAGGATTTCAGCTGGATGGCAGTTCAGCCTTAGCCTGATTAACATAGACTTTCAAATCTCTTCGAGATTCTGGTCTGACCAAGACCATAACGAATACGATTTGAAATGGCCTGGTCAACCCGCCTCCCTCGGGTTGCTACTGGTTGTGGCCAGAAAAGGCTGTGCCTAAGCTTAAGCCAATCACACCACTCTTTCCTCTGACGTATGATTTAGCTACCAGCGGGGCTAACTGGTAGATTAAACTCTTACCAAAGCCAGTAGGGAGCAAGGCGAAAACGTCTTTCCTGTCAAGAAATGATTCAAGGGCTGTTCTTTGCTCGATTTTTAACGAGAATCTCCCGTCGAACACTTTCATTACAGCATCTACAGCAGTGTCAAAAGCTTGACGCTGCTCCATGTTGATATTGAATGAAGCGCTTCCGTGTACAATCCATGGGTTGAGTGGCAGTTCAACTACGTCACTACCTTGAACACGCCTCTACCCTGGGCCGTTGGCGCTGCTCAAAGTTGATTGCTTCCCGACAAAGTGGGTGGAGTTCCCATTTTTCCGGGAACTCGAATCCACCTGAATGAGCAGTTTGCCTGAGTAAGTGTAGCAGAGCCGAAGGTGTTGCGTCACTGCGAGGGCGGAGCCTGGGTTGTTCAGCCTCAGCACAAGAACACCGATGGACGCAAAGATGAGAAATTCAACCAATTAACGTTTAACAAGGTTCACCTGGTGAATGGAAACCAGAGGCTGAGCTCAAACTGTCACCGAAGCAATTTGAGGAACACGAGACAGGTTTTGGCATAATTCTCCTGACTCGCCACTGGCACTCAACGTCGTATCTTCTATTTCCATCAATCACAGTTCTTTCATTGACTGTAAGGCTTTGGCACATTTATGGTCGTGTCAATAAAGCTTGTTAAATTGAAAATTATGATACAAATAAACACACCGTGAGCTCACCGCAGACTTTTTTTTTTCTGTTAATCGAGACCTTGATTTTTCTACTCCCTAACTCTTATAGTGCTACTGCTGCCTGAAACGTCAGCATACAAAGTGTAGAAGTTCTGTTGTTTCAAGAGGACATTTGCTGTTATTTTTGGACAACACGATGCTGAACCTGAACCTCTGGGGCGTTTGTGCATCTGCATTCTCCCGGAAAGCCTCAAACGTGTTAAGACTTGTCACTGCACCACCTTGATATCCTGCATTGTGTTCTTAAATATGGCTGAGGGGTGTCATGGCAGGCATGGGAACAGAGACAAAAGACAAACTGCGGTATTGTTATATCTGCGACTACGGGAAAAAGTCCTGTTTTAATTTCAGATTTAAAAAATATAAAGATAAGTGTGGTTTACTAACAGCTCCAAGACATATAAGATCTCCATCAAATACAAGTTGTGTACCAATGTGTGTTTGTATGTAACATATTGGACATATTTATAGCACACACGGACAACCATCAATTCATCTGACTCCGTGTGCTCTACTCAGTAAAAAACACAACTGGAGACAAGACAGATGGCCGCGCTTCCTGATTCTGGCTCTGCTGGAGGTTTCTTCCTGTGAAAAGGGATTATATGAACTGGACTAATTTGGATTTTAATCAACTAGATTTAATTGAAATGTGTTTGAAAGGGATGGAATTTAATTATATTGAATTGGACTATTGTATCTCTAAAGTGCCTTGGAATGACTTTTGCTGTGAAATCTCATGAAACCACAAATGATTACTGTGGCAGTAGATTTTACATATGAAAAATGCAGTTTAGTAACATCACAAAACAAATGATAGTTTTTTGTTGAATTTCTCCTTCCCACAGCGCATCCAGTATGATCTAAATCCACCATACATTGTAATTCAAACCGAGCAGAATGAAAATATTCGTAAAAATCTAAAAGGATACATTTCAGACAAATGTTTATTGATGAAAATACTGACAAAAAACTGGGAAAACAAAGTGTCTACAACCTCTTTAAACAGCTGTTTACACATACCAGGATGATCTTCACTAAAGTTCGGCTGTGAATGAAACAACATATCTTCCAGTAACTGGAAGATGGCTTCCAGGTAAGCTGATATTTGTTCCCAATTAATATTGAACGTTCTCTGGTCAGACAGCTTCCTCGACAATACTAATAATCATTAGGTAAACAGAGAGTTTTCCATAGTTAGAGTAACCTTTGATTTGGAATCCTTTGTGAAAATACATGGGATTTGATTCATAAGTTTAATCAATACAGAAACATTTTCTTTCTCGTCGTGGTATCTCTTTTATTAGCAAAAAAAAAAAAGGTACGGGTCACAGATGGAGGTTTTCTTCGCAATGTGTTGAAATGCTGTATTTTTTTTCTCTCCATACACTGGCAAAGGCAAGGCAAGGCAATGCTCATCAAGCAGAAGCAGAAGTTGAAATTTAATGTGGCGGTGAATTCAGTTTCTTGAGTCTCCGGGCTGCATCTTCTTACCCTCAGGCACAGCTCCCAGCGCAAAAGGAGCCTTGATGTTAAGCCGGTCCCTCTCGGCCTCCTCGTCTTCATTGTATGGTTCATCATCATCATCATCTTCCACATCACTGTGGTGGGGGGTGGAGTGGATTGAGGCCGAAGGAGATGGGGGCACCGAGTAAGGTCGAGGATACCGGAAACCTTCTGTCTGTAAGGACAAGCGAAAATCAGTGTTTGTTGTACCTAAATGATGAGCAGAATTATTTTTCTTCACTCATGCCTCGCATTTTCTCTCACTTGTTCCTTGTTTTCCCTCCAAACCTTCTTCTTTCCCTGTCACCTTAATTTCCCCCCCTCTTTATTACCTACATACCCCTTTTCTTGCCTCCTTTCTTATTTCCTGTTAAGAGAAGTCCCCTTCTCAGCTCATTTTTAATGTCTTCCCTTCCCCATTCTATTCCCTTCCACTCAGTCCTCTCTAGCTCTCTCCTTCTTTCCTTCTTTCTGCTTTGCATCATTTCCTTAATTTGTTGCAACCTTTTTCCTTTTTTATCTCTTTCTTTTCCTATTAGTTTTCAAAAGACTGAAGCAGCTCTTTTATATGAATATATAAAACTAAAAACTAAATGTGCATTTACAGGAAGCAGGGGTACATCTAGAATTTCACTGTGAACTATCGAAAAGCACATTTCTAGCTTTTTTAGATCTAACAACTCTGATAACGACTTACAGTGAGCAACTGATGACAAAAGAAGTGTCTTTTAGTCATTGATTAACAAATAGTCAACTTTCTTGCAAAGCTTGTCTTACCTTCTGAGGTGCCACGGGATCGAACTTGAACTTGTCTGGGAAAGCTCTGCTAAGTGCCATATGGCGGGCATGTATGTAGAACTGTCAATCACAGGCCAGAGATATACATCAATAACCAATCAACATTACACAAAACATCTTTATCTGGAGATTTGATTTAAGGTAACATAACTCTTTTATAATAACTCATTCCACACTTTTGTCATAGTTATGGTTCTTCTCAGAAAGCAGAATATACCGTTCAGCTGGCCCTCAGAGCATAGTGGTCACTATGGGCTCATGTCCATTCAATTCTGGTTATTGAGGAACACCTCTCAGGACCACCTAAAGGGTATTTTTTCAAAATTTGGCAAAATTTTGCACTTAGAATCAAGCATTAACAGCTCAGAATTTCATGGTCAAAGTTCAGTCTGTTCAGTATCTCACAGAACACATTTTGTCCATGATTAAAAAAAAAATCCACCATTGCAAAATTTCAATTTTAGATTAAAAAAAAGTTAACTTTCTTAACAAACAGTCTTTTCTGTTCTGCGCTTGGACCAAAACTTTTTTTTCTTATTCATGCTCTGAAAAGCCTTCAGCTGATTCAAAATGTTCTCACCAGATGATTTATTCCACCGAAATAACTATCCAAAATAAATCTAGTCTACTCAAATACCTCGTTATTAATCTTGTTCTTTGGATTTGCTTGTTCTCTGCTTTAGCATACATAATTTGTTTTATTTTGAAAAGGGTTTACTTTCGGCAACTTAGCCGTTCTTCCTGTTTTATTTTGTAGAGCTTATCCACTTGTGCATTCTACTTTTTCTAACTTCCCCTTCTTGTTTTACATTTAGAGGTACGGTTGATTAGTATAAAAAAAAAAAAAACACCACCTGTCTACTTTTCCAAAGTTTTTTTTATCTTGATCACCTAGAAAAATGGGGAAAAGGACTAAAATATTCCAAACTCCATGCAGAAAGATTCAAACCAGGAAACTTCTTAGTTTTAGACAGCTGTGCTGAACACCACACCATCATGCAGCCCATCTCATTAAAATTCTAGAATGTGTCACACCTATAGTGGCAGTTTATCGTATATAGCTCTGACCATATATGTGTTTTGTACTTGTTAAGCTTTTCCACAAAACATGGATTTTTGAACATTTGTTCTGTGCTGGTGTGGATGCTGTGCTACTGGAGTGGGTTAATCTTGTACTTCTGGCACTTTTTAATGTATGTTATGATGAATTTCCATGCCTACGGAAAATAAGGTGATAAGATGATACGGGCCAACGAAGACATCAGAAATAGAAATAAAAGCAAAGGTTTATTAACAATGGTATAATCCTGGAGATGTCACTGTGAGTTGACAACCATATTATCTACTGAAAAAGTTAACTAAGTGTTGCATCTATTACCCTTTATAAACGAGCTACCCAAGTGCATGCATGGCAATCCTTGTAGATTTCAACCATGTCTCCCTTTTCCAACTTCCCAACAGTTTATCAACAACGCCAGAGAAAATAAAAAGTTGGATTTATTCTATGCAAATATAAAAGATGCAAACAGCTTCTCTGCCTGTCTTACGTTAGAAGACCCACAATCTGTCTCTCCTTACCTCTGCCTATACACCCACTGTTCAGTAGCAAGCTGTGACCATATAGATTTTGAAAAAGTGGTCTCTGGAAGCTGAAGAAGATCCGCAGGGATGTTTTGAGGCCACAGACTAGTGGTACAGAAAAAAAACGTGAAAACAAACTTCAAGGGGAACAAGATGGAAGATGAGAGGTCAGGTATTAAAAAAAATCAGACTTTAAGGTGAAGTGGGATCATACTCTCCTTCCCTGCCTCTAGTCAGAGAGATCTCACACCATCCCTGTATCTACAGCTTCCCTGGCCCACGTCCAAAATGTCTCCCTGCTCCTTACTCACAGATCTTAACAAAGCCCCACCAACATCTCCCCTGACATCAGGACACACTGAGACCTTTTTAGCCTGTCTGTCTCCAGGTGTCAGGTGACGAGTCAGCTGAAGAGAGTGAACCACCATCATCTGCTTCCCTAAGTGAACCCATTCTCATCTGGACAAAACAGATTGCACAATGAGGATCATAATCTTTTATTTCTGCAGTGTTTTTAATATAGTTAAGCCTCCACTCTTATGTTTGAAGTTCCACAAAATAGAGATGGATGCCTCTACAATTCCCTTGAATAATGACGACCTTACGAAACTCTAGTTTGTGACACTGAAGGGTTGCGTGTTTGAGAAGGTGGTCAGTAGCACGGGAGCACCACAGGGGAACTGCACTCTCACCGTTTCTCTTCACTTTGTACACGTCAGACTTCCAGTACAACTCAGTCTTGTCATCACCAGAAATACTCAGATGGCTCTGCAGTCATTTGGTGTATCAGTGATGGACAAGAGGGTGAGTGCAGGGCACTGGTCGATCCCTTTATAGCATGCTGTGAGAACAATCATTAATATTTTTATTAGGGCTGGGCAACGATTACATTTTTTTATCTAATTAATCACATGATTTCCCTGATTAATCGCATTTGCACTCAAAACCCAAAAATGAATTCCAAAGTAGTGTATAGCTTTTAGCATTTAGTTTTATTTTAAATGTGCTGCCATATGAATGAAAGTGCCATAACATTTGTTGTGCAAACACACTTTTAACATCAGCATCTTTCTGTAGTTTTTATGTAGAAGCCTCGCTCCACTGTCTGTTTCCTTGAATGACTTGCTGCTATCAGTCGTGTGTTTTGCCTTTAAGTGATATTTTAGACTGGAACTACTACGGTGAGAAGACAATTCAACTTGGCTGTGTTTACAGATGACTTTGGTTCTGTCGACTCCGCCGTCTGGAAGAACTTTAAAATGAAAACGGCCGTGTAAAAGTTCCATACCCGGGGCAGTCAGTGGCGTAGTGGGTTAAGCAGGCGCCCCATGTACAGAGGCTACAGTCCTCGCTGCAGCTGGCCCCGGTTCAAGTCCCGCACCGGACGGCCCTTTGCTGCATGTCTTCCCCCTCTCTCTGCCCCCTGCTTCCTGTCTCTCTCCAACTGCCCTATCCATTAAAGGCTTAAAAAGGCCAAAATTTTTTTCAAAGTTACAAAGTTCCGTACCCTTCTCCATGTTTGGTGGATCCGCCAATTACTTTCTTTTTTATTACTCTTCTTCCTGTCTCTCTGAACTTTCCTATCCATTAAAGGTACAAAAGCCCCAAAAAATAATAAAAAATTTTTTTTTCTAAAACTGTGTTAATGTACGATAAAATATTTATCGACGTTAAATAATTAACGAGTTAACGAGGTAACTCGCCCAGCCCTAATTATTATCATTTGAGGAGGACCAGGAATAAGCCACTATTTTTATCCTGGGAAAAGATGCGCATGTAAATAGTAAATGGAATGTATTTACTATATTCATACAGTGCTTTCATGGTCTTGTTGACCACTAAAAGCTTTATTACATAACAAGCCCATCCATTCATCCATTCCCATAAAAACACACACACACACACACACACACACACGCACACACACACACACACACACACACACACACACACACACACACACACACACACACACACACACACAAGCAGAGCTCTTCTTCGTCTATAAAGTATTACAGGCTGTGCTTTTTACTCTATAACACATATTAACACACCAATGAATGCACTGGAGGCAACTGATCTTTCCTGCAAGAAGGAACATTATAGAAGGCCATGAGTAACAAACAACATGATACATTTTTTCTGAATTAATTATTCATTATTTTATTGCCTCCTTATTACTAAAGACTAACTATCTACTGCAACATTATGATTTCTTTCGGGCATTGATTGATAGGTGTGGCTGATTTAAGATGATTTTTTGAAAATATCAAGATTATTACAAAGATATAACATAAAAACTACTATTTTAACATCAGGTTTGAAATCAAGAGGTGAAAGAAAGACAGAAAAAGAGAAATATATTGCCGTCACAGAGTGCTGCCACTCACCCTCCTGTTCTCATGAATCCCAGTTATTACAACATGATGAAAACAACCGAACTTTGACTGTTGCAGCTGCAAAGGACTGTGGGACACGTTTATCTCCTTTTTTCCATAAATTATTCTCCTTTATTTCCGATGCTAAAGGAGGTATCAAAGAAAGGCCTGAAGCTCATTTACTTAGAACCCAAAAGATGCAAACAGCTCTCATCATGGCTGTTATTTATAGTCGATAATTCTGGGTCATTACATTCAATTGGGAACCTTTCTTAGCAAAAAGGACCATTTGACCGCAAAAAAAAGAAATATAAATACAGACTTAATAGCAAGAGGTAGATGACACAGAGTCAACTCTTTTGATCCTTATGCAGGTTCATGAGACACTGAGGAAAAATGAAGAATTAGCAGCAGAAACTGACCCGTCCCAGGTATCTCCAGTCCAACAGGTCAGACAACCTCTCCGTTCGGTTCCGCTGGATGACGCGCTGACGTCGAGACTGCTGGCAGAAACTGAACATGAACTGGGTCAGCTGGTTACAGGACTCTTCGGGGGATCTGAACCGTCGGTCCACAATGTAGATACCTGACAGTAAGAGGAAGAGGGCAAGCGAAATGTAAAGCCTCAAAGTGTGTGTCTGTGTGTGTCTGTGTGTGTCTGTGTGTGTCTGTGCACGCACCATAGGCAGCTGGTTCTGACACGTGCTCCTCCATAAAGCAGCCGAAACCTGAGAGGTTGGTGGTCACACTGGGAATGCCCATGACAGTACACTCACCTGAATGACACAGAGGTGAACAGCACATTTATAGGATCAAAGGTTGCAAAGGGAATCAATTAGGCCATCAAAAAAAAATGTGACTACTGAAAATAAATAAATTGTCTAATAGAAATAGAAAGCCTATTTGTGGTTATATTACACAGTAAGCTCCTGCAGATAGCTCTTCTTGGTTATGAGTATGTTATACCTTCCACTAACAAGATCCTTTCTGTCGAAATCTCATTTGAATTGTATGTCGATCGCTCTATAGTTAGATGACAACATCAGCTGTTGACTATGGGGTCAACTCGAAGCACAGACCAAATCACTTGTTCTCTGTCTTTGTAAGTAGTATGGACAAACATAATCCTGAATTTAGTTTCCCTGCCTCCAAATGAGTGAGGAATAAGTTGGAGACTTGGGTATTATTAAAGGGATAGTTCGCCTCTTTTGACATGAAACTGTATGACATCCCAGATTAGCAATATAATTCATCAAATTTGACTTAGACTTTGGGACAGGGACGTCTGGGTTTCTCTGCTGCTGCCCCCGCGACCCGACCCCCGGACAAGCGGAAGATAATGGATGGATGGATGGATGGACTTAGGCCTAATTGCATAGGAATTGATAAGATATTTAGAATACTGTAGTGAGTATACATCATGTGTGCATCATTTGTTACCGCAAGTCTAAGATGGCTTGAGAGCATTGCAAAGTCATGTTGATTACTGAGCAACAAAGTTGAAATAAATATGATATATAAAATGCTGAGGCCCAAGACAGTATGCTTAGATTTTTTTCTTGCAATCAAGTTTACAGAATGTTAACTCCAGTTTAGTTTTATTGCAAAGGTAACATCCAATATAGACCATTTTGCAAATGCAGTTTCTCTGCATGGCATGAACATGGCGCATTTGGCTGTTGCATAGCGCCAGCAACAGTGTGGTAGTGAAAGGCTACCTGGTGTGTATCCCCATGGCTCATAGTAGGAAGGGAACACTCCGAGGTTACAACCACGAACAAAGTCCTCGTAGTCCATCGGTAGCAGAGGGCTGGTAGAGGACAGGAACTCAGGGTGGAAAATGATCTGAGAGAACGCAAAGACAATGAGATACAGATTTCACCATTTGGTTGCTCTGCAGGGCAGACGCTATTGTATCAGTTTTAGGACCTAATGATTTAGATAGATATTGATTCAGAGGATATATCTTATCAACTTCCTGACTTCTATCTCTTGAGAGACACATTATGTTAACTTTGTAACCATACATTATATAATAATATGGTTTCTATAAGCATTTGTGGTTAAGCATGTTCGTCAGCTCGTCACCTAATGACTATTCCTTTATCATCATCTTTATTTTGACTGTTCAGACACTTCAGTCATTTGAAATGAATGGCTTTGTATGTCCAAAAATCAATATGATAACTGAATATATAGCTTTCCTCAGATATATAATATGTTTTTGTGCAATATCATAAGTTGTTACAAAATTAATTTGTGTCCGCTGAATGCTTCAAACATTATCTCAGTCAGATGCAAGCCAGATTTAGTACCAGGCCACTGGAAGGCTGACTGTCTCTGGCATTTGTGCGCCAACATACAGCTCAATAGGACAGGAGGACTCTGTAAATCTTACTACCTAAAGTAAACATCCAGCAGGTTTTTGTGTACCTTGACACGGTCATTCCTGGAGTTAAAGAGGCCGACGCGTCTGACGTTGGACAGGATGGGATCGTTGGAGTCCTCCAGCATGTTGTGAGTGGTCACTGGAGGAAGGCTGTGTCTCTGAACCGGGCGTGGAAAGCATGTAATTCAGACGATTAGACAGAAAGAGGGTCAGTTAGCTTGATCAATATATTCTGTTTTCTAAATGTTGCAAACCTGCACATGGGATTCACGTTATAACCCCAGTTCCAAAAAAAGTCGGAATTAAAAACAGAATGCAGTGATTTCTGAATCTCATAAACCTGCTACCGGCTACCTAAAGTTTACTCTTATAATACTTGATGATCAGAGCCTCAGCTTCAGTGCGCACAACACTGAAAAACGTAGAAGGTAATCAGTCAGAAGAGCCTGGCTCCTCGGTTTTGTGTTTAGGCTGTTTCTGTCCTGTCGATCCCTCTGAGTTCACAACAATAGCTTTCTCGAAACCATCAACAAGTATTTTAGACCAAATCCCAATCAGACAGTTCAAGAAAGTTTTTTCTCTTAATCAACACTTCAAAATTGGATTTGATCAATCCATCTTTGTTGACAGGCTGTGTACCAGACGTTTTTTAGGTTTCAGGTCACCTTTACTTAAAAACCTACTCTTTATCCAGGACTGTTGGCTAATCTTAGACCTATAGCCAGTCTCTTTTTTATTGGTCAATGACATGTATTGCAGCTGTTCATAGAAAATGCTGGCTGCCCATTAATTTATTAACTACTATTTTTGCTTTTATTAAATTGGCTTTGACCTTTTAAAAACAACTGTAATTCTTTTCCACAACCCTTTGTTGTTATATTTTTTAAACTATTAACTAAAGTGCTTGCATTTGTTTTGGTTTTTTAAAAAATAATGATCTCGTCTTTTTTTTTTTTTTAAATAATTAACCTTACTTTCTCCTCTGGTAGCTGAAACAGTGATCCAATATAATGTTATACCACAAATAGAATAAGTTTTGAAGTTATCGACAGCAGACGTTAAGAAATAAATTGGTTCCAAAAGTTATTGAAAAAAACCAAATCAATTTGTACAATTTGAAGCTTTATTTACATCAAACTTTTTCATTTCAACGTTTCAACAGTCTGTCTGTGACGAGCTGTATTTTCTCTGTTTGACGTCAACGCCCAATAAAATTGATTTGCAAACATTTAAATTAAATAAACTAATGAGTGCAGATGCTTTGCATTGACTAAGTGATTTTATCCCATGTCTCTGATATGACCCAAAGGTGACGCAATACTGTTTGATACATCAGAAAGCAATTTGAATCAAATTAGTTCATATATACTCTAAATATACATATATATATATATATATATATATATATATATATACATATATATATATATGTGTATGTATACATTTGTATAATATAATTATATATTCTTTATACTGTACTTACTTACCATTTATTTTCTGGTGTAGTAAAAACAGAGCGGCTGTGATTTAAATGGCAGCAGAAGAGCAATGGTTTGAACATAAAAAATAACAAAGAGGGAAGTCATCACAGCAGCATTTCCTCCAATCACCAATCGGGAGTCTCGATTCCATCACTCCTCACACTTGTAGTCGATACAACAAGCCCATTTCCAACCAGTGACATATCGACATTGACATACATTAATTTAATTGGTAATGACCTTTTTATTGGCACTTTGCTTGTATCACTGAGCTCTAACAGATATTACACTGACACTGCTGCTCTATTGACCCGCAGTCCAGGGTGGATGTAGGTAATTACCCCTCACTGGGCTGGGCGTAAAGCTCATACATTCATACGTGTTCTGTCACTTTGTGGAACCCCCCTTTGTTCTTTTAGAATTCATCTGCTACGAGGCCATCGCTCAGATTAATCACTCCGGGGGAAACACCACAGAAAAAGACCTTTTGGAGGTGAGCGTATACAGATGAAGATTCAGTCTGCAACATTTTCAGCTCTTCTATCTGTAAACTTTTTATTGCACTAAGGGGAGCTGAAGAGAAGGATGACGTTCACACCCTGTCTACTTCCTGCCCGTGCAAACAGTCCAGTCTTTATTATTATTAGTAGTATTTAATTTAGGTAACTCTTAACCATTATTCCATGAAAGTAGAACCAAAGAAGAGAGTGGGAATTAGTACCTGAGTAGCGTAGATGGCTCTCTTCATAATGGTGAAGTCATCTCGGTCCAGAATGGTGTTCATATCAGGGATCTGCCCTCTGACAAGAGAGAACAGCAGCATTTAACAGACTTAAATGACCATTCTTCATCACAGAAGTCCAAAGATCCTATCCACACCACGCATCACGTACACGCACTTACTTCAACAGAGCTTCATAGAGCTTTTTACCAAACTTCTCCTTCACAGTGTGAGCTGTGTCCCTGTGAGACACAAACATGGCCCAAATTCATTATCTTCGACTACAGAACTTATTTTAAAATAAAACAAGAAGTTGGTTACTTTCTTTTAAGGATTAAAAGAAAGTATTTCAGTATTTTTCGTAGAGTTTAAGATAAGGAGAGCGTGAAAAACGCATGAAAACAAACAAAACAGCTGGCTGAAGCTACAACCAAAATGTGTCTGATGGCTATCTGGCAAATGGTTCCGTGGGTCCAAAACAAAACTGCTTCAAGAACAAGCGGATCTTTGTTGGTTAAAATGAAACATTTGTGTGCAGCCAGTCATCATAAGCCGCAGTTCTAAGAACGCAGTTCTAAGAACGCAGTTCTAAGAACGGTCCTCCTCGAATTTCGTTCTGATAACTGTCCTTCCCCAGTGGAACGGTTTCAGTCTCCATTCGCACATGAGTCGGGACCCTGATAGAGACTGATGGGACGCATCAGCCATGACAACGGGCGTAGCTACCAAACACCAAACACCTCCGTCAGATGTGTTCCTATAGAACCCAGAACAGACCCAGCCTCGGAGAAGGAGCTAAAATGGTTATAGGAACTGAGGGCCATGGCCCCGAGTTCCTGTATGTGCGAATGCGGGAAAAAACGGCCCCGTTCCTGAAAAGGTTATAGGAACTGCCAAAGGTTCCTACAGTGGGAATGCGGCTAAAGTCAATAGCCGCTTTCGGACAGAGCAGTTCTAAGAACGCAGTTATAAGAACGGTCCTCCTCGAATTTCGTTCTGATAACTGTCCTTCCCCAGCGGAACTGTTTCAGTCTGCATTCGCACATGAGTCGGGACCAGATAGAGACTGATGCGGCGCGCGCAGCCGTCTGCTACAGCGACGTGCAACTTTAGCCGTTTAGCGCTACATTCAACAACAAAACAAAACCCGGTAAAAGTAAGGAGAGTAGAAAAAAAACACCACAAAGAAGCTAATATGGCGAACGGGGAGGCCACCGTGTTGATGGTCTGAATGATGGTGATATTAATCATGGACGATCACATCGGGCGTCTAACATCGAGGCTGGAAGAGCTCACAGAGAGAGTCAAGAGACAAAGGATCGAGCGCAGGCGATACTTTCATGAAGGAAGGAAGGAGAGCAGAGCGCCGCAGACAAAGGAGACAACGTGTAAGTTTAACTTATTAAACACACGCCGGTTGTGTCCGTGTCGTATGAGTAAACATTTCAGCCGTGACAACATGACAAGGGGCGTAGCTACCAACCACCAACCACCTCCATCAGATGTGTTCCTATAGAACCCAGAAAAGACCCGACCTCGGAGTAGGAGCTAAAATGGTTATAGGAACTGAGGGAGATGGTCCCGAGTTCCTGTATGTCCGAATGCGGGAGAAAACGGCCCCGTGGATTAAAAGATTCTACAGTCCGAAAGCGGCTAATGAGTTGGGTGTGGAGGAAATGGGTGCCAGCATGGTTCTGAGCTTGCCCTGCATTACGTGCTCACGCAGCTTTGCAGATACATGGCTACATGTAGTAGCTTTTTGGTGCAGAACAAACCGTTGATCTTTTCTGCCGACCACAGAAACGTAGCCCCATGGCTGAGAGGAGGTCCAATGTTGGTCTTTTTGAGTGCAGTGTGTATATTAACGACTCTGGCTTTAAGTGATTCAGTGTTACGGTGTAATGAACTGTAACCCTAAATCTACAGTATCATCCTATATCCTATACTACTCAGATCCGCCCTCTTAGGACATCACCTGTTTCGTCCTAGCTCCTTACGCACTTATTTGTTTCCTAAATTGTCTTTGTTTTCTAAATTGTCTTCCCATTTGTCTAGGTACCTAACTTACCGCACTTACTATAGCACTAGTTATGCTCTTAGCTGTTTGGTTTAGGAAGGAAATGCACTTATGATTTCTTGTGACCTGAAGTTCTTTTGCCTACCGATGTGGAACACACTTATTGTAGGTCGCTTTGGATAAAAGCGTCTGCAAAATGACCGTAATGTAATGTAATGTAATGTAATGCAAAGCAGGTCATACCATAGCTGTTTGCGTATCGCCTGCCCCTTCAGTGACTCAACATTGAAGTTGTTGGTTTTAGCCGGCATGATGAAGAAAACGACCACTGTGACATCATTTTTGTGGACCTGTGCAGAACGGGAGGAAGGATTCTTTAAGTTTAGTGACTTTGAGTCACTTTTGAGAGACTCTTGCACATGTGATGCATGTAAATGAGCAACTCTACAATCTAAGAACTGAAGGCGCTCACCCGCAGCAGGTAGTTGAGTCTGGACAGTGATTCAAGGAAAATATCAGCTCCCTTATTGGAGAACTCATATCGTCCAGCTATGAAGAAGAAAAGTGTTTTCTCCAAGTTGAAGTCAAGATGGCTGCCGGGATAAAAAAGGTCGATCATTTAGATATATTACAGTCAGACAACATCCTGACTAATGCTCACACAAAAGGTGAATGATCAGGATAATTCTGCTTTTAAAGCTCACCCACCCATAGAAGTGTCCTCTGACAAACTCCTGGATGCGGTTTTTGTTGGTGGAGTGCAGGTTCTGAAACTCATGCATGGCTGAGAACTTCTTCACATTCAGCCCGTTTGGGGTCACGACATCTGTACCAAACCGACAACAAGAAGAGTTTAGCGTTTAGAGCCGTGCTACGTTTGTCCTCGTGCCGGTGACGGAAGAGGGATCAGATGTTCAAAAAAACCTTTGCTTTGGTTATCTTGGCTTTGTGAGCAAACATGTAAAAAGATGTCAGTGAGTAACTTTATCTGTGTCAGCCCCTGACCCGCAGGTTGGGTCGATGGTCACACCAACCAGCTGACAAACACCACCATTCAGAACTACATCTCTCTGAAGACGACTCGGCATCCGAGTTGACCTGCACCTGGTTTTCTGTGCAGAATGTGGTTGGCCTCCACAGCCGTGATCTGGGAGACGGTGGTGAAGACGTGGGCGCAGTGCACCGCTGCGCGCTCCAGGCAGTATCGATGGTAGATCTGCCTCTCACCTGCCTCCTTGTCAATGTCGAACTACAACACCAAGATCACATCAATGGATTTCAATACTTACAACTATATATGTAAAAAAACAAATGTCATTTACAAAAGAACAATTAGAGCAACACACCAGAGCAGCGCCTTCATTTCCAAACTGGCTACACCAGTACATATCCTACTCCTTTGTTCATAAGTGTTTTTATAGATTATATAAAATGCTGTTTTAAATAAGAAACGAAAAAGGTCTTTCTGTATGTTGGCGATTACTTCAGTTCTCTTGTTTCTGTCCTCATTGAGAAACTATGCAGAATTGTAGAGACACACAGTGGCCCTCATTTATCAAGCCGTCGTAGAAAGCATCGTAGATATGAGCGGAGAACTCGTCGTACGCAGAGGCTCAAGTGAGATTTACAGAACATGCGTACCACACCAATCCCATCGTAAGACAGAGCGGCTGTTGATAAATCCGGCGGGTGAAATCCATCGTAATGATCCTAACCACGCCTTCTACAAAAGGGCCGCACCTCTAGATTTGCGACATGGATAGACGAAAGGCGGCAAAGAAACGCTGTCAACGCTGTTGACAGCCGTCCCAGCTGTCAACAGCGTTGGCGATGTAAATCGCAGACCGGACGAGTTATGTATTTTCCCCTACTGTGATGGTCAATAAAATGTGATAAACTCCAGATTAAATGAAATCTAAAATTTAACGATGTTTTACTTTTTCTCCAATAAGATCAGGAAGAAGTGGTCCGATATGAAATTGGCCACAAAAAAGGTCGCAGCTCTCGGACGCAGCATGTCACAAACGGGAGGGGGGGGGGGCTCCGATCCAGGTTTGGATTTGAGTGCCTTGGAGGAGAGGGTGGCTGGCCTGATCGGAGCTACTCTTTTTTCCTTGAATAACAGAATGTGCAGGCTGGTGGGATCTCTGGGTACGGGGTCCTCTGGATGTACATCTGGAAATGGCACTCCATTTTTTTGGGCAATGTATGGAGAACCCCGCATGCAATAATAATATTGCATACCTTTTCGGGCGTATATAGAAGGGTTCCCCCCGCAGCCGAGAGACAGATCCACCTGCCCTTTAGGAGCCCTAACCTCTCCACAGTGCGCAGTGTTAAAGCGCCTCTGTTCGGTGTGAGGGTGCGCGGTTGAATAATGAGCCATCACTCTTCCAATTACGGAGTTGTACTTGTTTAATTTATTTAATTTGCGTTTATGTTTATATTTATGTTGAAGTCAAATAAAACATGGGCCTTCTTTGAAATGATAAGTCTGTAATTTTAACCTATGGATTTGTTGCGACTCATAAGGCACGCACTAGTGACGCTGCTGTTTATGTATGCTATTGCAGTCACCGCAAGTCAAAATGGAAAAGTGCGTACACGCCCTCAGACCTGTCGTGGCGATTTCATCTTTCCTGCGCTCACGATGGATTTGATAAATGCCAACCTTTGCGCAGAAAAGAACGTACACACGACCTACGCACGTTTTTCGTCTTACGCAAGTTTGATAAATGAGGGCCAGTGTGCACATACTTTTGCCTAAGTAAAAGCGTTAAAAAAGGCCGGCAGCAACCCGCTAAAATCTCAAAATGCATATTGATGTGATTCCATTGATAGACTCAATTAAGGTCCCTCGGACTTTGTTTTGAGGTTAGGAATCATCTGTCAGTTATCTGTTCAGCCAGTGAGTAACCTTTAGCTCTACACTGACCTTTAGTATTTGATCACAGCAGGGCCAATTATGAGCATCACACTGACCCATCCACACAAATCCCAACAACACTAATCATGCTCTAAGTGACTGTAAAAGGCCCAAACCTTTAAATGTGAGAATAAATCTGACAGCTGCTGAACTTTGGTTTTCTGTCTGCCACGTCCTATTATGTGTGTTTGTGTATAAATTCTTAGGCGTTTTGCAAATAGAACAAAGTTTGCTGGTTCCATGGAGAGCCTGGATCATCACTCACAGTGACAACATGGGAATGGTCAAGCTTGGCGGTCATATTAGTCACCAACGGTGACAGTGCATGTGCAGGTGTACTGCGGGCCCAGCCCTCCAGAACTCTCACCTTGTCCAAGTTGTTATAGAAGTCCACATTTCCAGCGCAAAGGTATCTACCCAGCAGGGTGGCGTGCGTTGTGAAGACTGTTGCCATGGGAATCTTGCGAGAGCGAGAGAGAATAAGCCCAGGACCTGCCTGCCACTCATGGAAGTGACTAATGACGTTGGGCTTGTCTCCAAGGTGGTCTGTTAACTGAAAGCCACAAGATGAGTATGGGAATGATTGTATTTACTTTGGGTCTCTTTGGCAACAAGGGTTAAACTTTTTAAACATTACTAAAATTTAGGGCTGGGCAACGATTGAAATTTTTAATCTAATTAATCACATGATTTCCCTGATTAATCACGATTAATCGCATTTGTACGCAGAATCCAAAAATGAATTCAAAAGTAGTGTATAGCCTTTAGCATTTAGTTTTATTTTAAATGTGCTGCCATATGAATGAAAGTGCCATAACATTTGTTGTGCAAACACACTTTTAACATCAGCATCTTTCTGTAGTTTTTATGTAGAAGCCTCGCTCCACTGTCTGTTTCCTTGAATGACTTGCTGCTATCAGTTGTGCGTTTTGCCTTTAAGTGATATTTTAGACTGGAACTACTACGGTCAGGAGACAATTCAACTTGGCAGTGTTTACAGATGACTTTGGTTCTGTCGACTCCGCCGTCTGGAAGAACTTTAAAATGAAAATGGCCGAGTAAAAGCTCCGTACCCTTCTCCATGTTTGGTGGATCCGCCAATTACTTTCTTTTCCGGTTCCGCAGCAGACAGCAACAGACTTTTACAAAATAAAAGCCTGTGAGCAACAGACTTGTACAGTAATAAAATAAATAATAAAACAGGGGTGAGTCCATGGCGTAGTTGGTTGAGAGGCTATACGTAGTAGTTCTCGCTGCAGCTGTCCCCGGTTCAAGTCTCACATCGGATGGCCCTGTGCTGTGTGTCGTTCCCCCTCTCTCTGCCCCCTGCTTCCTGTCTCTCTGAACTTTCCTATCCATTAAAGGCACAAAAGCCCCGCAAAAAAAAATGTGCGTTAATGCGTGATAAAATATTTATCTGCGTTACATAATTAACGAGTTAACTCGCTCAGCCCTACTAAAATTATTAATTATTTTGAAATAAGGATTTAATTTCCCATTGGAATAAATAAAGTACTTTTTAAATTGAATTAAATTTATTTTCATAATAAGACTTCACTGATTAACTGCGTGCTGAGTAGGCCTCCGTCTGACCTCTTTGAAGAACCAGGCGATCAGAGAGCCCAGGATGAGTGAGTCGTTGGCCTCTCGGTCGTCGAATGGAAGGCCGATGCCACAGGTATGCCACAGGTCCCCCTTCCAGCGGTCCAGGTTCCAAGCTGCGGAGCCGATGTCAAACAGGATCACGTAGGGACTACCCTCGATCAACCAGCGGCCAAAGTAAACCTGCAGCACCAAAGCAAAGCAAACCCAGAGAAAGTACACATGCAAATTCAAACGCACTGGAAACAGATTGCACAAACTATATAACACTTGTCTTCTTGTTAATTTCCGTAACTCAGTCCCAGTACTCGCATTTCGATCATAAATATATCAAATATAGCATATTTCAGTCCTAATGCACTTTGACAGATTGTCCAGCAACTAAGGGACTTGTAAACCTTGTGTAAATATGTTTGAAAACCTCAGACCTAATGAATTTATAAAAAGTTGTATGTTAGTACAACACTTGATTGAAAAAAATGTAATTATTTGTCCATGAGTTTGCCAGAAACTGCAGGAGTTTGTGTCGGCTGATGAGTCAGAGCACTGAGCCACACTAGTTCATTATCAGTGTGTGGACGCCATCTAGTGGCCACCCAGACCGCCTCTCTGCTTCTCCTAATCACCATACAGTGACACAGAGAAAAACTCATCATTATCAAACAATCTTCTGTTCAGGGTGACAGGGGGATGGTGCTGATCCCAGCATGTACTCTGCAGCCTTTATAACTCATCTGACCATCAACAGGTTAAAATACAAATCAAAGTACATTCCGTTTCTCAACCCCAGAAAACCTTCACTCCAGCTAAATGTTGAATGAATGAGTCTGACTATCAAAAGTATGTGTTTAAATCTTTGTATAGTTAGTATCCTGTTCACATCAGATTTGAATCTTGAATTAACTCAAGAAAATTAAAGGTGATTTGTACATGTGTGCGATGGAGTAAGTTCAACTGTCCACAGTTGAGAGACTTGTGATCAAAACCATGACCATATGCTTCTGCACATTCAGTCACCATATTAGACATCACATTCCAAAGGATATGTTCAGGTACCCAACTTCTCCAGGCCTCCCTGAACACACGTTACAGAGACACGGAGACCAAACATAGTCTGGAACATAGTCTAGATTTGCTAAAGCTGGCGTTATCCTTAAGAATCTACATGGGAAACCTGACCAGCTTTTTTTCTAGATTTTTTTTGCTTTGGTGTGAAAAGATAAGAACAGAGCTTCGTTGACAGTCTAGTCTCACAAGAAAGGTGCCAAAATTGCCAAATGGAAATGTTTAACACTGCCTGTCTTGTATAGAAGCACTGCGGCGTTGTAATGTGAACCTTTAACCCCATATTCATTCAGATTTAAACCCAACCATATTCTTATTTATTCATTTTTGTATAGCGCCAAGCGATTGTGAGGTCTGACTTTTTCTGTTGAACGATTTTGTGATGCAAATGTATTACTCTTTTGAACACATATTGTTTTGAGAAGCAAAACGCTTTATTTTCAGGACCCCAGCCAACTAGCCGGACTACCTTCATCATCGCCAAAACGAGGCTGGAACTCGGCTCACAGGACGCAGCGGGGGATAAGTCAATGTTCATAAATTATATTGCTAATATGGGATGTCATACAGCTTCATGTCAAAAGAGGCGAACTATCCCTTTAACATGTGACAGTTGTGTAATATCACATTTATGAGAGTTTCACATAATGCAAAACGTCAGTGTGTCTCAGTTCTGAAAAGTAGGGCCACAGGCATCTCCGTTAGATACATTAGTTACAATAATGATGCTTTCAAGCTTGAATGACCTGTGGATGAGTTATCGTGTGTTGTTGACATGCAGCAGAGTTTTAAAAGCTTGTGAAACAAATGCACTTACATTTCATAGAGTTTTAACGTTGTCTCAAGACTCACTAAAAAAAAAAGCATCAGCCTTGTAAGTGCAAACTGTTCAAGAAGAAGCACTCATGTCATATACGGTAAGCTCATCTACCTCCGTTAGAAATAATGAGTGCGTGTATTTCATAACAGAGGGATGCTTTTTCAAAGTTTTGACTCTACTTCTCCAACCCCCTTCCTCCTTTCTTGTGATGTATTTCACTGGAAAAAATCAAAGTCTTACCAAGTATATTTGTCTCATTTCTAGTCAAAATATCTCATTATACTTAATATAAGACACAACTGCCTAACAAGTGCTATTTCAGCCAGATATAGGGACTTGTTTGAAGACAATATATCTGGAATATCTTGTTAAATGAAAAAGTCTTGAAAACAAATTGTTTTGAGTCGGATTTCATATGAAACAAGCTTTTTTTTTTACATTTGAAGAGGTTTTTAAGCTAATTTCAAGATCACTTTTATCTCAAAAGTCCCAAATATCACATCTTATTTCAAGAAATCTGGACAAGCCGATTTTCACTAGTTCCATTGGCAGATTTTTTTGCTTATTTCAAGCAAAAACGTCTTGTATTTGCTGTTTTTTTTTCATATTTTTGGAGGGGCATTTTTTCCAGTGTTCACAGTGTGTGTGTGACATTTTCAAAGCATTGTCAAAAATCGAAAATTGCATGGATGTGCTTCCCTTCCCTTACATCAACACACACGTACACACACCTGGCAGCCATTGTTGATGAGAGAGTCCATGGCTTTCCGGATGGCCGGGTTGGGTGGCTCACAGCTCTCCACCTGAGTCTTAAAGTTGTGTTCAAAGTAGGGCCCCATCATATAGTAGTTCTCCCCCCATTCATCCACTGTGATCTTTGCCTTGGACTGGATGACAGTGTAAATGCCCCCAACTGCACGTACATAGAAAAAAAGAAAGAGATTGCAAGGTAATTGCAAACTGTTTTAATGTGAGAAGTGTACCCGTATCTGTCCCTGAATTGGTCAGGGCTCCATAAATTCAGTGTTGATTTTCATCTATTTATTTTTTAATCAATCTGAAGGTTCAGGCATGTTCAGCTGAGGGCATTTTGAGTTGCCTGTGACATGAACACAGACACATTTTACTTTACAAGAGCAGAGAGCACGTGGGAATGTTTTTCGCCCTCTCACTTGGCAACAAAAAGGCAAATATTGATATGAAAGAACAACAAGCAGGGAGTAATGACGTGGAACCTGCATCAGAGAGTTGATTCCGAGAAAACAGAAGAACGAACCCTGAACTGGTGTGCGGCGTGATCGTGTTGTGACTCTGCAGCACATGTTCACACACTGGAAAAAAATCAAAGTCTTACCAAGTATATTTGTCTCATTTCTAGTCAAAATATCTCATTACACTTAATATAAGACACAACTGCCTAACGAGTACTATTTCAGCCTGATATAGGGACTTGTTTGAAGACAATATATCTGGAATATCTTGTTAAATGAAAAAGTCTTGAAAACAAATTGTTTTGAGTCACATATCATATGAAACAAGCTTTTTTTTTTTACATTTGAAGAGGTTTTTAAGCTAATTTCAAGATCACTTTTATCTCAAAAGTTCCAAATATCACATCTTATTTCAAGAAATCTTGACAAGCCGATTTTCACTAGTTCCATTGGCAGATTTATTTAGCTTATTTCAAGCAAAAACGTCTTGTATTTGCTGTTTTTTTTACTTATTTTTGGAGGGGCATTTTTTCCAGTGCATGTCATAAATGGCTGTTTGTGGAAGAGAGATTACGCCAATACGGTACAATCCACACATTGTCACATATGCTGGCTTTATGACAGCTACAAGGTCAGTAAGGTCGTTGCCTTCAAGCCACTGACGGATCCTGCAGCCTTCAGAGGGAGGTTTAACTGGTAGTTAAAGTTAAAAATAACTGCTAGATTATTAACTGCTCCAGCAGTCTTAACTGTAAATTAAACTTTAACCAAAAATCTAAATGAATTCATGTGGAATCAGATATTCTCTTTTGTTTAATCATTTTTTGCTGGAAAGCTTGTGCTAGTCGGCCGATACGTGTGATCTCTACCCTCAACCTGAGTCCAACCAAGCCTTGAGGCTACATTCAAAGTAGGTACTAGACACATATATCCCCATTCATCCACTGTGATCTCTTCTCCATAATGGAGGCTGAGAAACCAGTCAACTCCTCACTGAACTTTCAGCCCTAGCTGTTTGGACCCACCAGAGGCATTGGTTTTCTTTAAATTTTCTTTTTTTATGGTCATTTGTGAGTAAATGGGGAGAACAAAACTCCAACACAAACTTGGGGGAATGCACTATATTACATGTCACATTATTAATCACTCTCGGTATCTGTGACCATTATCTTCCAACCACACAATGGGAAATTGTTGAATCAGAATATGTCATTATGGTGCAAAAAACATGCTGATGTTGGTATTGACACCAAAAGTGGCTGCTTGCAAGACTGCCCACAGCCTCAGTGAGGAGAGCTAAAAAACATTAGTAGTTTGTCTCAGTGTCCAGGCTAAAATTCTATTGAGAATGAGGAGTTGTCGTCATAGTACAGAGCCCCGCCCCTATCCGCCATGTTGGCAGAATGCTAGCGAGAAAACGCCATTCTCTCCGTTCGTTTACAGTGTGCGCGTGTGTTTTTAAATCAGTAAGTGTAAACAGTACGGAATTGCAAGAACATGCCTGGAAATCAATGCTGTGTGAAGAACTGTTCCAGTACCTCACACAATACGTTTGGGAAACATAGGAACAACGAAATACGTTATTTTAGGTTTGCTAAATGGATGCAGCATCAGGGAGAGCAGGTGTCTGACCTGCTGCAGGGAGCTCGTAAGGATCAATATTTTGGATGCTGGACAGTTTCTCCAAATACCGCCGCTTTGCGCTTGTAATAAGCTTGTCCCTGTAAGGTCCCTTTTCTTTCGCCTTATCTCTCTGCATTGCTTTGCTTTCTTTCTTTCTTTTGTATTAGTCTCTGCCCTGCCGAAATGACAAATGCGGGAAGATATCCGTTAAGATATCCGTTAAGTTAATGGCGTTGCCCCTGGCAACCAATAGTTTCTTCTGCCAACATGGCCGACCGGCCGACCGGAGTCACGTGACTCCTCATTCTCAATAGCGACTGGATAGGGAAGTGGGAATATTGTTGCCTTTCATTGGGTGACTCACTGGAAGAAATGCCCCTCCAAAAATAAGTAAAAAAAACAACAAATACAAGACGTTTTTGCTTGAAATAAGGTAAATAAATCTGCCAATGGAACTAGTGAAAATCGGCTTGTCAAGATTTCTTGAAATAAGATGTGATATTTAGGACTTTTGAGATAAAAGTGATCTTGAAATTAGCTTAAAAACCTCTTCAAATGTAAAAAAAAAAAAAGCTTGTTTCATATGATATGTGACTCAAAACAATTTGTTTTCAAGACTTTTTCATTTAACAAGATATTCCAGCTGTGTTGTCTTCAAACAAGTCCCTATATCAGGCTGAAATACTACTTGTTAGGCAGTTGTGTCTTATATTAAGTGTAATGAGATATTTTGACGAGAAATGAGACAAATGTGCTTGGTAAGACTTAGATTTTGTCCAGTGCTGGAGTTATAAACCTGACCTACTCCTGCATGAAAAGTATTACCTCCGGTAGGGGTCCTTAAGTCCACTTTATGCTACCTGGCTACCTGAGATGTGAGCGTAAGTTGCTTTGGATAAAAGCGTCTGCCAAATGCATAAACATAAACATAAAATTCATGTTGCAAACAATCATTCATGCCTTTTGAAGAGTGATAGGGTGATACATGCGGCCATCAGCATTGGCTGCTCAACTTTCCCCACTTAGCTGCAGCTTAATGTTTAACTCTACGGAGAGAGCATGCTCGCTCGATTTCGATATTTACTCTTTGAAGAACAAAGAGTCACCGCCAAACAGGGACGAGGGCTTTAACAGAGACAGGAGCACCACTCAGCTCATTCTGTTTATTATTTGTATGAAAGCAAGTTTTTTTTTTGGCCAATATCAAGCTTTTTTCACCTCTCACTGCATTTCAAGCAGAACAATAGCAATACGGAATTAAATGGTTATCTTTTCTACATATTTATAGAATGTCGGTCCATGGCTGCATGGAACTATTTTCGGTTCAAAGGGGCATTTTTATTTTTGGAAACAAATGCATTTGTATCCTTATGATAGATATGAAGGAGTAGATTTGTGGTCTGCCTGACCTTTGTTGGTGACCTCCCAGGCCACCTCGAAGAGCAGCAGATCTTCCACAGGTAGCTCGTCCTCCTCCCAGGCCGGCAGCAACCCGCTCAGCGACGTCATGGACAGCGAACGTGACAGCGGCATCTTATCTATTCTTAAAGTACAATAGACACCCCACGGAAAGAAGCAGCTCTTCTATAATCTGAAGAGAAGTCCTTCAAACAGGTCCTGAGCTCAACGGGGACAGTCCTCACGATAGAGAGCACGGCAAGATAAGAGGGGGTCATGAGGGGAAAAGATCTCCCACCCCGCCTACTGAGGATGACCTGCAGCCAACGGGAGGGGACGTTTACCTCAGATACTCACACACATAAAGAGGTTGGGGGGAAAGGTTTGCTGGAGCAGTGTGAGGTCAGTTGAATGTGGTTGTGAAAGGTAGATGAATGAAAGCAGGTCCGCCTACAGGTAACACGTGACCAGAATATTCTCCAAGGATGTGATTGCAATAGATTACAAAAGTCCAGTAATGAGTCAAATCAGCGTTGCTAAAGTTTCTGTCCTACATGTATATTAAAAAAAAAACAAAAAAAACAGAAACCTGATTTTTATCATTATTTAGATCTTGACTTTCTGGGGGCTGCACGGTGGTGCGGTGGTGCATCCTCAGACCACAGAGGTTGTGAAATGTGAGAGGAGATACAGCAACAATTGCACTGCTGTTCTTTTTCTTTTTTATAACTGATTTTTTATTTGACATCTACATGCATGCAAACACAAACTCAACAAACACAGAGGGGGTGTATATTATATGCAGTTCTACTTGCTTAAAGTTCTTTAAAAGTCCTTTCTCTCTTTTTTTTTTCTTCCACTGACTAGATCTTTGTACATTTCAGCCACTGTTTTGCACCTTTACGTCATATTTCCGCTAATCCGATCCTCTTTTTCGCTCTATATGCCCTAACGAGCATTCTGCGTTAACATGAGTACTTTACAAGTGAGAAAAACAACCATACAGAGTACGAGTCATTTACAGGTGAGAGCAACAACAATACAAAAAGAAAAAGAAATAACCTACTCTCCTGTAATTAATTTAAAAAAACAAAAAACAAGAATATATATATATATATATATATATTAGTGGTGGGCCGTTATCGGCGTTAACGTGCTGCGATAATTTGAGAGTCTTATCGAGCGATATAAAAAATATCGCCGTTAATCTATTCTCAAAGTTGGGTTGGGAACTGGGTCAAAATAGGTAAGCAAACTGTGATGACTTTTACCTTGATATTTTAGCTCGGGTGTAGGCCGATGTACTTTGTCTGCCGTTATGAAAACAGAAGCACGCCACTTTGCAGAAGCCTGTGCTAGGCAGTTTATGGAGGTCGGGGATAGTTCAAGTGTCGTAAAATGGTGGGACATTTCAAACCTCGAGATGATCAAGCGCGTGAGGCGCAACAGAGACGCACTGCACACAACGCTATCTCAACAGCAGCACCACCTGGCCCTCCCAACAAGTGCTGAATATGAGAAGTTGGCGAAGCTAGAGAAACTGCTGGAGCCATGCATGTGAATAAGCTGGGTTAGTGACTGGTAGAAGAAGGAAAAGTAGCGCTTGGACTGATTAACAAAAAGCTACTGATGTAAACCTTGTAGGTTTACCGTACTAATTTCCATGTTTAACTGAATAAACCGTTTAACACAAGTACATTTTATTGAGCATGTTTTGTTTTTCTTCACCAAATATCAAAGTAGAACAGCTTTCTCAAGCAATCAGTGATGGGTTTTGGAAACAGGAAATGAGCCCCTGGTTTAATGCATCCCCTGTATTAAGAAACCTGATCTCAAAGACTGATTTTTAGTCATTACTTGGGGAGCACGCATATTCTGAATGAGCCATTTTAATCTAGATTAATCTAGATTAATTTTAAGATTTCAGTGAGATTAATCTAGATTAAAAAAATTAATCTATGCCCACCATATATATATATATATATATATATATATATATATATATATATATATATATATATACACATATAGGTAACTAGAGTCCCGGCATTGCCTGTACTAATAATGACCACCTTTTATCAAACATGTCTGTTTTCAACTGTAGTCTTGCTGTGATTTTTTCCATGATAAACACATTTTTTACCCTGTCTCTCCATTGCACTATGCTTGGAGGCTGTGGTTTCAAACAGGAAGCTGTTATAGTCTTCTTTGCTATCAGCAGCAGGATTCTCAGTAAATATTTAGAGCTCTTATCTGTCATACTGTCAGGAATTATACCCAAAATGGAAAGTGCTGGTACATCAATCCACTGCACAAAAACATAAATCTGTCACAACAAATGATATGACTTTGTGAGTTTTTTTTTCATCTGTAACTTTAAGCACGTTATTTGAACAAATACCAAACAAGCCAGAGTGTCAAACAAGCAGAAAAGTAAAAAATAAAAGAAAACATTGACTCAGGTGGGTCTTTTGCGTCAATACCACCGACCATCCCATCCTCCCACCCAACAACAGTTTTTGTGGATCTTAAAAGTGCAAAAGTATGAATTCTGTGGTCAGTCATGATTTTTAAAGGGAAACATACACTCACCAGCCACTTTATTAGGAACACCTGTTCAATTTCTTGTTAACACAAATAGCTAATAGGCCAATCACATGGCCGCAACTCAATGCATTTAGGCATGTAGAGGTGGTCAAGACAACTTGCTGAAGTTCAAACTGAGCGTCAGAATGGAGAAGAAAGAGGATTTAAGTGACTTTGAACGTGGCATGGTTGTTGGTGCCAAACGGACTGGTCTGAATATTTGAGAAACTGCTGATCTACTGGGATTTTCACACACAACCATCTCTATGGTTTACAGAGAATGGCCCGAGAAAGAGAAAATATCCAGTGAGTGGCAGTTGTGTGGACGAAAATGCCTTGTTGATGTGAGAGCTCAGAGGATAATGGGCAGACTGGTTCCAGATGATAGGAAGGCAACAGTAGGCTATATCAAATAACCACTCGTTACAACCAAGGAATGCAGAATACCATCTCTTAAAGGCACAATACGTTGAACCTTGAACAAGATGGGCTACAGCAGCAGAAGACCACACCGGGTGCCACCCCTGTCAGCTAAGAACAGGAAGCTGAGACTACAATTCGCTCAAGCTCACCAAAATTGTACAATAGAAGATTGGAAAAACGTTGCCTGGTCTGCGACGTTCAGGCTGCTGGTGGTTGTGTAATGATGAGGGGGATATTTTCTTGGCACACTGTGGGCCCGTTAGTACCAATTTAGCATTGTTTAAATGCCGCAGCCTATCTGAGTATTGTTGCTGACCATGTCCATCCCTTTATGACCACAGTGTACCCATCTTCTGATGGCTACTTCAAGCAGGATGATGCACCATGTCACAAAGCTCACATCATCTCCAACTGGTTTCTTGAACATGACAATGAGTTCACTGTACTCCAATGGCCTCCGCAGTCACCAGATCTCAGTCCAATAGAGCAGCTTTGGGATGTGGTGGAACGGGAGATTCACATCATAGATGTGCAGCTGACAAATCTGCAGCAACTGTGTGATGCTGTCATGTCAATATGGACCAAAATCTCTGAGCAATTTTCCCAACACCTTGTTGAAAGTATGCCACGAAGAATGAAGGCAATTCTGAAGGCAAAAGGGGGTCCAACCTTCTATCAATGTGTCCCTAACAAAGTGGCCGGGGATTGTATATTTGGGATCATTTTGGCACCTTCAGATTACAGCCTTTCTACAACATTTGAGCCTTCACTGTGAAACTGCTACGTTTTGCACTGTTGACCAACGTCTTTGTTGCATTGTCCCTTAATTTTGGTACCATGTTTCTGCCAGAAAACTCAAGCTACAGAAAAGATTCACAGCAGCTAAACAAAGTCCTCAATTAAAGCCATCCGAGTATCCTCAGAAGGATGCTTCAACAGAGGACTGCAACTTAAGGAAATGTGACAGATGATTTACCACATTCATTGACTTTAATCTTCTCCAGTGTCGAATCTCTAAAATATTTAATCGGGCATGTTTGAACATGCTTCTTTTTGAAAAAATGTTTCATAATGTTCCTGGCTATACTGGGACAGATGACCTTTTTGTGAACCCTTTAACTCTGGGATGGATATACATTGGGCTTTTCTGCCACAGAGACAACACACAGCTCTATTTCACATGTAATACGTTGATTTAAAAAAACACCTTTGCTCAAAGCTGTCAAACTGGCTCTGGGGTAAACAAATCCTCTGTGTTTCCTCCCTGTTTCTATATGCAGTGCCGTATTATCTTGTCCTGGATGGATGCTGCGCGCAGCACGCTGACCTGTCAACATTTCCCAGAAGAGCTGATGAATGATGCATTTCAGCACCAGCGCCAGCAGACAGCTCCGCACAGGCAGGCCACTGTGATTGGCTGCCAGCTGCAGGAGCAGGAGGTCACCTGGTGCAGACACAAAACTGGGTTGAACGGGGCGCACACGTTAGTTCCCGCTGCGTGGGTGAACACTACAGCTTGGACTCACACAGGGAGGATATCTGGCTGAAAGATGAGAATTTTGCTCGTGGTTGTGGTGAGCGCGCTGATTGGTGCTCAGGATGGAGGGAGTGAGGGGGCGGCTCTGCCCGGTCCTGCGTCTGACCAGGAGACTCGTGCAACAGGTGGGCCACCTGAGCAGAGTTTACCTCTGTTTACTATCTTATTTTTGTTCCTTTTACTAGATATTTTTTTTTATTTTGTTCGTGGAATATTTGATTTCTGAATCCTGTCGTAAAGTTCTCTGGAGGTTAACAGGAGGTGGATAGACACTGGGTGTCCTCTTTAATATCTAATGTCAGTGTAAAACCATCCTCTTGTTGTGGTGTTTCAGGGTTTCTAAACTGTCATTCTGTCACGTGTCTAAACGATAGTCTTTTTTTTTTTATTCTATTTTTTTCTCTTTAAATTGCTTGCTTTATGCTTTTCTTTTAAATGCCTTGTCTTTATGTAAAGCACATTGAGTTGCCTGTGGTATGAAATGCGCTATATAAATAAAGATGCCTTGCCTTTCTAAGTAGCTAAAAAAAAATGGAGGCTCATGTTTCAAGGTTCTGGACTTTTGTCTGGGCTAAAAAGAATATAAAACTAAAAAAGAACTTTAACTTTTCAAATAAAGACAGACGGCCTAAAGGATTTCCATTGTAGCTCAACAAATATTGTAGCGACAATTGAGTGTAATGTAAAGTGAATCGCAGGTGACGTATCTTTACGTAAGTGTCGTCGTGGCGCTGTTGAGCTGATGTCTCTGCTCCTCTTCATCAGCAGCAGTCCTTTCTGCGCTCAGGAGGACTGCGGGAGACTTCCCAGCAGGGGACCCCAGCCTGTGCTTCTCCGCCAGAGAGAGCGACGACCAGCGGCAGCTCCTGTGCAACGACCGCCGGAGTAAGTTCAACTACAACCCGTTCGGCCTCCGCTTTGGGAAACGCTACGACAGCTATCTTTACAGAAGAGCCGTTAAAAGCGCGAGGACCGAGAAGTTTTCGCCCCTCTTTCTCTTCTCGCGAGAACTGGAGGTGCCCACCTGAAACCGACGTGCGTCTTCCTCTGACGAAATGTGTCATTTTGTGGTGGAAAGTCAATGGTAAAAAGCCTTGACTTCAGATAAAACTGTGTTCCCCGAATAAAACTTTTTGTACCTATGTTTAATGTGATT